>NC_133171.1:47330094-47630094 GCF_040802235.1 Manis javanica
CAGCCAAGGATGGAGCTCCAAGGAACCCGAGAGCTGATGAACTTGCCTGGGAGAAGGATCCTGCAAAGGCTGCTCAGGAAGGTCTCCAAGGGAGGAGAGGACTCAGGAGAGGAAGGCACCCGACTTCACTCTTCTGGTTATTTAGGCCGCAAACCCAGGAGTCCTTATGACCTCCCCTTTTCCCTCACACCCCACAGTCAATCCATTAGCAAGGTGTCAGCTTTATCTTCAAAAAATATCCAAACTCTCACCACTTCTCACCACCTCTTTTTTAGTGCAAGCCTGGAGCTTCTCTCATTGGATTATTGCAGTAATCTCCTAACTGGTCTCCCTACCCCCACCCTTGCCTTCCTATAATCCATCTATTACGTGAGTTGAATTGTGTTATAGGTTGAATTGTGTCTCCCCCAAAATCCTGTGTTGAAGTCCTAACCCCCAGTACCTCAGAATATGACCTTATTTGGAAATAGGATCATTGCGGATGTAATGAGCTATTAAGATCCGGTGGGACCGGAGTAGTAGTGTAGGTCCCTAATCCATTATGACTGGTGTCCTTATGAAAAGGGGAAGCGAGGACGCAGGCACTCACACAGGGTGAGAATATCACATGAAGACGCATGACGCTGCCACAAGCCCAGGTGCTCCCAGAAGCTGGGAGAGCGGCCTGCAGCAGATCCTTCCCAGCGACTTCAGAGGGAGTGGGGCCCTGCTGACACACTTCTGGCCTCCAGAACTGTGAGAAAATGCATTTCCATCGTTCAAGCCACCCAGTCTGTACTTTGTTATGGCAGCCCTTGGAGACTAACACACCATGCTCCCCACAGCAGCCTAAGTGATCATTTAAAAATCATTCTTCTGCTGAAAACGCTCCTATGGTGTTTCATCTCCGCTGGGTGTGGTAACATGGCAGCTGCAGGTGACCTTCCAGAGGGCAGTTCCTATGGAAGGCGGGAGCCCTCTGCAGCAAATCCACCAGGTCCCTCCCCTGTGCCAGCCACACCTCCCCGAGACAGAAGCCAGCCTGCGGGGGCTGTGTCAGCCGAGGAGCAGAACCTGAGGTAGATTCTTTCCAGATGTCTCTTTAAGGGAGGGAGGAAGGGGATGGGAAACAGAGCAGAGTGAAGGTGTGAGGAAAGACTTTACTGCGAATGACTGGAGGGGGTGAGGTCCCAGGAGATACAGGAGACGGGGAACCCATGTACAGGAAGAAGCTCCTCTCTGGCCAGGAGGAGGGATGTGTCCTTCCCTGAGTGGGAGGAATCTGGGTCGGGATGAGCCCGGATGGGGAGAACCGCATGGGAGGGGAGGCAGGAACCTGAGTGGGCTCGCTGCTGAGTGGCTTGACTTTGTCAACCAGTCAGTGAAGCCAGGTTGCCTCCTGAGAGAAGAAGGGCAGACAGGGAGAGGAGGCTCAAGGGATATGGGGACGGTGTGGAACATCCATGCAGTTACTGGGAATTTTGCAAGGGCAGGGGCCACCCTGAAACAGAGCACCTCCTTAAATGACGCATGCTGGGTGCCTCACTTGTCTCTCCCAGAAACGACCCTGTTGGGGGAGAGAGCTGGCTGCGGCCAGCAACACAGAGGGCCCAGCTAAAACTAGAGGCCGTGGTTCCATGGAGGCACAATCCATGTGGCTATGGTATATCTGGAACAGGCCCTCAGCAGCCTGGATTTAGGAAAGTCTTCCTAAAAGAATTCGGGACCCCCCCAGCAGCTCCATGTATTCTATCAAGACTGCATCACCCCACCGGGCTCCCAAATCCAACCCTTTTCAACCCCTTTGTGTCCTCTGTCAACGCCCCTAGTTCCTCCCCATCAATCACACACCAGGCCTCTTATGCCATGAGAGGACTCCTATTTTGTTGAGCACCCACAACAACTTGTGTGCTGGGTGCGACACAAGTTAACAACGCACATGACAGTCCTGTTAACGTGTTATTAGCTTCTATTCACAGGTGATGAAATGGAGGTTCAAGAGATTAAGTAAACCTGCTCAAAGTCACACAGGCAGCAAGTGGCAGAGCTGGGACCTGAAACCTTCCATCTCTCTACTTTTCTACATTCACATCATCCTAGTGCAAACCCTGAACATTTCATTCCTAAAATTAACATGGTTAACATCTTCTAACACTCTAACCTCCCAGCATTCCCAGTTTACAGGCACACATCCACATGAACCTTCCTCCAGCACTGTTTTTACCCACGCCTGTCCTATTCAATGAGCTTTGGTGGCTCCCATACAGACAAGTTCCAAACTCCGCTTCCTGGCGTCCTTCATGAGCAACACACATCACCTTCTTCAATCTCGTTTCCCACTTGCACCTGCACTCCACCCCACCTAGCCTGCTTTTCCCCTTTCTGTGCTTCCCAGAAGGCCCCAGTTCTTGGCACTCTTCTGCCCTGCAGCTCTGCCCCTCCAACTGCTCCACTCTCAGCCCTCTCCTGCAGTCCACTGAGTGGCCCCACACAATTCTGGGATTCCCAGGGCTACAGGGGAAGGGTGGTTGGGAAAGGTCAAAGTCAGCAAAGTCAAGGGCCATCAAATCACAGGCCACATAGAGAGAAGGGCTGCACAGGGATAACAAGGGTCTGGGAGCAACCTTGGGGGTCGAGGTGGTGCTGTCTGCCAAGATGCCCAGCATCTCCCCAGACCAGTGGAACCAAGTCACACCGTGGTGCTCATGACACAGTAGAAATAACAGGAACTCTGGAGTCAGGCCTGGGAGCAAATCCCGATCTTGCCACCCAGTGGCTGTTCAGCCTTGGGCTGGTCACTTAACCTCTCTGAGCCTGGTTCTGCATAAGCTAAAGTGAGGCCTAAGTAACACAAGAAATGTATAAAAACATCTAGCACAGGGCCTGGCATTATATAAGGGGTCCAACAGGGTTGCTTCTTCCCTCCTGCCAACCTTCAGCGCTCACAGCTGTCAAGCCTTGCTAATGGAAACAAGTACAGAAGCTACAGAGCATTTCCCAGCTAGAAGGTTTGCAAAGAAGGATGGCAAAAGTCAGCAACAGAAAGGAGAACAACAAGGCTTCTTGCTGACAGAGAAGCGCTGGACTTCTGTGAACGCCTGGGTTTCAAAACATAGCACAGCTTCGAGCCTCAGCCCAAACCCAAACAGGAAGTTTGTGACAAACTTAGAAAATGCGCATGTACAACTGCAGGAGGTTGCACACCACTAAGAAAAAAAGAAAACCAGCACTTCTAGGGGTGGGAGAATCAGAGTGGACTAAAAGGAGCAAGCCTGGCCAACATTCCAGTGCACAAAACTCCTCCCTGGTGTCAGGGAGCAAAGCATGTGCGCCAATCACATGGAGCTGCTCTGGTTTTCCAAGGCCAGGTTCTGTCGATTTCTCCCCACTCTCTGTCCCTTCCTCTTTGGGCATCAAGGACAGTGAGCTCTATGAACACCTCTCAGAGGCCTGGGTGACTTAGGTGTGGGGATCATTTTTCAGCTGGGAGAAAAAGGATATCGTGTGCAGAGGTCCCACAGAGCTCTCCAGTCGTCTGGCTGCCTCGCCATCGTATGTTCTATCAGCCCCCTCTTGCTACACAACGGGGTCTCAGGTTGTCATTTTTCCTCCCCTGAAATCCTGCCTGGCACTAACATTTTCATCTGTACTGCTCACACTGTGTGGAGCGCCATACCTTCAGTTCATTCATTTGCAAGCGCAGGCAAATAGGGACACACCTACCCTCCAGGACCTGTGTCCCATCTCCCCAACCAGAGTGAAAACTAGGAGGTTCCCTCCCTGTTGTTCACAATCTCCCAGCCACCTGCCCACTGAGCCTTGCTACAAGGCTCTATGTGTTTGTGGGTGTGCTCCAGAAAATACTTTGCAAATCAATAAACATCAATACCATTTCTACTATCTTACCACCCACCAGTGGTGTCCAACTCATCTTGATCCACCGTCATCAGACAGGTCCCTGGTTCCACCCCTTCTGGGGACCCGCCCAATTGTAAACTCAGTCCCCTGGTTGTCAGCCTCCCCGCCCACCCCCTCTTGGCACCTCTTGCAGTGGTTTCCCCACCTCCCCACGTTAGGTTCCTTTTTAAAAAAATGACTCATTTAGGAAGAGTCAAAACCAAAAACTTCAATGGTAAAGATAAAACAGCACCAAGTCTCTTTAAACACCTCCTACTCCATGTAGAATTTAGATCCGATAAAGACTCCCCAAGTGGACCTCCTAATTTGGAGCTTACGGTACACACAATTCTTCTAGCAAAAACATTTCCAGTGATGTCTTCTCTTTGTAGGGTCTTCTTTACGAATGGAGGTGGCCTCAGGCCTCCAGTCAGTAGCTCTTTCAAAATGAAGGAATGGGAAATTAGGGGAAATTAAAGGCCATGCTTTCAACTCCTAGGTCAGAAATGAATTATTTGATGTTTTATTATGTTTGTGATTCTGATTTATTGGACAAAGACATTAGCATTATACCATGGTTCTAATGAGAATTATGGGGAATTTTTTATAAAAAGTAAGACTTCTTGCTATGTAAGACGTTTACAACATTTGTGCCCAGTATTTGATAGGAACAAAACTGCATAATGCAACACATAGAATCCTAATATTTTAGGACTAAAATGAGCAGTTAGGATGATCCTTATTCAGTGGTCCTCAACTTTGGCTGAATTAAAACTATTCCCAGGCTCCACCCCCAGAGGTTCAGCTACATTTGGACTGGAGTGGGGCTCTGGCACTGGTTTGTTTGTTTGTTTGTTAAGTTTCCCAGTGATTTTAAAATGCACCCACAGTCGAGAACCACCGATACTGAAAACCCAAAAACTGAGATCTAAGGAAAGTAAGGGGCAGTCTGAGACTGTATGGCCAGAGACAAAACCAGAACCAAGCCTGACCTTTACAACTCCAGTCCAGTTCTGCAGTCCCACTCAGATTTTGAATATTCATAGATGTGTTTAAAATCTTTTTTTTTTCCCTCTAATTGGGGGACTAACACAGAATTGCTGACATTTGGTTGTCAAGCAAGGGTATTTTTATAAGTATCTACCAATTCCTATCCTTGCTCATTTGCATACTGGCCACCCTCTCTACCCCATCCCTGCCCCAGAGGGAGCATTGACAATATCTGCCCACCAACCCCAACAGTCTCACTCGCCTCTATTCCCCGTTCCTAGTCAACATCCGTGCGACAAAGCCAAACAAAAGCCAGACCTCAAAAATTCTTCATCTCCGCCTCTCCTAACTTCACAATATCTATTTCTGAAAGTCCCTTCTCTAACCACAGACTACTTCCCAGTCCCTCCAAACCCACCCTTCATCCTCCTCCTGACCAACACATGACAGCTAATATTTGTATAAGTTACAACCAATATTTACCGTTGGTTATGCCACACATTATCCCTTCTAAATTTCTCCCTAATCAAGGATATACTGGGAACTTTTAAAGAGGGCTACCTGTGAGGAGTAGAATTAAGAAGTAGGGGAGGACCAGATGGGTTTCTCTTCATATACTTTAGTTTGAATTTCAGGCAAGCATGTCTTTTTTTTAATGGGACAAACATATCACTCACTCACACACACACACACACACACACACACACACACACACACACACACGGCAGGTTACAAAATACATCTACAGTCTGTTTCTACTTTGTAAATACAGAAAAATCATCCGGGAAGTGTGCATACCCAAGTTCTAAATGTAAATGATATCTGGGTGGCAGGGATTATGGGTGACATTAATTTCACTTCCCTTTCCTCTTTGCTTATTTTTATGATGTTTTATTTATGTGATGAAGGAATAATGAAAGTTTAAAACCTGAACCAAAGCACTGTCTGAGCTCTGAAACCTACACGGAATTGAGAAGCAAAGGCACCAGAGCAGGTCCCAGTGCAGCAGGTAGAAACACCTCCTTTTCGTAAAATGAAAGATCTCTCCCCAGTCAGACCCTGGCTTCTACACCCTGCTCAGGGCCATGTCTACCACTGCAATGGACCCCAAGCCACACCCAGGCCCTGCGGTCCCCAAGAATAGATGTAGAAGGGATGCTCTAGCAGAGCTGCCATGCCCTTTCCAGGACCTATCTGCCTCCTCAGCTCCATCTCCCCCTGCTTTCTGAGTTTCAGTCACATGGATCAGTTGTCCTCTCCTGAGTGTCTCCTCTGGTCCCTGCCTCAAAATTTCAACCTGGGCTGTATCACCCACCCCTACATGTTTTCTTCGTCTCTGCCAAAGCAAGCAGCCATACCTACTCCAAGTAATATTCAGACCCACAACTTGTAGATCAGGAGCCCAGAAACTCTTTAGATGGAGTATAAACTGTGGAATTATCCACAGTCCCCACTGCTCCCTAGTGTCGAACAAAGCAATGAAGAGGAATGAGAGAATCTTCTAGGCAGCAAGAATCCCAAGCTCAAAGGCCTGGAGGTCAGAGGGCGTGTGATGTGTTCAGGGAAGGAAAAGGCATTTGGGATATCTGGAGCATCTCCTTGCATGTCCAAGGCTGAGCAGAGAGAGAAAAATCCCCCCCAAAAAACTTTAACAGCAAAACTTACAAGGGCCAGCAAAGAAAGGCCCAAGCAAAGAATTCTCAACATTTCATCTGCTATCCATCCTTCCAACTGCTTCCCCATAATTCACTTTACCCTTCCAGTGTCTAGTTGGGTCTAGGCCAACAGGAGTGGGTGGAAAAACAGGAATAGAGAAAAAAGAAATGAGATTATGCAACATCACACTGAGGCTGGTTGAAGTCCTCCCAGTGCAACACCAAATCTTCCTAAGTGGCCATGCAGGATTCTCGAGCAGGGGACAGGATGTGGTGCTGAACCCTCTCCTTGATGTGAGCCCCAAAGACAAAGGATGTTTGCCAACTACCCAAACTTCTCAGACCCTCAAGAGATGTGTTTAAAGAACTGCGAAACTTCAAAACTGCTGAAACACAGGCCATGTTCCACCCAGATGCCTGTGAGGCTTTCTGGGAAACCCTCATGGACGGCATTGGACTAGCATGGCCTCCTATCCAGTAAAAGAAGCTCTTGACAATTGTCTCCTCAAATGTTCACCTCCACTGGTTTGACTGCTTGGCGAATGGTTGTGCACATCTGTCCAGGAGGAAATACTACTCTGTAAGTGTTGTGCTATTTTAGGTAGATGCACGTCCATCTTTTCTCCCCAAAACACTCAACTAGACTGAGAATGGAAGCTCCTACTGGGCTCAGCTTCTCGTTCCTTTAAAAAAAAATCCTCCTCATTGGTTTCAGTGGGCATTTACTAACCAAGTAAAAAACCAATCTTCTGTCAGCTCCTATCACATGGCCCCTCTCCCAGGGCTATAGCCCTCGCTGGGCTCTGTGACAGCTCCCTGAAGAAGTTCCTTCAGACTCTTGAGTGGTAATGGCTTTGGCATGGCACTAGAGTATCGCTGTTGACTCCCTTAACCATATAGCTCTATAAGTAGTTACTTTATTAAAGTCTCTTCAATTAATCCTTTTGAGTGAGTGAAAAGTTCAAAGAAAACTCAGGATCTAAGATCTGTACCAAAGAACGTTGGGGCCTTCTTAGAGATTGAGGAGATGTACACACTCAGAACAGCCACAGAATACCCTGAGGGGATGGTGGGCAGTCACCTGCCACTGATTGCCAAAGGACAGGCGTGGGGGGCCTGGAATGATTAGTGAAGGTCTCGTGGAGGAAGTGAGATCTGAGTTGGGTCTTGAAAATGGGTTCAATTGGGTCAAGTGTAGAGGAAGTGGGAAGACTGTCCCAGGCAGTGGGACCAGCATGCACGTGGCACTGACCTCAGGGTGGGCAGGCCTGTTGTGGAGGAATGAGACCACGAGCAGTGAGAGGTTACGTTCAGGGGTCAGAATTGCCTGGAGCCCAACTCTGCCTCTGATGAGCTGGGTGACTTAGTAAGCCTCTCTGTCCCACCCTCACCCATCAGTAACATGATGAAGATGACAATAATGGTGGTACTCACCTGATGGGGCTATTATGAAGACTGAAAGATAGCAGGCATACACAGCGCTTAGGATGCGTGGTGCCTCCCACCAGTGACTATGACCTGTTATTTTTTTATTTTTTTAAATTTTATTTTGGTATCATTAATCTACAATTACATGAAGGACATTATGTTTACTAGGCTCCCCCCTTCACCAAGTCCCCCCCACATCCCCATTCACAGTCACTGTCCATCAACATAGTAAGATGCTGTAAAATCACTACTTGTCTTCTCTGTGTTGCACAGCCCTCCCCATGCCCTCCCCCCACACTATACATGCTAATCATAAGGCCCCCTTTCTTTTTTTCCCACCCTTATCCCTTCCTTCCCACCCATCCTCCCCAGTCCCTTTCCCTTTGGTAACTATTAGTCCATTCTTGGGTTCTGTGCTTCTGCTGCTGTTTTGTTCCTTCAGTTTTCTTTTGTTCTTATACTCCACATATGAGTGAAATCATTTGGTACTTGTCTTTCTCAGCCTGGCTTATTTCACTGAGCATAATACCCTCTAGCTCCATCCATGTTGTTGCAAATGGTAGGATTTGTTTTTTTCTTATGGCTGAGTAATATTCCATTGTGTATATTATGAACTGTTATTTTGACAGTTAACTAGGGAGAACTGCCCAGTGGCCACCCTGGGGATGCAGACAGGGCACTTTCTTCTTTATAGCAGCCATGATGCTGGGAAGAGTGAACATGACTGACTGGTACCACCCTGAATAACCTAAACAATGGAGAGCCAGCTGAGCATTAGAATGCCTAGGCAGCCAACAACTGGGGCGCGCACGCGCGCACACACACACACACACACACAGTTCTCTGCCCTTACTGGACCACCAACCACATCAGCTGGGCTCCCTAGGCCTCCAGCTTGATTCAGTCAAAGGGAAAACATCTATTTCCCTCTTCCTCCCACCTCACCCGTTTGGCAATGGTTACATCCCTTCACCATCACAGCTGTTGTCAGGGCCCACTTCACCCCCACTCTGGAGACCCCTCCTCCTGGTCTGGGGGAGGTCACAGCTTCCCACTGTTGCCAGCCATGGGAAACCTCACCATCCTTTGGTTTTCCTAACCCTGCTCTCGCTTCTCTAAATAGTCCCCTTCATTAAAGCCTCTCCGGGTAAGCCCTTTGCATGCGCCAGCCATCTCATGACGGGACTCCAACTAACAGAGCCAGGGTCTGCTCCCATCCCCAGATGCACAGGGCCAAAAGTTCAGTCCTTTCTTACTCTCCCACCCCTTCCTCCCGTCAGAGGCAGAATGTGGATGGCAGTGTGTCAGTTATATGCACAGTGTTTTACCCATGAGCAATCATATGGGAGTTTAACATCCCTAGGAATCTGGATAAAACCAAAACGCTCAGGGAAAAGCAACTCTCTCAGCCCAGACATGGCATATTCAAAGGCCCTGTTCTCCAAATCTATCACATACAGAGCTTCTCTGGACACAGTCCTCCAAATCCATCACATAATGGAGCTCCAACCAAGTAAAAGAATCTAGTTCCATTCCTGGCACATAGTAGGCACCCAATAAATACTTGTTCAGAAAGGTCCTTCTGGCGAAGGATAGGAACCTGAAATCCAAGAGATCATTCAGGAAAGGATAATCCACGGAAGCAGCTACTCCACAGGGCAGCTCCTGAGACCCTTCGCCCATCACCTCTTGTGCATGAAGCTCTGAGACATCTCCACTTACGGCAAGCAGGGTTTCAGACTGCAGCCCTTCAGATCACAAACGCTATTTTCCTGTCTTTTATCAAGTAACTCCTGAGGCTTATAATTTCCTCAGCATCTCTCTTTGCTGGTTTTCTTGCTCCCCATTCTCTCAGGGCCAAACACAGCCTTGGTTCAGTGCAATCCAACAGCATGTATTAAGTGCTTACTGTGTACAGGAGTTACAAGTCAGGTATTGAAC
This sequence comes from Manis javanica, assembly GCF_040802235.1. Classification (NCBI taxonomy): domain Eukaryota; kingdom Metazoa; phylum Chordata; class Mammalia; order Pholidota; family Manidae; genus Manis; species Manis javanica. The sequence goes on from NC_133171.1 coordinate 47,339,985, forward strand.
ATCTGAAGATATTAAGAAAAAGGTCTCAGGATCCAAGAGCTACAAAAAATATGAAGGAAGAGGGCTTAATACTACAAAAGGGGATTCTCAAAGAAATAAAGCCTGAACCACACTGGGCCTTGAGGAACAGAGCTGTGTTGGTGCGGAAGGAGGGGAAGGCAGCAGGAGGTGTGAGAGGGGAGCAGGCAGTGAAGGAGCCCTGGACAAGAATAAACAGAACTAAAATGACAGGGGTGAGAGCAGAAAAGAGCTAGGCAAGGGAGGGGTTTGTCTCAAATTGGGACCACCTGATTCAAAACCAAGCACATTAACAGAGCAGAAATGACACCTGACTAGAAGGATGTTTCCTCCCAGCAGCCCTCCAAAGTAAAAAACGTCCCCCCTTTGGGAAACATTATAGGAAGCCCAGTTGGGTCTGGGCCAAAGATGCTTGTCCTGAAGGGTGGTTTCTCGGCCTGTCACTCACCGCCTGCCTGCCCTGCCTTGCAGTCAGTGGGATCAGTGGGTGGAATGGGGACCTAGCCGTCCCCTAGCTGCAGAGCCACTGAGAGCACCTCACCCCATGAAAAACAAAGACCTTCCGCACATGCTTGCTCTTACCTAGAATTCTAAAATTAAACATTCATTCTTCTCACCTAAAAGCTTTCTCCTTTTGTAAGCTAATATGCAAATGCCGTGGACGAGGGTATCTGAGCAGCCATATATCAGCTTAGCATGAATGAATGCTTCCAGGGGATCTGCCCTGGAAAACGGGCTTTGCATGAGGGATGCTCAAGAGATTTCCTGTGACTGAGGGTGAGGCAGGAAGAAGAGGGAGGGACTCCAAGAAGGAGACAAGGCCACTCCTGCACTGGACCAACAACACCCACCATGGGCAGAGGAGTAGGGTGTTAAATGCTGAGCCCTCAAGAGACCCTTTTTTTTCCCCACTAGTTTTTTAAAATTGAGATATAATTCACGAACTGTAAAATTCACCCTTTAAACTTCACAGTTTAGGGGTTTTTAGCATATTCGCAAAGTCATACAACCATCACTACTATCTAATTTCGGAACATTGTCATCATCCCCTAAAAACTCCAAGCCTATTAGCAGTCACTCCCCATTCCCCTCTTCCCCTGGCAACCCGTTTCTTTCTCTATGGATTTGACCATTCTGGACATTTCACTTAATGTTCTCAAGGGTTGTCCACATTGCAGCAGGTGTCAATACCTCATTTCTCTTTATGGTTAAAGGACATCCCATTGTATGGATGTACCACCTTCTGCTTATCTACCAAAAGAGACTTTAAGGGGCAAAACATGTGGTGCTCCAGCACAAAGGAGCTTCTGGTATCCTTGGGGCTGCCTGGGCCATGCAATCATTTGTAAACCATCCTTCTCTGCTCCAACCACCAGCACCCATGGACACCATCCAAACCCTCCCCACGGGCTGGCATGATTTAGAAATACACAGTGGCCAAGGCCAGCAGCCCTGAATCACATAGACCATGACAGAAACAACTCAAATTCCTTCTGAAGGACTCTGTAATGACTCTTAAAATGGGGCTTATAAATCTCCAGAGTCCTGGTAACTAAAATGGAACAGTCTTGGCGGCGTGAGACCTGGGAAGCCCACAGGGCCCTGTACTTGTGTCATGTACTCCAGCTGCCACCTTGAGAGTCTTCATAATTGTAACAAGGGGCCCCATGTTTTCATTTTGCACAGGGCCCAGCAAGTTATGTACCTGGTACTGGGCAAGAGGCAAGGGTTTGGGAAGGGTAGGATCTTGGTATCTTCGTGAAGAGACTGCTGCCATGGCCATGGGACAGCTAGCCAGGCTGGGGATAGGGGATGGCAGGTAAGTGGGGGAACGAAGCCAGGTCTACAGGGAGGCTGAAAACCCAGCTTCCAAACTGCCCAAGACCAGGTCTTCCTACCCTGAGGGCTGAACAGTTGGCTGATAAGGCCTCCCCAGAACAAGCAGACTAGCTGAAAGTACATGTGATAAGTTAGTGCGATACAGGCTCAGACTGTAAAGCAGGGGGACTCAAACTGAAACTTGTTTGATCTTATAATCGCTTACAGGTTAAGACCAAGAAGAAGAAAGAAAAAAAAAACCCCACGCTTAACTAAAGTAACTGGCACTGAGAAAAATTTAAACATTTACTTTTTTTTTTTTAACTGTCACCTTTATTTCCAGCATATCAAGGAAGTCATGGTTTCACCAAAAACCTGGTATTCAATCCAAAGCGAGTCAGAGGACCAATGTCAGTACTAGAAGGGGCCTTAGGGACACCCCCCGTACATGGATCCCCAGAAACCTTGATCCCCCCCACCCCAGTTCAGTCCAATTCTCTTTTTACGAATGAGGAAGCTAAGCTGAGAGAGGGGAAGTGACCGGCCAAGGCCACCCACAAAAAGAGGCAGGACCAGAACCCCGGGGGCTTTCAGCTTCCCCTTCCACGCTCCCGATTTCATGAACCCAACCCAAACTCACATACTGGGTGTAGACCCCTCATCTCCAATAGTCTCCTGGACCCACAGCTCAAAATGTCTAGTGCGTCTTTGTCCCTCGGAAAAGGGAGTCTAGTCACGCAGAGAAGGTTAAGATTTATAAACTCTAAGGAAGAAGATGCAGGTTCCTCCCACCAGCACAATCTCCATTCCATCGTTTGGCAAAAGGCCAGAAGAGCTCCACTGTAGGGTTCAGAGCTGTTCCCTGTCCAGGGCATTTATAAACACATTTATTTTTTCTGGGAAGACTGGCGTTTAACCCAGTTTTTTCCAGTTATAGGTATAAGGATCATGTAGGGTGGATGGAGCACAGGGGCAGACAGGAAATGCTGCCAGCCTACCACACCCAAAACATCGGTCCAGGAGGCCACTGGGAAGGGAAGGGACCTGCCACCACCTCATGGCACAGACTAACCAAAGCAAGCCCCGCTCAACACCAAGTGCCCGGATTCCTTTGATTTCTATTTGTTTTATCCTCCCTCCCTCCCGCTTTCCCTCCATTATCCCCTCCTTTCCTTCCTTGAACAAATAGATTCTGAGCACTTGCTATGTGCCAGGCATATTCGGAGTGCCAGGGATATAGCAGTAAGCAAAATGAATCATGATTTGGTGTTTACACTTAAAGGAAGGAAACAGGAAGAGTTAAAAACAAATGAATAGATACAATGGATGATGGTGACAAATGCTCTGTAGACAAAGCAGAATAAGAAGGGTAGAGAATGGTGGGGAAGGAGGGCATTTTTATGCAGGAGGGCCAGGTTAGGGCTCTCTGGAGGCAAAGGGGCGAGCCTTACAGATATCTGAGGGAAGATTTCCCAGGCAAAAGATCAGCAAGTGCACAATGGGGTGCATGTGGCAGGGGACTTGATAATATGAGCGAATGTTGTAACCACAATGTTGCTCATGTGAAACATTTGTAAGATTGTGTATCAAAAATACATAAATAAATAAAAATAAAACACATACACACACAAAAAAGGATCGGCAAGTGCAAAGGCCCTGAGGTGAAAAGACCCCGATATGTTCAAGGAATAACTAAGAGTCTGGTGTGGCATGAGTGAGGAGAAGAGCAGCAGGTTAGAGAGGCAGGGGGATAGGCACCCCATCATCCAGGTCCTGAAGCCACAATAAGGCCTTTGGTTTTACTCCGAGTGGGATGGGAGCATGCAGGACCCTCAGCAGGGGTATAACTGGACTGACACAGGCTCTACAAGGGCCTCCCTGACTGCTGTTGACACCAGGCTGCCCATGCTAGGAGACCAGATTCAGGAGCCAGGCCCCAAACCTAGCACACAGCCTCTAAGTAGCAGTGAGAAAAACATGCCCTTCTCTGGCCTCCACATTCTCCTCTGTGAAATGGGAAGGTAATACCAGATGTTGTCTAGTTTGCCCAAAGGGTCTAAAAGTCTCAGGAGAAGAGCAACCAAGTTTTAGAAGCCCCCAATCAGTCCCCATTGGTGCACCTGCCCCAAACCAAATTCTCACCCTGCAAAAGGCACAGCTCTCTAGGGAGAGAGGTCCAGCCCAGGAAGCTGCCACGTCAGCAATGTCCTCTAAAGATTACCAAGGGCGACCACTAAAGATAGCACAGCCTCCACATGTTTCAGGGTTGGGCCCAGCCGGCAGTGGCCAGTGAAAGAGGCTGCTTCAGCCAGATCGGAGGGCGCTGCAGAACCCCTGCTGCCTGAGCTGCCAGTCTCTCCTGTCTCCCCCACTGCCATCCAGGAGTGAGAAGGAAAATTATGGGGTCGTCAAGGGCTGCATCCCGTCCATTTTCTTGAAGATTCTGTCTGTGACACATCATATCATCACACATCAGGCTGGTTAAGCAGAGTTTATCTCTCCTCCATCAGACCAGAAGCTCCCACCAGAGAATATGAACTACCTCACCCAACAGCCTGAATACATCCTATGCCTCTTCCTCCTCCTCCCTCCATCAGACTGGAGGCTCCATGACACCTGAGGCTGTATCTCCTCCAACAGACTTGGGAACACCTAATGTCAGGGCTGTGCTGTCTGCACTGGACCAGAGGCTCCCTGGAGACAGGGCTTATCTGCCCCTTTCCCTCTATCACCTCACTGCATCCCATAAGGCTTTGGTATTTAGTGGTTTCTTAAAACAAGGTGCTGACTGAAACACTCAGATTGAACCACCCACCCAGGGAAAAGACCCTGTGACCTCCGGCCATCAAATGATCACGAAAACTAGCTGAATACAAACCAAGCTGAATGAAAAGAAAACGAAAAAGCTGTCTTCACCCAACAACTTTTTGGTAGACCGTTTACAGATTCTAGTCAAAGACTGTCCCTATTTCATAAATAACTCTTTCTGGTGACTGTGGCTAAGGTCAAGCTGAAATCACTTCAGGGACACAGAGCAGGGAGCCCACTAGCCCAGGCCTGACCTATGCATGACCCAGACACAACCATCCTCTCAACTTCCAACCTGGGCTATCCAAGGCAGTGACACCAATGATGTGGTGGGACATGGGAACTTTTGGCTACAGGACCTGGAATTAGCAGTGTGGAATGAGGAGGAGACCCATCCTAGAGAGGCAGACCCGTGCCTCCCCTGATGGAGGAGGTCAGGGCAGGTAGGTGGAGAAGGGCTCAGGGAGTACAGGGTTGGCTCAGCACAAGCTCCTGGCATCCCCTGGCAGAAGCAGAGCCCACCCCAGACACAGGGAGGGGCACTTGTGTCCACATGGACTCAGGGAAGCCACCAGAGGCCCTCCTGGAATCTCGGATGCTGGCTCATCTCAGCAATGGGTTCCCACACAACTGCAGAAGAGGGGCAAGAAGGCTGGAACAACAATAGTAACAGTGACAAGAGCCCACACTTACAGGCACTGTACCGCGTGCTGTCCACACGCCACCTAAGGGGCTCTTCTTTGTCAAGGCTAACACTATACTCCTTTTACAAGCAAGGCAACTGAGGCCTGCCTGAAGGTATGCTAGGTGAGGAATAAAGATTTCAGCTGGGCAGTCTGGCTCCCCAACTTGCACCCTTAGCGGCCTCCTTCTCTGAAAACAGAGGGGGAAATCCTAGGGTGTTTCTGCTGGTTCCTCTGAACCTCTGGGGCTGAAGACCTCCCTGCAACAGGCACCCTGAAGTCTTTGAAGGCTGGGGTGCTGGAGACTCAGACAGAGCCTGGCAGGGTCCCAGCACCATCTTCCCACTGTGCTGAGAGCCCTAAAAGTGCCACCTTGCTGATGTCGATGGCCCTCTCCTTTAAGGAGCCCCCAGTTAAAAACTACCACCCTTTCTGTATCCAGCATACCCACCCGCCAGTCTCAGCTACCACTGGAAGCCCACAGGGGTCCAAAAACTCAGGAAGTCCAAATACTTATAGTGTGCCAGTTACTGTTTCAAAGAAAATTCTCAATGTTTTTCTTCAACCTCTACACCTTTTCAGGTAAAGTTCATCTAAATGTAATAAATCAGTGAGTCTGACTAGACGCTACAGAGATTCCAGAATGTCTGAAAACCGAAGGAAATAGGGTACTATTTTTCAGATTAACTGGATCCCATTGCTTTACATGAAGGCTGTCCATGTACTGACACTATTGGCATTTCAGCTGAAAACTCTCTGTCGTGGGGGCCATCCTGTGCTCTGCATCCCTGGCCTCCACGCGCTGGACGCCAGTGGCATTCTCCCTCTGTTTCTGCCAAATGTGACAACCAAAAATGTCTCCAGACATTGTCAAATGCCTTGGCGCAGGGGTGCGGTGGGTGTGCAAATCTCTCAGTTGAGAACCACCATTTTATGTTATAGATAAATTTCAACTAGAAAGATGTCTGAGTGTTGAAAAATAAAACGGCACTGAGCATAGTACTGAAAATGTAACTGACATACCACTTAAAAATAAATGTATCCTATTTTTCCTGACTTTTCGGACACCACGTATTTGAAAAATTTCAGTGTAGCTGTCATGCCTCTTTCCTGTGAATCTGCCTAAATATGAACACTCAGTGGCCTGGATCCCCACACCCCACTCTCCTCCAACCCGAATCTCTTTCATGTCCATCCCCAAAACCAATCCATTCCCACATAGTCAAAACACCAGTAGGCACTTGCTCTCTGAGTCAGATTGCTGCCAGCTCTGAGGAGCAGTGTGTGGAGAGGGGGTGGGGGTGGGGGGTGGGCAGCAGAAACCACTAGGCTCGGGACTTCAGCAGCCTCAGAGGCAACAAAGGCCACACCCAAGTGGTGAAAATCACCATTTTCATCACCAGTGTGGTCAATCCATCCCACTCTTAAAGCCTCACTTGAATGCAGTCGGCCTCAGCCTCCAGCAGTGAGTTATGCCAAACACGGAAATGGGTCAAAGAGATACTAAATGTAAAAGACTGTAAAAAGACAACAACCTGATAGAATAATGGGCAAAGAATATGAATTGAAAGAAAAGGAAATACAAATGGATCTTAAACTTGTGAAAAAATGCTCAACCACACTCATAAAAGACATGCAAATTGAAACTTAACTAAGATACCAATTTTCATGTATCAGATTAGCAAAGATCATGAAGTTTGATAACTCTGTGTGTTGGCGAGAATGTCTCATTCATTGAGGGTGTTGGTGTAAATTGCTACAACCTCCTTGAATAGATACTTGTAATGTCTTCCAATATCACAGACGCATATATGATTTACCAGTAATTCCACTTCTAGGAATTTGTCATGCAGATACCCTCCTAGACATGCAAAATGGTGTGCTTACAAGGATACTAAGCAAAGGAGGCTCTGTAATGACAGGAGACTAGAAACAGCCTTAATAATCCAATGTCAGGGGATTGTTTTAACAAACTATAGTTCATCCATAAAATGGAATGCTATTCAGGTGTAAAAAGCAACGAACGCATTCTCTACATCGTAATATGGAATAATTTTCCATGTATACTTTTAGATAAGACAAGTAAAGGCACAGAATGACATGAACAGTATGCCAGCAATGTTGAAAAATACCATGTGTTCATATTTCATTTATATACATAGATTACCTTTGAAAAAGATAAGCAAAAAGCTACTAACAGCAGTTACCTCTAGAGAGGGGAACTGGGAGACTGGGGGCAGGAAGTGACTGAAGAATCATTTCACACCACTTCAGACTCTTCGTGACTTCGAACTTTCCTACCATGTGCATTCATTAACTACTCAACAAGCAAATAAATAGAGTGAGAAAGATTGTAAGTAACTGATTCAGATGACCATCCCTTTGCATGCATGCAACAGATATCACAGGTCAGTTTCAGTGATAAATTCCATATTCCTGTATCAGTTCAAATGTTCCATGTGCTTTTGATTAAAAAGGAGGAAAATCGCCACATCTAGAACACATAAGAAACTCACCAGCTTCCCTCCTCAACTAGGTTTTGGAAGGGTTCCTCCTCAAAACTACCTTTTCTTATCTAAACAATGTACTGTGGTTGACACCAGGACCACCATCACCCCGAAGTTCCACATGCAGGCAGCTGGAGTCCTTCAGAAGGCGCACTGAAGGATCAACTGCCAGGGACCAAGGGGCACCCACACGTTTAATAGTGCCTCAAACCATTATCAGCTAGGACTGTGCTTCGCAAGTGTCCTGGACCCCAATACCTACTGGGTGCTGCAGGAACCCCCAGCAGCCACTGAGAATTCTTCCTGCAGCTCAGCCCGCGGCAATGTTTTAACGGCACATTATTCAAAGGTGCCACAGCCCCTTTTAAAACCACCCCACTACCACCACACTTCATCATAAAATAACCCTTATATATATTTTAAGCTGTAAATCAGCATTTGTCAAGTTCTAAATTGGGCCACGGACATACTTATTCATCAGGGGATAAATCTGCTCTGCATAGCCATAAAACTGCCTGATAATTTAATATGCTATCATTCTTACCTGAAACATGTCAAAAAGTGGCCTAAAAGAGGCATGTGTTTTATAGCTGACTGGTGGTAAGCCTACAGTTTATTAAATAGTTCATATTTAATTCTCTATATGGGGAGGGAACGGCACACAGATGCACCCTATGCAGAATAGCAATTTGGAGATTCATGAACCTGTTTTGGGGTTAAAAAACAAAAAGCAGATTCCCCGAAGAGGACCAAGCACTCATCTAGGACATCCTTAAGATGGGTGGATAGACAAGCAAGAAAAATTCAAATTACAGCATTTTGTATGGGACAGGGGCAAAATGCACTAAGTTGGAGAATTAATGCTAGGGGACAAGTCCATGGAGCAACAAGATAAGATGGACAATTGTGAGGCAAAGAGCAAGAAAAATGACTCAAGCTGCAAAATTATTACAGCTAGGCCAAGATGCTAATTCCTGGGGCCCTTTCAGGTCTTTGGAGCAGTAAGCTTTCCGGACCTGGTGGTTCTACTTCAGTAGAAATAGGTACTTCCCACAGCCCAGTGCCAAGACATTGCTCTGTTTAAAGATGAATGGACAGCAAGCAAACACCCTTGGCCTCCACCCATTAGTTGCTAGTAACCCCTCCTCAAACAGTTGTGACAACCAAAGATGTCTCCAGACACTGCCAAAAATCCCCTGGGGGCAAAATCACCTCGAGTCAAGAACCAAGGTCCAAGATGAATGAAGTCTACTTTGACAAAGGGGGGCGGGTGGAGACAAATCCACTCCATTCCATCAAACGTAATCTGTTTCCTCTATGCTGCTTTGTCTCGGAAGTTTCAAAATGCAAATCTTAGAAAATGCAAAAATTAGAATATCAATATTTAGTTCACAACTGCTAACCTCTCACTCGCCAAGTCAAAGCTGCCCAAGGGCCAAGAGGCCCAAGTCAGACTTGGCTTTCCTTTCTCTCTTCTCTACTCAGCTGCACCCACTCCATATCCCCCACCCACCACCCTTCACCTTTTACGACTAATTTACCCCCCATTTCCTTTACATTCTTCCACAACCTCGCAGTTTACTCTGGCACAAGAACATGTTTCAGGCTGTCATTCACGGGTGGCTAATGATGGGGGCAGGGGTTTCTAAGCCACGAACTCTATTATTTTAAAGTGGTCAAATTCACTCTCCCTGCTCATGGATGAGCTGGGGAGGCAGTCCCTCCCCACTGCTGTACATGGAACTTCTCACAGAACTTAAACAATCAAACAAAGATAGAGAACTACTTTTTAATGAAAAAAAAAAAGGCCAAGTTCATAGTTCACGTTCCAGGCCACATTTCCCATATGAATTTTACAATCAACAGACCAAGACGAAACCTTCACTTTTCTTTGAAATAGCCTAAGCCTTGGTGCGTTTCCAATGGAATACAGTTGACACATAAATCCTCAGGGCTGCAGCAGGGAGCGAGGGTGCCTGTCCATCAGCAAAGCCAATGGAGTCAGGGCTGGAACGTCCCCTTGGACTGTCCCCAGTGAGCTCCCCTGAGACACATTCTATGGCCAGGCAACGGACTACACCCCAAAGCCAGCCATCTCAGAAACTGACACGAGGGAACCCAGAAGGTGACACAGGAGACACAACTTGTGGCACAGTGACCCAAGGGCAGGACACCTGCTCCACTGCCCATCTCCACAATGGAACTCCCTCAGCACTAAACAAGATGACACCTCAGGACCCAGCCCGGGCCCTCTGAACCCAGAGCGCATGCCCACTAAGTGCCGGCTTACCATTCTGGTTTTCATCACTTCATTATTAACATCACCCAGCCATCAGTGAGCGAGCGCCTAGAACACCTTCCCTCCTCACTTCATAATCTTGGAAGGAGGGCAGATTGTGGAAATGGAGGGGAAGTTTCTACCAACACACAGCTCTTATCACGAGCAGCGTTACTGTCGGATCAAACCCCATGTAAAGCCCAACACGGCTAATTGAACTGGAGCTAACTGGGGTCCCAGAGCCAAGGAGGGAACGCCTAACAGTAGCTTCAATCCTCAGGACTGTTATTTGCTCTCCAAATGAAAAGCCACCTGCCTAACGTAACACTCCCTCTCTGCATCTGGCTAGCCAGTGATTTGTCACCGAACGTGTGAAGTGTGTCCTCCCCGGCGGGAGGCATCTTAGATGGTAATGGTTCTCTCACGGCTTGACGGGGTCTTGTTCAAGTCGACACGCGTGGGCCCTCACAAAACCAGAAACCATTGACTGAAGTTGCTCTCTCTCCTTTTTAAGTCATTAGTCATTAGTAGGAAATAAGACTGAGGTAGAGGCAGAAAATGAAAAAGTGTGGGGGCCAAATTCCACTTTCCCCACCGTCTTCAATCAAGTATGAGAGGAGTGAAATGGAGTCCTACAGAGGAAGGTCTAAAAGAGGAGCAATTTAAATAACTTTCCCCTCCCCAGCCCCAGTAAAGAAAAGCGGAGCGAGAGGATCAAACATCCCCGAGAAAACTGACTGACATAAATTTGCATAACTTTTGCCAAGCAGAGGAGGGTGGTTTGCATCTTCCCTAAACTTGTTTTACACCCACCACACGTTCTCTCCACAGGCCTCTGAAGAGCCTGAACCTTTTAAAACAAACAACAACGTCTACCTCAACAATTTAAGAGGACTTTAGTTTAACAAGAAAAGAAAAAAGGTCAACAGCGTTCTGAGCACACATCGCAGGCTTTGCTCTGCTCGCTTCCCCACTTCCTGTTGCTTCCTCACCTCATCACTTTTAGGTTCTGAAGCGGCTCTGTTTGCTCAGGTATCACTGTGGGGCAGCAGCGGGAGGCTGTCGAGGCACCAGGATGAGGACTCCAGCACCCTGGGACACCAAATCACAACCACCCCACTGTTAGGAAAGTACACCCCAAAATTTCAGGCCCTTCTGGCAACAGTGGGCGTGCTAGGAAAACACTTGTGGGCGAGCTCTACTCGGTGGGGAAGATCTTGTGTGGGCAATGGCCACTTAACCACTAGTGAACACCAGGTGGCTTAGACCTGGGAACCCAGGAGGAAAATACTTGGCACCCACAGACCAAGAAATACCCAGAGGAGACACATTCCAGCCCTTAAACCCGTCCCCAAACTGTGCACCCCAGGCAACGATCACCACTTGGGAAAGGAACTGAAAGACTGAAATGCTTTGTGAGTGGGACCCTGTCTAACCTCTGGCTTAGAATAAAGGTCAGAGCAAAAAGACACATGGAAACCACTTGTCCAGCCCCTCTGTTACAGAGGAGGAAACCGAGGTCAAGACCTGCATGTAACACATGGGTTAATCTAGCAGCAGCAGAGCAATTACTGGATCCCAGTTCTCCATCCCCCAATGACAGGGTTTTTTAATATCTTATCAAATGAACATGGAGCAGATACTCAACCAATGTTAGCTCAGCCACACTGGACACTGGCTCATCCACAACACTTCAGGGATGCAGAGGGTGACCCTAAAATACTTCTGTCTGTTATACATCAGATGGCTCCATCTTTTATTTATTTACTTACTAACAACATCATTGAGGAAGAATAATCACTCAAATGACAGTTCATTAAAACCACAACCCAAGTAGCAGCATGAATAAGATCAATGCAAGAGCATTTAATTAATTGCCCCAGCATGGTAACATGTTTGAAAGACAGTATCTGTGCCTCCTGAATCATGTAATCCAATGGGCAGGAAGTGGGTCCAGACCAGGAGAAGTTAACCTTTCATCTAAAACCAGCCAGAAAAGGATCCATAAACAGATTAAGTGTCAAAATGTGCCCTGTCCTTAGTGTCAACCATCCCATTTTTAGGGTTGTCCTCTAGTTAATATATGCTTACTCTCGTTGGTTGGTCTCTGTGCACATTTACTAAGTTTTACTGGCATTGTTTTTGGGTCTCAATCTTTGTTATGCACACGTATTTAGCTTCAACCGCCTGTTCCCAGCCATGTACTACTCCCACATCTCTATTTTGGAGCTAGTAAGGTGCAGTGTCACAAGAGATTAAATCTCTCTTCTCTGTAGCAAGCTATTGTCTATAGGACTATGAGGGGAACTGGGATCTAACATGTTCTGCAGTGCTGGTCTCCAGGTGCCCACCTTGTTCTATAGGCACCTGGGATGATTTTTACATTTGTAAAGGCTGCTACTATCCTCTGTTTACTTTCTAAATACAATGTTTGATTTGTTGTCCACTGCTATATCCTGTTTTTGCTTTTGTTTCTCATGTTTGCTGTTTGTTTCGTAAGAGGAGGTTATTGTGTTCCATTTTATTTCCTGTGGTGCCATAGAAAGGTAAATGCAGGTAGTTATGTCATTGTGTCTTAAGGAATCTCTGTCCAGCTTCACTGGCCCTTACCCATTTTTCAGCCTAAGCCAGTGACCTTGCACTCTCCCTGGCATAGAAAAGAAATACAATTCATGCGGCTGATCATTCTGCCTGACGATATCTCTAGGAGGTCCCATCTTTTGGAAGTATATTTTGGGGGGCGGAGTAATGAGTCCTCAAAACCCACTGGCTTCTGAATGCCTGGAGTAAGGGGCTGCCCTTCAAGGGGTCCCTAAACTACTACATTTATCTGTCTTTTTTATTTACTCAGCCAGGAATAAAAAAAAATAAAATAAAATCTGAGAGACAGAACGGTATTACACAAGATAAAAAAGTAGGAATGGAAAACTGGGTTCTACTCTTCGGTGAACATGGTCTCACTGGGTGGCCTCGGCGGGGTGGGCATCCTCCTGCCCCCCACATCTTCCTGGGTCATGTATACCATAAGAACACGGACCTCCAGGAAGCTGCTGATCCTGTGAGTTTCTGACCCTGGGCCTGGGTATCATGTCCCAACCCCTGACCACTACAGGGCTCATTCTCCTACCCCACCTTCCCTTCTGCTTGCTCCACCTGCCCACAACACCTGGGAGCCCTCAGAACACAGAGCCGTACACTGGAGGGTTCTGTGTGCACTTGTACCTGATTTGCACTGACCATGAGCTCTCAATGTGCCTCCCTGTATCATCCCCACGGGTGTGACACGGGGTGACAAGGTGCTTGGCTACCTACAGGTGGGCTGTGTTTCAGGGGCTGAGAGACATCCAGGATTGGAGTCCAAGCAGCCAAACCCCAGCCCTGCCCCATCAGCCCCTTTCTCCTTTTCCTGACTGAATTTCTTTGCAGGCCTTGGAAACATCTGCCACTGGAGTTACTTACTGTCTGTCCTGCTCAGGAGGAGGGACGCGCCATGAGGGTAGGGACTTACTTCATTGGTCCTGGCAGCCAGGGCAGCATTAAATCCTGGGTCTTCCTCAATTATGGCCATTAACATCTCTGCGTTTCACATATTCTTCTTTTATAAAGCAAGAATACTACTAAGGTATTTTCTATATGACTGGAGTGAGGATTAGACAAAATAATTGTAAAAGCATTTATGATGTACCTGGCACATAGCAAAACAATCAATAAATATTAGCTATTACTTGTTAGCCATTATTATTACAGCCACTGATGGAAACACTGGGCCATAAAACCTCTTTATTATGCCCTGGGCAGTGTTTAGGCTAAACAACTAAAATTCTGTGTATGTAAGACCCATCCACAAAGGATCATTAAGACAGGGCTGTGCGATAGGCTGCCCACCTCCTATGGATCCCTCGGAGCACTAAGTCCTAGTGTAAAATCTTTTCATGGAGTTTGAAGTGATGAGCTCCTTTGTGTAAATAATGCTTTATAGATCCCCATCATTAAAGTCTTAAAATATTTCATTCCTGGCCTTAAGAGCTAACAGTCCAGCTGGGGAAAATAAGACATTAATATGTGAAAAAACTGTAAACTCAAACTGAAAGCAACGTCTGTCAAGTGTCAAGTAAGTGAATTGGTCACTAGGGCTGTTACGTGCTGGTAAATGTTTAACAGATCTCGTGGCTTGACTGTAACATCTGTCAACTTCCGTGGTGTAAATACTGTCACTGAGGCCAATCTCAAGCCACCAACGTGAGGGCCAGTGGACACAGACTTGGGGAGAGATGTGCACTGTCAAGTCTCTGGAGCTAGCATGAGCGAGCCGCAGCACACCGCTGGACTGGGTCCTATGACTATTTCTCAAGGTCAAGGGCTGTGGGCCAAGTGGTCAATGCTAACATCTAACATCTTTGTGGTACTTCAGGTGACAAAGCACATCTGAGGCCAGAACAGTATTTCACCCTCACCATTTGGTGAGAAAAATATACTGCCCTCATTTTGTGGATAAGGAAACAGGTCAAAACAGTATTAAAATTTTTGAGGGTCAACCTGCTAGTGAATGACATTGTGAGGGCTGGACCAGGATCTTCCAGGGCAGTTGTGATCTCATATTGTAGCCAGAGCTTCCTACAGGAGAAGTGATTAAAGGCGGAGCAGTATGCGCAGAGCGGAGCAGAAACGCCAAAGAGGTACCATGCTTACCTAGGTGCGAATTCACCCACAGAGCTCAAAGAATTCACCCAGGGAGCATGGAAGGTGTGAAAAACCCTGAAACTAATAAAACCGTCTCATTCACCAGGCTTCACCAGAGAGTTGCTTTCCTGAAACAATGATCCAGTTATTAAAATCTGCATTCCCAAATCCACTGCAGCATAAGGCAAGGAGCAAAAGAAATGGAAAGCAATTTAAATGATGAACAATAGGCAGCTGGTTAAGTAAATTGTGAGGATCCGCATAATGGAACGTTGTGCCATCACCCAGAGCCCTGTTCTAGAAGATCAGTTTATAACTTGGAAATGCTCACAGATAGCATTTTAGAAGCATGTTACATAACGGTATGTGCAATGTGATTCCAGTTTTGTAAAAATGAACAAGCAGGCAAACACACCCTGTGTATATATGCATAGAAAAAGGACTGAAGACACAGACTTCGAATTCTCACACTGGTTTCCACCAGAAGGATGGAATTATGGATGGTTTTTATTTTCTTCTCTATGATTTTCTATATGTTCCAACTTTTCAACAATGTGTTGCTTTTATAGCCAGAGAAACAATAAGCAGACCACATTTTTAAGTCTGGACTAACTGCAAACAATCAGTGAGGTAAAGCCCAGGAAGGCACTCCTCTGGAGCAGAAGTCCTGGTTGCTCATGCCTCTAAATACTTTCCTCCTATCACCCTAGCAGACAACCTAGACTTGCTCCCGTCCAACTGCTCTGTACACACACCACACCAGCACATGCCTTCGTACTACCTCCTCGCCTCCTCCTTACGTGGCCAGCCTCTTGACCTCATCCCTTGACCTACTCTAAACTGGGTTGGGGGCAAGGCCTGGAAGGCATGGAGGAGGATGGACACCCAATGATACTTAAGAGCACCCTCCACGTGCCTCGCAGCCTGCCAGGGCATTCACACATGTGAATTTAGATACACGGCAATTCTAAAATGTAGATATTGATATCAACATTTTACAAAGAAGGAAAGTCAAGTTCAGAAATGATATCCAGTGTCATGTTGCCAGTGAGTGCGCAGAATTAGGAATGAAATCCAAGTCTAACCACAACTGGTCTATAGATGTTTAAGAGGCTTGCTTGCCCCACAGCTGTACTTGGCCATTGCCAAATGTGAAATAACAATAATTTCCCAATTTACCTACTTTAATTTATACCCAGGCTGAAAGTGAAATGCACCACTAGTCCTGATTTGAGACTAGAGAGAGATTTAATAATTTTAAAAAGAAAGAAAGACAAGGGGGGGAGGAACCCTCAGCTCTAGGCTCATCCCTCATTCAGTGAAGTAAAAATAAAAATCGAACCTTCCCCCAACACATTGTGCTTTAATGAAAGCACCAAGCCAATCTTCTTCACTACCACCCACCCCAGCCCACTTCGTTTAAATTTAGGCAACCGCCAGGCACACTGTATCCAAATGCGTTGTCTGAAATGAAGTCATGAAGCCCTCATCTGTAATACTAGCACTTGCTCCAAGGAAAACTGGCCGGGCAGGTAGGGCAGGCATCCTTGGGGGCATATGGGCTGTGCCTCGGAAGACTCCTTGGCAAAGAGCGGGCTCTGTGACCTGATTCTATGTGACCTTGTGGCAGCCAACGTCCCTTCTCTGGGCCTCAGTCATCTGCCTGCAAAGTCAGGAATGGGCTAATGAAAGGGCCCATGTAACACACAGGCCCCTGATGTATAGAGGGCAGCCCACTGGGCAAGGCCTGGACACCCCACCACCCAGAGAATGAATGAACAGCAACCCAGGTGTGTTGGTGAGTGCTAAAGGAGGTGGCCAGACCTGGAGCTGCAGTAGTTCCTAAGCTCCAGCTTCGGAGCATTCAGTTCTCAGTCAATGTTCTGCAACAGGAGGGACATAGAAGGTTGAGCTGCCAGGGAGGCTTCAGCTAAGAGGGTTCTTCTGTGCCCTCTGGTCCTGTTCAGGCAGTACCAGAGCGCTGGGTGTTTCAAACAAACTCAGAGTCCCTGCTCTCTTCTCTGCACACTTAGCTTTTTCAATGGGATCTGGCCAGTGAAAGAGGAGGCACTAGTTACTGAAAACTGCTCTCTGGTTTTCTGGATGGCTCTGAGCCTCTGGGCACACACCCCCCCCCCCGCCACAAGCTAGCTGGACTTTTCTCCCAGCAGCCTCGTCCATGGATTTCTTTTCCAGATTTCCTTCCAGTGTTTCATGAGTGTATCTAAGCCCTTATAGTAGGTCTGTACCCATTCCCTCCAACAGAGGTACCAGCAACCTGGGAAAGGGGGATAAAATGAATATTCACAACTCACGGAGAAGCATGGCCTTCACAAAGGCATAACTCACAGCTTCATATTGGAGGCATTAAACTGCTTTGTGCTTGCTGAGATACCACACTGTCTAACGAACCTGGGACTCCCATCTCTGCAATCATGGATGGGCAATCCAGATCTGATCAACAGTCACACACAATGGACACACACAAACACACTCAATTCCAGTTCTCCTCAGGCCCTGTCCCCTTCACACCTGCAACCTTCCAAGCAGGGTGTTCCTGGTCCCTCACCTGCTGAGCCATGCTGTAAGGACTTCATCAGAAATCCAGAAAGAGTGAGAGAAAGGAGACTTAGAGGTAAGTGGAGGGCAACCAATGGCCTCAGTGCTCTGAAGCTCTCAGACCTGACTTTACTGTCCAGCCTCAGGATCTGGGAGGCAAACCTCAGACCTCTTCCCCCCGACCCCCAACTCTGACTGAACACAGGACTCAAGAGTCCTCAGTACCCCCACTGTGGCCAGTCATCAAAGACCAGAAAGCCCAGCCCTCCAAATGCAGTACTTTCAAAGATGAATAAAAGTGAGATATACAGATTACACTGCCTTACTCAGTGCTAAATTTATCCAGCCCACCTCCCCAAGAGAGGGAAATGATAGAAAATAATAAACATTTTTGACTGTAGGTAAAAGCATGGCTGATGCACAGAGTAGCGAAAATCAAGAACTGTAGAATCAGATCTGAATTCAAATCTAGACCCTTTCACTAAACTATGTGACCTCAAGCAAGTAACTCAACCCCTCTGAGCTTGGTCATCTATGAAATGAAAGTATATATAAGTTGCAGGAAATATATATATAACTTGGGATTTATTCATTAGTTTCAACTATAAAAAACACAAGTCACTTTCCCTCAGCAGCCTGGGATGAAAGAAGGAGAACAATGGATCTCCCAAGAGCTAGAAGGACGCAGAACGCAGAAGCAGACAAAGAGCAACAGGACAGGCCCATCAGTCCCCTATCCCCCAATACACACACCCTGCAGCGAGAAGTGTGGCCACCACTCACAAACCTCCCCGGGTGCCTGTGCCAGCAGACAATGAACACTGCAGAAATGCTCTGGCATCTGGTTTTCAAACTTTTTTTAGCAGCAGAATCCCAGACCCTCTTAGAGGCAAGATCCTCTTAGAGAAGCAGATTCTAAGATTAACTGATCTGCAGCCCTAAAAGAACCTTGCAAACTAAAATTGCACCATAATGGAAAAGGGGGGTGGGGAGTAAGGAGATGAAGGACATAGATAGAGTCATCAGAGCAGAGCAGGGACAAGAAGTTAGCTGTGTAACAGGACTGGGACGTCTGGGGACTGAGTCTGAGTGCGTGACAAAACTGACTGCCTCAGGCACCTTCCTTAGCATTCACTACACAAACCCCTAGTTAGAGGGGTCAAAATGACAAGACAGAGACAACATCAAGGTGTACTCCAGAATTAAAACATTATTTAATTGCCAAATATTTATTAAGAGTCAAACAACCACCCTACTCCATGGAATGACTCACCTCCCTGACACCCCTCATGTCTCAAAACATCCCTTGGGGAAAATGGGTCCAAAATTCCCAATGCCCAATCTACTGTCTTTGTCCCGCGAAGTGCCACCTCCTACTTAACCCTCACCCCACTCATTCTCGTTGTTTCTCCTTTCAGATTTCATAGCACGTCATGAGTTTGCCCAATAAAAACCTCACCCCAACCAAGCAGAAGGATTAACGGGTCATCTTTGCCAGCTCAAAAGCTTGTCTTCATTGGAAACGCATTAACAACCCATTCAAGCACAGAATATGATTTGCCAGTTTAGGCAGGTCACAGGTCAGAAATGCCTGCTTATCAGAAAATAATATGTATAGCAATCATCTGATGAACCAGCCATGCAGCAGCACTGCAAAAGAGTGGCGCCATGGAGGGCCCTCCAGAAAGCATGACCAGAGGGGGCCTATGCCTTCCACTAGCCGCAGAAAAGTTTGAATGATGTGACTTAAGACAGCAGAACATTTTTGTAGCCATTTCTCCCAGTTAGAAGCCAACTCTCCTTTGCCACCTGAACCCTACTGCTTCAGAATGGCTGTTCAACATCAGTGACTTCCCAGGAAGTAATAAGGTAATATTATGGGAAGATCAGGGACCCTGGAGTCTCAGAATTCTGTGTTCAAGTCCCAGCTTCAGCACTTGCTAGCTGTATGCCTTTGCTTGCATGCTGTAGGTAGACTGGATAAACGTAAATAGTACACTCAATAAATACAAACATTCTCCTAATGCCAACCTTCCCACCTCCAACCCTAACCTCAAAGTGAAGCAGCTCCAAACATTTTGTAAAACCACTATTGGGCAAGTACTACTGAAACCCTGAAAGGGGTCACCTCAGTGTCTGTGCAGCATGGCATGCAGGCATCGGGACTGTGGTCACAGGATGCCCGTGGTCCTTATTTCCCCAAGTGCCCTTTCATAGTCTGCCCAGCACCAAAATTCTACTCATCCTTCAAAATTCAGCTCCAATGCTATCTCTGCATCTCTCAACAAAAATTAAACCCTCTTCCACTACTCCATTTTGCCTGTATGGTCTTATATACTTACTTTGTTCTGCTTGGTATCCCAGCTGTGATACAGTTTTGTGCCCCAACTTCAAAGAAAAGATTCTTCAGAAGCGGGCTTTTGTCTCTCTCATCCCCCAAACCTTCTGGATGTGGCTGGCACGTTGCCTTGTACAGAGCAGGTTAAGAAAAATTTCAGATGGATGGGTGGGTGGGGAAGGAATCCATTCAAGACAGTCCTGACACCACATAAAATGCATTATTATGCATTTGGTGAGAGCTCATGATACGTAAGCTTATGAAACTACAAGGAGGAAGGGCTAAGCGTATACACAGATGGGAAAATCCTTCACATCTAACACCAGCACTCTCGGTGGAGAAGCCGAAGGGCAGGTCTAAGCAGTACAGACCTGATTCTATCCCTTCTCCAGGGTGGACTTCAGTCAGTTCCCATCCCTTCCATGGGCCTCAGTTTCCTCATGTCACCTACGACCTGTCTCCCCATTAGACAAATGGAGAGACTGAAGCATATGGTGGGAAGGGAGGCAGCATGGAGGGAAAGTGCTCTGCACTCCCCAGGGTCCAGTTTTATTTTCTAAATGGTTTGGGTTTTTATAGCATGTTGTTTGTGCCTTTTCTACAAGTCCAGAGGAAGAGAAATGAAACATAATGTACAGAATTTTTAAAAATAAAACAAAAATCAAGAGGAAGTGGGTCTCTCTCACAGGTTTCTCATTACACCAACAGTCAGATTTTGGTAATCAGCTTGTGTTACGGTTTCCATTACAGATGAGAGCATATTAAACCTAAAACGATCAAAGAAAAGATATGAGCCCCACTGCAGTTAGATTCCACCCTCAGAGCTCCCCTGACAGTGAGGGCTGTCTTTCCCCATTACCAGCCGAGGCCCAGGGGTTTCCTCAGGTACCTGCTTGCAGGAAAAGAAGGGAGGAGACCATGCAGAATGGCAGCGGAAACCCGAACGCCAGCACCTAACCAGAGAAGAACTCACACCTTCTGAGTGACCACATGGCCCGGGGTCAGTTCTTTCAGACTGAAGCCTTTCAAAAAGGAATGTGCCTTGCTGAGGGACCCCTGGCCTGGTGCTGATAAGAAGTAGCCAGAAACTGGCAATTGGGAAGGGTGTGTGGGGTGGACAGAAGAGCTCCCATGGGTCCCTGAGACAAGAACTACGGAGTTCCCCCCACCCCACGTTCAGTAGTAATCAAGGGCTCTGGGAACAGAGGCAGGTTCCCTGAACTAATTTCTGCTTCCCGGCCCTCTCGGTCAGATCCTCCGTAGAGTGGCAGTGAATGGAGAAAGCCACTTTTGATGACCACCACTTATTCACAGTCTTTCTGTTCTCCAGGCAGGTCCCACAGGACCCAAGGGTGACTGGAAGTCCGGTATTAGAGCATTCTAGTATTCCAGGAGTCGACATGGTGCTACAGAAGGAACACCATCTCTGGAGTCAAAACTATGTTGGAACCCTGACTGTAACTTACAAGAGGTCACTCAGCCTCTCTACCCCAGCTGAGGTGACTAGGTTTGCCTCCTCCATTGCGTCCAGTTATCATGAAACAGAGATCGTAAAACCCACACTTTCCATGCAAACAAAAACACCCCTGTATCCCCCAACCCAGCCAGAGGCATCCTAAATGCTGCACCATTACTATGTTAGGGAGGACCGAGCAAAGGGATCTGTATGGCTCAGTGTGGTATGATTCAAAGGACAGCTACACAGACACAGACACACACACAGACACACACACACACACACACACACACACACACACACACACACACACACACACAGAAGAAAGAACAGCAAATCACAACCACCCCCTTCCCGCAGAGGTAAAGGCATAGCAATTTCCCCACATCTGAATTTTGTCTCCTTGTGAGGAGCTTTCGCTGGGTCCTTCATTCGCTCACCCTCTCTCCACAGGATGACCTAGTGAGACTGCCGCAGATGAGACACAAAGCCCCCACCCACCAGGGATTGTTACCTTCTAAGAGGGCAGAACACTCAGGGCTGGAGGAGGCCTGGCAAAGTCAAGAAGGGGGCTCTGCTCTAGGGAAACCGCCTCCACCTCGGAAAGCCGGGGATGGGAGAAGAGAGCGACCTGGGACACACCAACAATGAGGACGGAGCAGGAGCAAAGGGGCGCAGGAGGAAAGACGGCCCCTTTACCCTCCACTCCTTCACCACCCATGATGGCCTCCTTTGGCAACCATTACCCTGAATGCTCCGAAGTTCTGATTTTAAATCGTGTCACCACTGCTCCATAAGCCTTGGTATGTCCCAGAGAGCCCCAAATATCAGCATCCCAAACAGATGTCCTTCACAGCCTCTTGTTCCCAGAAGAGGCACAAAAATCTCTGGGAGATCTGGGGCCTGGTGGGGGCACCTTCGGGCCACGTCCTTTGCCCGACTGGCCAGAGCAAGGTGGAAACTAAACTGCAGGGGCTCATGGCTGTCCTCTAACTTCACCAGAAAAGCATGGTCCGGCCAATCATGGGAAAAGCCCAAGAGGAGGGGACAGGGACAGGCCCAGGAGGATGCGAAATGAGATGCTCCATGTGGGCCAACAGCAAATCCAAAGTGAAGAGGCAGAAACTAGTCAAATGAACACAGAGGCCAACTTAAGATACTGAATTAATTACCTTGAAAAAATCAGGGAGTTGGCCACTAATTACCTAGAATGAACATCTTACTAAAGGGGTCCCTCCACAATACATACTCTCAAAATAGAAGATTCACAGCACTTGTAATTAGGACAACCACTTTGTGAGCCCCACTGTGTACCAGGCCTGTAAAAGGAGCCTTAAATATCAAATCCTTAAAATCACCCAACCGAAGAAAGCCTCAGTATGTCCATTCCACAGATGAGGAAACTGAGGCTGAGAGGTTACACAATTCACCCAAAGCCCCACAGCATAGATATGCACACAGACATGCACAGAAACATTGTATCTATGCAATGGGGTTTTAAATTCCACGAGAACTCCAGGCCCTGCCACAGAGCCTGCTTGAAGGGAACTTGGTTCCAAGAATGGAGCCAGGCACCCACCAGGCACTATGTGGGGGCCCCTCCAGTCACTCCCCCCTCCCCATATGCTGCCCCACCCAGCCCCACCTGCAAAAGAGCACACTGCCACACCAGTGAGTCTTTTCAGGTCTTCACAACCGAGTTCATCCTCAAAGAATGAAATGAAACACCCCAACCTGTGTCTACCACTGGAGACCAAATGGAATTTTCAAGTTTCTCACTTGAAAGGAAAAGAAAACCATCACCTGCAGGCAGAGAGGACTAAAGACATTTTTACTTAAAACAGTAAGGGGGAAAAAAGTAGGGAAAAAAAAGTAGGAAAAAAAGATCTCAGGCTTAAAGCATGGCTCTCAGTGGCCAATAATCAAGAGGCAAGAGTAGGTCCCTTAAAAAAAATTAATATTCCACACAAAACCAAAACCACACAAGCATAACCTCTAGTTTAGAAGCAAGCACACAGAAATTCACACAGACTTATTTAACTGATTTCAAGCTACGTCCACCATTGCTTTATAGATCAAAATAAAACACCAAAAGGAAATTTCAGAAGGAAGAACTGGACCCTCACCCAAGACTTTCCTACTTCTTGGGACCACAAGAATATTTTCTCTCTCTTTTTAGATGCTTTAGCCAGGATGCCTGATTGCAGAAGGCTCTGTCACTCCCGACTGGCATGTGTCTGCCGGGCATCTGAAAGCTTTACAGTAAATGGTGACTCATCTATTGCAGCCACCATAGGTACCGCTAATGTAATAAGCCGAAGTTTGTTCCATCCACATGAAAGAGAAATGCTGGGTGCACGGCTGTGAACCTGACTCAAAATGCGACCCTTGTTCACCGCCACCCGTCAGCGTTCAGCTGAAACTCAAACTGTAATTACCCAGCTCTTGGGGACTGAGGGCAAGAGGAAGGGGGGTTTCTAAGAAAGGGTCACATCCATAAACACAGACTGTCACTTCTTATCAAGCCAAATCTCCTCATGCAATCACTTGCTCAACAAATATTTATGGAATACCTACCATGTCAGACAGGGAACCAAGTGCCAGAAACACAAAGGTGAATGAAACACACAGCAGATCCTAAGTCCTGCACTTGGTGCTTTATGTACTTTTTCTCATTAAATTCTCACTTACTTGCTCCATCTTACAGATGAAGAAACTGAGACAGGGGGGTTAGAACAGGGTGCTATGGTTAATCAGGTGGACAGCCTGGACTCCAATGCCCTGCTACAGCACCTGGAACTGGGCTCTGAAACGCCAAGGGGCCTTGCAGTCAGGAGAGGAGCAAAGCCCGGGCCTGCGTCAGGGAGCTGGTGCCTAGTGGAGGGCACACACAACAAAGAGTGGGTGGGCTGTTGGGGTGCTCACAGAGAGAGAAGCTAATGAAATGGAGATAATGAAGGCAGGTGGAAATCAGGCCAAAAAAGCAGGCAGAGAGAAGGTCTACACAGAGCTGAAGAGTCCCCCCGAAAAATTCATGACCACCAGGAACCTAAGTACATGACGGTACTGGGAAATCAGGTCTTTGCTGATGTAGTTAGTTAAGATGAAGTCGCACTCATCTCAAGCACCCCCAGTCCCATGACCGGCACCCTCCGAAGGGGAGAGCACAGAGACACTCAGCAGGGCGGAGGGTATGCAACCGCACAGGCAGAGACTGGAACGATGGGTCTACGAGCTGAGGGGCTCCAAGCGTGGCTGGTGGCCACCAGAAGCTAGGACAAAGGCATGGAACACGTTCCCCCTCAGAGCCTCTGGAGGGAACCAGCCCGACCAACACCTTGACTTCAGACTTCCGGCCTCCAGAACGGTGAGAGAACGCACTCCCGTTGTTCTGATCACCCAGCTCAAGGTGCTGTGTTACAGCAGCCTCTGTGCTTTGCCCAGGCCTTACTCTTGGGTGAAGGAGTTTGGACTTCACTCTGTGGGCTGTGTTGCAGATGTTAAGCAGCAGAGTGGGGCATATGCTTGGGGGTGGGGTGGGGCAGCGGTTATAAAACCCAGTCTAGAGCTTACGCCCTTCCAATCTGTGGACTCCAGTCCTGTGCCTGTTAGTGTCCTGCAGGCCTTCAATTTTCACTGCTTTTGTCCGCCCACACTCTGCTTGCTGGTCTCATCCACTCCTAGGGCTTCAAGTGCCAGAATCTGTTTGCAGATGGCACCTGACAGCAGCCAGGACATTCTCTGACCAGACACCTTAGCCTGCCAACCTCACAGGTTTCTCAACCTCAACTCGTCCTAAGGTGAGCTCAGGGCCACATCTGTCCCTGCCACCTTGTTCCTACTGGGTTCCTCCCTACCTCTGTAGGTGGTACCACTGAGCACTGGGTCGTCACCCTACAACAGGCTCACCCTAGACTCTCCTGCTCACCTCCACATCCAGGAAGCCACAAACTGTCCATTCCACCCCCACTTTTCATGCCCGACTGGAGCACAGTTCTACCTCCTCTCCCTCCCGGATTGCTTGGCGGCTGCCTCACGGGCGTTCCTGTCTCTAGCAGGACACTAGAGGGGCCTTTCTTCTCCAGCCCCCACTGCAATCCAGCCATCCTGAGCACCACAGACAAGACTCATCCTGAGAAGCACAGCTCTCTGAAAACCCGACCTCTGGCCCCACTGCACTCAGCCAGAAGGCCTCTCGGTGACTCGCAGTTCTTCCCTCACTCCGAAGCCCCACCTGATCCGTTTCCCTATCCTCCCAGCCCAGCAAGCCTCCCCTCCTGCCTCTAGATCCAGCCCTCTAACTGTGCTCTCTGCAAATTCCCCTGTCCTGTCCTAGCTAAGCAACCACAGAATCAAAAGCCCCAAGAAGACAAAATCTCAGGACCCCCGCCCTCTCTGACGAGGAAATTTACCTCCAGCTGTCTTTGCCTGCATCAGAAGTGGGGCTAAAGTTCCCACTTGTGGTGCTCAAAGAACTCTTCCCTGAAGGCACAAACAGGGAGGCTGGGAGGCTCCCTGAAGTGTTTATATATTTGGTCAAGGCTAATACACCCATTCCCCAGGCTAAGGCCAGCAAATAGCTCCCTTTCCCAAGGGGCTGGATAGTGTGGGAGGTGGCAGACAGAGGTACTCACAGCCGCTGCTCACAGCTGTGCCCCAAGGCGCTGGATATTACATAATCTTCACAGGAATGTCTCCACGAAGGGCTGTTATCACTGCCACTTTCCAGACAGAAGAGTGTGACACTGAGGGGCTAAGTACCTTCACTTACAGCCTCACAATCAGGAAGGGAACAGGCAGTGATGAGGACCACCCAGCGGTGTCCCAGTTCACCACTAGGCAAGGGCAGGGGACCTGGCTCCCTAGGGCCGCAGGTCACAGCGCCCACAGCACAGCTGCCGAGGGACTGGGTCTGGTTTTGAGTCCCCTCCTGCAGGACTCTCTAAGCCTCTATTTCCTTCTAATTCACCCACCTTGAAGAGAACTGGGAGGATTTAAATGAGACAATGTACGTAAAATCATAGAATAAAATGCTTGACATATAGAAGGTGCTTAATAAAGGCAGCTGCTTTAAGTTGAAAAAAGAGGGCGGCAGAGAAAGAGTGAGAGTCAGGCAGAGGGTGAGAGGAAGCCACCTGCCCATGTGAAGTGTCACTGACCTGCTAGGCTGCAGGAGCGCCATCCTTTCTGAGGCACCAATCCTTCGTAATCACAAAAATGAAAATCGTTACAGCAGCAATTGTGTGCAGAAGACTTACTAAGCGCCAAACACTTCCATACGTAACTATAAACGAGTTAAGTTACACTCCTAGGAGGTAAGCTGGCTGCCCCCGTTCTGCAGAGGGAGGAACTGAGGCTCAGAAAAGTTGACTGACTTGGTCACGATTATGGAGGCTGGCAGGTGTAAAGCTGTGACTGACCCCCTATGACTGACTCCAGGTACCATATCCTTATCGGTGCCTCCCCAAAATCAGTCAGACCGCCTCCAGGACCTTCACCTCCCTTCTTCTCCACCTCAAGCATGTCCTGCCCTTCATCCTCTTCTCTACCTCTCTCCTCACTCAGAAGGGAGAAGCCGAACTCTCGCCAATACCCACCACTCATCTGAGAGGGCGTCGGTACAAAGGAGCTCAGGTGAGGAAGCAAGGAGACTCGGTCCTGAGCCCCCGACAGCCCAGGAAGGAGCTCAGATGCCTTCAGTGTCTGTAAACGTCAGTACCCTCACCTTCCAGGCGCTGGAAGGCTCACAAGAGGTAACAGACACGGATGGGTCCAGTACATTCTACAGGGCTACGCAAACCCATCTCAGCCTTCTGGAACCTCCCCCCCCCACCCCACCCCCGTCAAATACCACCTCTCCCACAGACATCCCTACACTCTGCCTGTTGACTAGTCACTAGCCCCTCACCCTGAATGGCCCCAATTTCTCTTATCCTAAAACACCACCCCTGGCCTTGCCACCTCATGACACTTGCCCCTTTGTAGGGGTTTGTGTAATGGCCCCCACTGGGCTCTACGAGCTCCCCAAAGGCAGGGACAATGATTCAGCTGGCTCCGTATTTCCAGTGGGATGCAGCATCATGCCTTTTTTGACATGCATTCAGGGAAAACCTTGACAAACAGGAACTGAAAGCACAGAGAAAACTTAGGCACAACATGCTAAGTCATTCCCACAGTAAACTAGGCAGACGGAGGGCTTAGCCTCATTTCACAATGAAGAGACTGGGATTCAGGTTAAGAAGTTCAGGGTCACCCAGCTCCCACGTAGAGGAGCTCTACACTAGACTTACTAGGCCCCCAAGTGTCCCAAACACATGAGGTAAGTAGTGGCCTCCTTCCCGCCCCCCCCGCCTTGTCCACCAGCCAGTCTTCTAAAAAAGCTCAACTACATGGCAAATCTGCGTTTGCTCATCAAAGTGTTCTCTTTAAGTCTCTGTCTTTTCTTCTTGGGCCACGTCTCCCATTCCAAAATGGAAGGGGCAAATATTCCTTTGCTTAACGTTTCCTGGGGTGTCTTCTCAGGCTCTGTCGACTGCCTTGTTTTGGGGTGTGTCTGTCTGCCTTTCCCTCTCTGCTCCCACACTAAACAGTTGGACCTGCTGCCGAACCTGAGACATTCTGCAGAGATGGGGGCAAAACGAGGGAGAGAAGGCCAGGGTCCCCAGCCCTCTGCAATGCTCTTCAGGACCAGGGCGTTTGCTCAGAAGCCAAGAACTCCTGGGATCTAATTGGTGGGTGTCGCCATCACCTCCTTCTGGGGTGGAGGCCAGGGAGCTGGGGAAGATATGTGACTTGCCCCAAACCACACGGCGACCCGATGACTCAAATCCAGCCCATGTGGACTCCTTGTCCAAGGCTGTCTCTCCACAACATATTACCCACATTTCCTCTTTGTACTACCAGAATTTCCCCCCTCCTCCCTTCTTTTAAAAACCAGCATTACATCGTAACAGTTCTACCGGGGGAAAGAAACCTGATCGAAAACAGATCAAATAAGCTCAGCACTTTTCTGGATTCTTACCAATAGGTGCGCATAGATTTTTACCTGCTGCCATCAGCACGGGTAAGCTAGGCCATGTTGTTCTTGTTCCATCTGGTTCCATGACTATACGTGGGTAAGTACTCCAGCGTGCTGTTCTTGCTGTTTACTTAACCATCACCTGATGACCTATATTGGATTATTTCCAGTTTTCTCCAACTTTTGCCTCTTTGGGACTATTTCTGTGGGACTTACTCCCAGAAATGAACATACTGGTCAAAAGGTATGAACAGTGCCACTGCTGCTGTGGTCCGAAGTTGCAATGCTTGCCAGAAAACCGGCTCCATTTTTCAGTAACACTAATGGTTAAAAAAAAACTACGTTTTCTTTCCCATGGACCTCAACAGTGGGTTTTAGAAATTTGATTTGTCCCTCATATTACAGGCCAACTGAAGTACTGTTTTAACTTATATATCTTTGGTGTTTAGGAAGCTAAACACTTTACCACATCTCAGTTTATTATCTGGGCTTTATATAAAATCATCTGTCCCTATGCCTTGGTTATATCACCAATACAGTCTGAATATTTGCCTTAACTTAAGTAGTTCTGTGCTTACCTTTGACCAAACATTCTTAACCACCACATATCACAACCGTTTCCCTCTTCTATCACCTTCCCCTTTAGCACAATTATTGTTGTTATTTGAAAAAAATCCACTTTACTGAGTCACACCCAGCTGTAAACATGTCGCCCCATCCCAGGTCACATAGTCTGTGATGAAATGACTGGGTACACGGGTGTATTTTTTGTTTTACAGGTTTTATTCCTTTACAGTTGCAAGCATCCCATTTTGTCAATGATCATGTCTATGGGATTTTCACAAATGCATCTGCTCTCCACAGTAAGGATAAATACTCCATATGCTTTCTCTGAGTTTTAAAGACTTTTTAAAATAAAGTTTTTAATACATCTAGAATTTGTAACGTATGAAGAGGCATAAATCTGAGTTCACTTTCTTCATATTGTTATCTAGTTTTTCCCCATGAGCCATTTACTTTAATTCTTTTTACTATCGTTTACCTTCCCAAATTTGCCACATATTAATGTCTTCCATTTATTTAAATCTCTTGTATTGTACCAATCTCCCATTTTTCTGTCTTAGTTTTTTAATAACTACTGCTTACCTGCCTAGTTTGCCTAGAAGAGCCCACTCCTAAAAGTTTTTCAAAGCATATTTCAGTAGGCTTGCCCATCAATTTTTCCTGATTATACTACTGTTATCATTTTTCATGCTTTCTAAAGAACTTAATTGGAATTTTAACTGCCGTGAAATCTAGGCAAAACCTGGGGATGTTGACCCTACAATACTTTTAACTTCTGATCAGAAGCAACCATGTAGAATTTTGCAATTTTCTTTGAATAGAAATTGTGTCATTTGCAAACAGTGATATTTTTATCTCTTCCTTCCCCATACCAATCCCTCTAGTTTCTTTTTGTTCCTATATTGTTATGACAAGCATCTGCTGAAGTATGTTAAATAAGAGTAGCGATAAGGGACATCTTGGTTTAGTTCCCATTTTTCAGGGCACACTTTTAGTATTTCTCCAGTTGGTATCTGCAGCCCCATGGAAGGCTTGGTCCATGATTATACACAAGCAGGCTCTTTATCATATTTAGGGATATGTTCCACTCACCTATTTTTAGTTTTATGGTGCTCTAATGCATATGTAATTATTTTTGGTATTTTTCTGCATCTACTCAGACTAAATTCATTCATTAAAATATTTGTTGAGCACTGATTATATCACAGGCACTGAGCTAAATATTAGGTGTTCTGATTTCTGTGGCTTATTTCTATTAATATTTGGCTCTTTATATTGAATATATTTCCGGGATGAGAGCCCTGCTTGGGAATTGTTCAAGACTCATTTTCCAAGAACCTGTCAAGTGACTATAAAATTTACCTGGAAAGAGAACAGACTAGAATATTGCTATATCAACTTCCAGGAACCAGGTCAAACGTCACCTACTCCGTGAAGCCTTCCCAAAACTATTCTGCAGTAGAGTTCTCAGCTCTTTTCTCTAGTCTGCCACAGTCCTCCCTCCCTCCATTACCACATTTATCACAGGGACTGTACTGCAACCAAATGCCGACCTGTCTGCTCCCCCTCAGGACTCCATCCCTCTCGCGAGGACAGAGGTTTGGTGTATCACCTGGGCTAAGCACCATGACTAGTGGATGGGAGCTGCTCAATAAATATTTCCCAAAGTACTCAGCTCATTCATCTCTTTATTCATTTCATTGATGATTCCTGCAGCTGTATTTTTAAGTGAAACTGATCTGTAAAATCCTTGGGATCAGCAGAGCATGGACAGGCTGGCCCAATTCCATGCACACATAGAAGAGCTGTGGTCTGTTGGGCAGGCCTCAGATCTGAGGAGATACTGGAGATCTCCAACTAGAAGGTGGGCTCACAGTGATTTTGGGGAAAGGGATAATGTGAGATGAAGTTATAAATGGTCCCAACAAATGGGTAAAGCCCTGTGGTAGGTGGAGCCTGGACACATGACCCCAGCAACACAGGCACTGGGACGTCTATGGGAGGTTACCAGGGCCCCAGCTGGCTGATGAGGCAAGACCCCAAACCTTGGGAGTAGGAATCATCCTTGTGGTTACCCGTTATCTACACACACTGTGCATGAGACGCCTTACCCAAGTATCCTTCCAACCACCTCCAAGGTATAGTCTCAAGTTCCCATTCCACACATAAAGAAACAGGCGAGTCAGGCTGTGTAAATTATCTGATCACACAGCCAGGAAGTGGATGAGTCGGGAGTCAGACTGGTGTCTTCCCACCACACGTGGCTCTCCTTAGCAACGGGCCAGGGCAGGATCTTGGTCCCAGCTCAGGGCCTGGATATCAAGCACATTAGCAGAACAGGAACCCACCCAGAAGCTTCTCACAAGAACTGAGACTTATAGTAGGAAATGGGACACAGGAACAAGGCAGGAGGCTCTGCCATGTCAAAGCCAGAATAGTGTCTGTGCCCAGAATCCTGGCCGGAAGGGATATGAGTCTCTGCTTCCTCAGACTAGACACTAAGAGCTGAGGGCAGACCCCAGTGCAGGAAGGAACCCACAGGGCTGCCCTCAGATGCGGTGATGCAGCCTGGGTCTGCTATGCGCCCCCCTCAGCTCCACAGACCACAAGGGGAACTAGTGCCCAGCAAGGCAGGCTCTCCACTGCCACAGGCAATACCACCTGTATTTAGAATGGGAGCTCATGGAACACAGAGAATCTGACCTGAAAATCGTGGCCTTTGGTTTCCCAATGTGCAAAGTGAACAAGACGCGACCAAATGGCTTCTGCAAGTACTGCGGATTCTGTTCCTCTTCTTTGGATTCTTCACATTAGCAACACCATTTAAATCGGAGGTCCTATGATCTATACACAGCCTTCAGGACATTTGAAGCTCATATAAGTGAAAGAAAAATTAGGGGTTTCAGTGTGCATGAATAGGGGTAGGTAAATCTCTGGAGAAGAAGTCCATAACTTCCATTATATTTCCAAGGGCATCTATAGACCACCAAAAAGGTTCAGAGCAACTGGTTCAAATGCACCTAAAAAGTCAGCTAAACCAGCAGGTGCTAGACAGCATTACTGAGCCAAGGCAGTCAGCTCAACCAGCCAAATATGCTTGAAGAAATTCTGTACCACAATCTCTTCTAAATCCTCTCAAACCATCTGGAAAGTATATGGTCACTAATGAAGCCAGAGAAAATGACTGGTGGGTCAGGGCATCCCATCTTTACTACTTTAAGGAACAGTATGAATTTTATTGCAATAGTTAGAAGCATTATCTTTATACAGTTGACAGGTTCACCAGACACTGGACACTTGGGGACTTAGTATCCTATGGTCAGAAGAAGAACAGGTGTCACTTCCTCTACTTTCTCACTTCTCAGAGGCTAGCCCCACCAGCCTCTAGTTAGAAATGCAGAATCTGGGGCCTCACTCCTGGCCTGCTAAATAAGAACTGCATCTAACAAGGGTACCAGGCCCCAGATGATCTTTGTGCACCTTAAAGTTTAAGAAACACTGATGCACTTGTGTTGATAGGAAATCATGGAAGAAAAAAAATGAAAGAAAAAAGTGAAAATAGGATTAACAAGAGTATCAGCCAATGTCTGGGAAGAGAACCAAAACCAAAAGCTGGCTCTTAGAAAAAACAACAGAATTATTAAACCTGGGCCAAATTAATTCCAAAAGAATTAACTGGAAATTCAACATCCATTCATGACAAAAACTGTGAACAAACTGGGTATAGAGGGTACATACCTCAACATAAAAAAGGCCATATATGACAAACCCACAGCTAACATCATACTCAATGGCAAAAAGCTGAAAGCTTTTCCTCTAAGATCAGAAACAAGACAAGGATGTCCACTCTCAACATTTTTATTTAACATACTACTGGAGGTCCTAACCATGGCTATCAGACAAGATAGAGAAAAGGCATCCAAATTGGTAAGGAAGAACTTAAACTGTCATTGTTCACAGATAGCATGGGATTATATACAGAAACCCTAAAGACTCCACCAAAAAAACCATTTGGATTCAGCGAAGTTGCAGGATACAGAATTAAAATGCAGAAATCTGTTGCATTCCTATATACTACCAGTGAACTAGCAGAAAGAGGAATCAGGAAAACAATTCCATTTACAATTGCCTAAAAAAGAATAAAATACCTAGGAATAAACCTAAACAAAGAGGTGAAAGACCTGTACTCTGAAAATTGTAAGACACTCATAAGAGAAATTAACTTAGACACAAATCAGTGGAAATCTAGCCCATGTTTATGGATACGCAGAACTACTATTGTCAAAACGGCTATCCTGCCCAAAGCAATTTACAAATTCAGTGCAATTCCTATCAAAATGTCAATGGTATTTTTCAATGAACTAGAGCAAATAATCTTAAAATTTGGAACCAAAAAAAACCCTGAATAGTCAAAGCAATCCTGAGAAAGAACAAAGCTGGGGGGATTATGTTCCCTGATTTCAAGTTCCACTACAAAGCTACAATAATCAAAACAGTATGGTACCGGCACAAGAACGGACCCATAAATCAATGGAACAGAATAGAGAGACCTGATATAAACCCACACATATATGGTCAATTAATATAAAAAAAAGGAGCCATGAATACACAATGAGGAAAAGGCAGTCTCTTCAATAATTGGTGCTGGGAAAACTGGACAGCTACATGCAAGAGAATGAAACTGGATTATTGTCTAATTCCATATACAAAAGTGAACTCAAAATGGATCAAAGACTTGAATAAGACATGGAACCATACAACTCTCAGAAGAAAACATTGGCAAATATCTCTTAAACATAAGCATGAGCAACTTTTTTCTGGACACATCTCCTTAGGCAAAGGAAATAAAATCAAAAGTGAACAAGTAGGACTACATCAAACTAAAAAGCTTCTGTACAGCAAAGGACACCATCAGCAGAACAAAAAGGCATCCTACAGTATGGGAGAGTATATTCCTAAATGATTTATCAGATAAGGGGTTAACCAAACTATAAAGAACTCATACGGCTCAAAACAAACAAATAAACCCAACTAAAAAATAGGCAGAGGACCTGAACAGACATTTTTCCAGAGAAGAAATACAGATGGCCAACAGGCACATGAAAAGATGCTCCACATCACTAATCACCAGGGAAATGCAAATTAAAATCACAATGAGATATCACCTCACACCATTAAAATGGCTACTACCTAAAAGACAAGAAATAACAAGTGTTGGCAAGATGTGGAGAAAAGGTAACCCTCCTACACTGTTGCTGGGAATGTGAATTGGTGCAGCCACTGTGGAAAGCAGTATGGGGGTTCCTCAAAAAACTAAAAATAGAAATACTGTATGACCCAATAACTACACTTCTAGGAATTTACCCAAAGAAAACAAAACCCTGATTCAAAAAGATATGTGATCTTTATGTTTATTAGCCCCTTATTCACAAGAGCCAAGTTATAGAAGCAACCTAAGTGTCCATCAGTAGATGAATAGATGAAGAAGATGTGCTATTCTACACACAATGGAATATTATTCAGCCATAAAACAAACGAAAAAGAAATCCTGCCATTTGCAACAACATGGATGGACCTAAAGGGGTATTATGTTTAGTGAAATTAGCCAGGTGGAGAAAGACAAATGCCGTATGATTTCACTTATTTGTAGCATATAAAAACAAAACAAAATAAAATGAGCAAAACAGCAGTAGACTCACAGACACTGAGAAGTGACTAGTGGTTCATGGGGAAAGGGTTGGGGGTTGAGGAGGGTGACGGGATAAAGGGGCACAAAATTCTCAGTCATAAAGTAAGCTGGCCATGGGGATGGCAGTACAGCATTGAGAATACAGTCAATGATTCTGTAACGCCTTCCTATGTTGATAGAAGTGACCACACTAGTAGGGGTGAGTATCTAATAATATGGGTAACTACTGAACCACTGTGTTGTATACTTGAAACCAATATAAGATTGTATATCAACAATACTTCAGTTTTTAAAAGAAGAATAAACTGGAAAAGTTAGAAAAGGAATACAAAGACCCAATAAATAAGCCACTGATAAACTGTTTAGGGGATTTTATGCGGAATCTTAAGCTAATAACTGAAAAACAAAGTTAACAAGATGATACTTAGACATTTATAAGACACCCAATTCAAAGCAAAAGAAAAGACAGTTAAATTGATCAAAAACAGAAGATGAATTAGAAAAAGGCAAACAACCAAGGGAAAGGCTCCTGGGCTTAATGGGTGCCTTGGGAAGTCCTTCTGTAACGTGTAAACATTTTTTGATCACTTAAATATACAAATAAAACATTCATATTTTCCTTTTTACAAATTAAAGCAGGCAATTTAGGGCTGAGGCCTTTCTAAATACCACTCCAGGCCCCAGAGGGTACCTCTGAGACAAGCCTTGTACACATATTTGAAGCCTGTTTTTGATTACACCAAAACCATAACACTGTCGAAAATATGATACACTTTTCTTTTTCAAAAATGGCATCACATTGTAAATATTCTACAACTTGCTTTTTTTCACTCAACATTACATTTCTGAGATCTATTCTTGTATCAATCTTATATATTCCTTTCCACTACTCTTGCTGTGGAAAGGAGTCTCACAGCAAGAAATATCTTTTATATTGTGACCAACCCAGTTCACACTTGTTACTAAGTAAAACTGAAACAAAAATCTCACCAGATATTTACACACAGTGTGCAATGCACTCCATTATTTCTATTATTTGTTTCACACTGTGTCATAACCCACCAAGTTGACTTTCTAACCCAGTAATGGTATGAACAGTCCGGTTTTATTTAGCCCTTACTCAATAAATATTTAATTTATCCATCCTTTGATGGATATTTACATTGTCTCCAATTTTCTAATGTTCAATCAACATCAGATAAGTGATTAGAACATTAGAAATGTATGTGAATGTTTCTCTAGGGCAGAACCACTGGGTCCTAAGATATGGGCATTTATAATTTAGATGAATACCACAAATTGCCTTCCACAGCAATTGTATCCCTTTACTCTCACCAGCAATGTACAAAAGTACCTTTTTTCTCTATACCCTCACCAACTCAGTATATTATCAAATGTTTTGATTTTTTCCAACCTGTTAGGTTAAAATGCCATTTTACTGTAGTTCTGATTCGCATGTTTTATAAGACAGTCTGTGCATCTTTTCTTTTTAAGGAATCATTTACCCTTCTTTTCCTGTGAATTTCTTTTCCTGTCCTTTGCCTATTCTTCAATTAAGTCAATGATTTTTCTTTGTTTCTAAGAGCTCTTTGCATATTAAGAAAATTAGCTCTTTTTATCATATATGTTGCAAATATTTTTTTCTCAGATTATCAACTATCTTTTGACCTTATGTATGGTATTTTTTTTCATGTTGGAGTTCTCATTTTTATGTTGTCGAATTTATCCATTTTTTATTTTCTATCTTCTGGGATTTATGTCAAGCTTGGGAAGGTCTTTCTAAGACTGTAGAAAAATTCTACTAGTGCTTTTGTATTTTCATTCATTATTAAATCTCTGATAGAATTACTTTGTTCTAAGCACAAAGTATGGATCCTGCTTTCTGTGTCTCTTCCCCCACCACAGGCAGCTAATTGTGAAGATATTATCTTTCCCCTAAATCTGAAATTCTGCCTTTATCATAAATTACACACATACACACACACATACCCCTATTTATTTCAGGACTCTATTTTGTCCCATTGCTTCTTCAGTCCACTCAGTACCAAATTATCTTAATTATTGTAGCTTTTTAAATGTTTAATATCAGAGCTAGGCCCTCTTCTCTTTTTCTCTTTCATATTTTCATGCATGTTAATTTTTCCATATGAACTTAGAAAAGCTTTTCTACTACCAAAATAATCCTATTGGTGATTTTATTGTGATCACATTCAAATGTACAGAAGTAGTGATATTTTTATAACACAGACTCTAGCCAGAGTTATCTTTCTATTTAAGTCTTTTATGCCCTTTTGCAGCATGGTATATTGCTACAAAGTTGGATATTATGTGGGAGAGCTACTGATTTTTGTGCATTAATTATGCACCCAACTACCTTACTGAATTCTCTAATTATTTGTCTTTAGTTTTG
This sequence comes from Manis javanica, assembly GCF_040802235.1. Taxonomy (NCBI): domain Eukaryota; kingdom Metazoa; phylum Chordata; class Mammalia; order Pholidota; family Manidae; genus Manis; species Manis javanica. Next base: position 47,376,811 of record NC_133171.1, read on the forward strand.
CCTCCTTCTCCTAGTTTTCATCTCTTATTTCCTTCTTATCCAGTTGTACCAGCTTGTCCCTCTAAAATGGGAAAGCATCTAGTCTTCACCATTTCAATGCTAAGCAAAATTTGGCAACCAGCCTGACAGAGACGTATTTTCTCACAATGAGGAGGTATCTAATTATTCCTACAGTGTGGGTTTTTATTAGAAACAGATGCTTAATTTTTCAGCATCTTATTTTCTCCTTTGATTCTTTAATATGGTGAATTTTATTAATAGAAATCCTAAAATTAACCTATCCTTGCATTCCTGTGGTGAAATCCACGTGCCCATGGCCTTTGTTCAATGGGCTGCTGGATTCCATTTGCTAATTATGTCATATGGATCCTACGTCAATATTCAAAACTGAGACCATTTTGCAGTCTTTTCTGTGCATATAGTGTCCTTTGGTCACATTTTGTTACACTAGTTTCATAAAACGAATTTAAGAATTCCTTCTTTCTCTGCTCTAGAGCATTAGAATAACCTGTACCTTCAATATTTGAAAAAATTTACCTGTGAAAACATCGGGTCTTACAACTATTTTAAGGAACAGCTCTTAGATAACTGTCTCAATTTCTTCTTTGGTAATTGGTCTGTTTAAATTTTGTTCTATTCTGGTGTCAGTTTTTTGTTTTCTTTTTAAAGAACACATACTCTTATATTACATAAACTATGCCTAAATACAGGAGAAGATCCTACCAGCATCACTGTAAAAAGTAAACACAACCTCCACCCAGACCTTCCCCCTTACCAGGTCAACGCCCAAACCAGCCTGGTTCCTAATTTCTGAACCCATCCTCCTCTCTCCTCTTTAGGGCTTCATCTTTCTCACCACCAGAATCACATAAAGAGACAATGGACAGGTTTGCAAGAAACCAAAACCTCACTGGCACTCCTCCCCCACCTCCAGAAAGAGCAGGGAAAAACTATAGACAAAAGGCCCAATTCCTCCACTCCCGTCATCGGAGTCCCTTCTAATCTCTTCTGGGCTTCTTTTCAGAGCCCTTGCCAACCCCTACCCCATTTTTGAAGCCAGCAGCCCACCTCACCCAATTCACACCAAATCCTTGCCCTGCTGATGGACAGCACCAGGGAATCCCCAGGTGCTCATTCATCAGGCACCTTACCTGCCATACAGGCATCCTGGTTTCAAAAGTATGGTATCTGAGCCAGGGGTTATGACTGCCCACGAGTAACAAGGCCGCAAGAAGCAGCCCAGAACAACCAAGAACGAAGTACTGTAGCAGAGCAAACCAAGAGTGCAGAGAACAGAGAGGTCACTGGGCCACCAGGAAGGCCAGTGAGAAAGTCACTTCAAGCAAGGGACCCAAAGCCAGGCTGCAGAAGGATCAGCTCAGTTGTGATGGTATTCAGTGGGATGCTGCCTGGCCAGGGAAGGGGACAAATTAAGTTGGGGCCCAAGGGCCTGGGAGCTGCCGCAAGAGGTTTGGACATGACACAGCAGACAACGGGAGCCACCGCGCGCTCCTGTGCTGGGGAGTAACAGGAACAAAGTGGTGTTTTGGTCACACTCCCCACATTCTATGATGCCAGACTTGCATTCAAGGAAATGACTAGCTGTGCCAAGAACTCGGTGAGCTGGGAGGGGGGCTGTAAACCACAACCCTCTCCTGATGCCACTTGCGTGCACACACACACGTCCAGGTTCTAATTAAAGAAGCCAGGCTGGAACCATGCCGTGGCGCTAGGGTTTAAAAAGTTTATTGACTACACAATAAAAACCACATTGCCACAACACTCTAACCTCAGGGGGCATCTGTGCTAGCCCAGGGCTTCTCAAACGTCAAAGTGCACCCATCATATTAAAAGTGCAGATCCTAAAAAAAAAAAAAATTGCATTTCCTGATTCTGCAACTCTGGGTTCTGCCTTTATATCTAAGAAGCTCCTGTGTGATGCAGGATGTCAGTGATCCAGGGACCATGCTTTGAGTAGCAAAAGGATTAGATGAGCAGAGGCTCTAGTGAGCCACCAGTCAGCAGATTATGGGCATTAACCAGGGGCAGAGAGAAAAATGAAGGCTGACTGGGGTCTACAGGAGAGCACCCAAATTTATCAACTCATTTTCTATTTGAAAAATTCACCATGAGGTTTCAGTAACAGGCAGGGCTCCCTCAAAGCCATTAGTAAATGGGAGCCACCCCTGCATTTCACAAATACCATCTAATTAGTCTCCCTGTAACCTTCCACAGCAGCCCTAAGCCAGCTCTTTCAAGGGCTAATGTCAATAATCAAGTCATAAAGCCTTAAAGCACCATATTATTAGCCTTGATAACAGAGTGAAAAACAAACCCAACAACAATTGCCTTTCCTCCCAGCTGAGGCCATCAGTCAGGCTAACATTTGCATTACATCCCCAGTGGAAGGAAAATGCCATCTAACTAGTGACAATCTCCTATCCAGGATGGGCCATGCAAGAAATTTATCAGCTCCTGTATGACTCTGAGAAGATTCTGGAAACCAATCACGATCTGTCACAATCCTAGCAACTTCTTTAATGAACCTGTTTCCTTGAGAAACTTGGTAGCCTGGGAGAACCTTCTGCTTCTCCTCACTCCTCCTGCTGACTCTCTCCTGTTCATGTCACCTACTTAGGCACAGAGTGACCCACTTCAAATCGACCCCATCACAAACCACACAACTCCCTGGCATTGCTCAATTCTGAAATCTGATGGCCTGTGTTTCAAGCTGCATGCCTGTGGGTGGTTGACCAACAGAGCAACAATCACAGAGACTGTTCAAAGATAGTCCGGGACCCACCTTCATGTGCCCCACAAACTACACACAGACACACACACAAACCAATGAATGCAATTAATTCCATCTAATGAATCAGGTGTCTAAAGGGTGCAGAACCTCAGCATCCTTTATGAACTATAAGGATTCAAAAAACAATCCCTGAATTTGAGGGGTTGGTTAAAAAAGAGATACAACACCCCATGCTCAGGCATTAATCATACGTTAAGTTCCCCAATGGCTAGCACCTACCAATCTAGAGAATTCCCTATACTTGTGACCTAAAGTTCTATATTACATGGCTAATGACAACTCCTCTGTAAAAATTAGGCCACTGGCTTTGGAAGGAAATAAGCCTGAGACATGCTCTGCTGGGGTGAGTACTCCTGCCATGAGTTGACTAAGCAATATGAGAGGACCAAGAATGAATCTGTCCCCAGTGACTATGGGCAAGTGACTCACCCAACTTTATACAATGAGTTTTAAAGAATTTGGGTCCCTCAACTCTCAGATCAAGGTTCTTTCAATTAAGTTACGCTCCCCTCACTTCTGCTTTGGAACTCCCCTATGAAATTAGAACTAAAAAGTTGGCCACATCTCTGCTCTTTATCACCCACCAACCTCAACCAACCTTTCAGCTGCCCTTTCTCTTGGGGAAGTAATATAACTCAACCCATGTGGGAGCTGGTCCACTTCTGCTCTCCATGAGGTGGGTCAAGGGCAAAGCAAAGTCACATACCCTCTTTATGACTTAAGTTTCTTCTCTAAAATGAAGCAGTTAGTGGAAATGACTTCTAAGATCCTTTCCAGCTTTAAACAGAATCAATGGAAGCTTTATGTGGCATTTGGGGAGGAACAGGGCTCCCCAAGCCATGGCCCTTGCATCATTCTTCTCTGTGCAAGGAGGATGGGCTGGTCCAGGCAACTGCTAAGAAGCTGCAGTTCACAAAGAACCTGTCCACAATCACCTGCTATGGGCCACACAAGGCTTCTCTAGCCCACAGAAGAGGAACAGCCAGCTGCCAGCTGTCTTCACAAACTTGTCAGGAAGAATTTTTAATTAAACTTTTCTGTTGCATTGCACTATTATTTTCTTCTTAATGACTTTTTTAAATCATAAAATTGACTTGTGGTCATTATAGAAAATTAGAAAACATTTTTAAATCATAAAATAAATGTGTGTTTATTACAGAAAAATCAGAAAACTTGTTAAAAGAAAATACTACCCTGTAAACAATCTAAATCTATTTGTTAATTAAATCTCATTCCAATCGAAAATCAAAGAAACCCAGGAGTTGGAGCTGACCTGAAGAGAGGCGCAGGTTGCATCCTGGGCCATGCTGCACAATGCCAGGGGAGTAGTCAGGGATCCATAGTAATGGTTTAGTCCGATCCCCCTATCTCCTCTGCCCCTGGCAGGTGGCCTCCCAGCCTCTGCTCAAATACTTCCCACTTTCCATCCCTTTTCCAAGCAGCCTGTGCCATTTGGGAAAGCTCCATCAATGACTCTTCCTGCAGGCGAGGGTAGCCATCACATGCACAGGTGTGCAAGAGACCTGGACTTAGGTTCAATGCTAGACTCAGCCTCTGATACGCTTCACGTCCCTGGGAATGTCACTTAGCCTCTTTGAACTTGAATTTCCTCATCTCTAAGGTAGGAACGATAATATCTGCTTGAAAGCACTTAACAAAGTACCTAGCAAGGTGTAAGTACTCAATAAACAGTAAGTAGTATTATTAAATGATAGTTCGTGACAATGGTTTTCAAACTTTTTCCACCTTACCCCTATGAAGAAATTATACTTTGTTATGACTCAGTACATAAAATACCTATATACTCATATCAGCATATAAAACTGAACAACTATTTTCAAGAAACAAAGCTGCCCCCCACACATCTGATTCACTGAAGATTTGCTTCCTATTCTATTGTTTCCTTCCTATTCCATTTCATTTTTTTAAATTACTGGTCATGGTCACTTCACTGATCGCACAACTCACAAATGGACTGCAAATTGCAGTTTAAAAAACACTGACTTGTACTAAGACCAGATAAATACTTCCTCTGGTAGCTTCTACCTTTTGATTCTAGCTTCACCCTTTGGCCCACAGAGAACAACCTGCTCCGTCTCCCATGTGTTCACCTCCCAAGCATCTGAAGCATTCCCTGTTGTCTCAAGCAGTGACTGTATGTGATCTGCCTTTCCAATCCTGCTTCGTCCACATCCCCTCCTCTGGACTCCTTCCTCTACAGGGTTTCTCCTTAGATCGCTGCTGTCTGGGAGTGCTAAGCTCACTTAGCAGGTGCTCTGCTCCGCTGGAGGCTTCTATGTGGCCTCAGGTGACACGAGCATCTTCTTGAACCTTCCCACCAGATGTCCTATGCGTCTCTACAGGAATGTGTTGAGGTCCTTCCAGCACCTCCCAGCTTCTCTCTGGTTCTTTCACACAAAGGTGTTTCCTCCACCTCCTTCTCTGTTCTTCCACAAATGAAATAAGGATGCCTCACGGCCCAGCAACAAAAAAAGCGATAGTGAGGAAGAGTTTCAATACACATATTTGAGCCCAAATCTACAACCAGTGCCCCCTTCTTACTCATTTCTGAACCAGCTCTGCCTACTAAACCTGGAACCAAACCGAGAAGGCCTCAACACCCAGCCACATCTGCCCCTTCACGGAGACAGCGGCCCTGTGACAAGGAATCTCACAGCTGGCTGCAAACCCAGCCCTTGCGAGCTGAGATCTCCCAGCACCACCTTGCACGGGCAGGAAACGATAGACATCAGATACAGCCACAGTTTCCCATATCCTATGCCGTTTGTGGCCATCAAAAAATGTGTTCATGGTAATAAAATAAATAAATAAATAAAATGCACACACAGGCACCTAGTATCTCTACTCTGAAGGATAACATTTTGTAATTGGGGTTTTAGAAAAAAGTTTCCAAAGCAATACCAAAAGAGTCTACTCTAGAGTGTGTCTAACCAGCTGGCACCTCCTCACTCCCATCTCTGTCACTGCACTCAGGGACAGTGTGGCAAACACATTCAAGAGTCTCCCCCACAGGAGGAACTTTCACGAACCTACCATCCAACATTTATGGTTTTATTAGATACATCTGCATCCCTAAACGATGTTTTTTAAAATTTTGTTGGCTTAAAATATATTCAAAAGGTGTCACAGTGTACAGAGTACACAGGTTGCTTTTAGCATTTAACCTTAGATTCCTAAGAGTCATTCATATCTTTGCATGTAGATGTTCATTTACGTCACTGCTGTAGAACAGCCCATCATGTGACCACCATTTATTTACTCATTCTCCAGCTGATGAGCATTTGGGTTTCCAGCTTTTTGCTGTTATCAACAGTGCTGCTAGGTGTATCTCCTGGTGCTCATATGAATGAGTTTCTCATGATTATTGTACACCTAGGAGCAGAAATGCCAGTTCATGCAGTATGCACACAAACAACTTTACAAGACAACATCAACCTGTTTTCCAAAGTGCTTGCACCAGTTTACACTTTGGCCAGCAGCACGGGAGAGGCCATAGTCATCTCTATGCTCTTCACTGCTCACTATTGCACAGCATCTTAATGTTTGACAGGCGACTGGGGATGAAATGGAATCTCTGTGTACATTGTATTCCCTGATTACTAATGAAATTGTCTCTCAAAAAAAAAGAGAGATCCTCTCCCAACCTAATGCCCTGTTCTTTTCTTTCAGAGCTCTTATCACAGTGTACAATTAACCATGTGTGGAATTACTTGATTAAAGCCCATCGCCATGTCTGTTGTCTTCACCACTGCACTCTGTACATAGGCGCAAAGTAGGGCCTTTGTGTCCATGCTGAATGAATGAATGAACGCAAGAACAGCTGAGTACATGAGACTTATCCAGTTAGTTTTCAGGTGCCGATCTGGTTTTATTAAAAGCCTGGGCTCCGGAGTCTAGGTCTGACCTCCACAAGGGAGTGGAGGTAGAAGTAATGAGGTGGTACCTGCAAACCAGGACAGAAGGAGGGAAAGGTCCATGGAGGGCAGCCAAGTCGTGTTGACTCAGGGCAATTCACTGTGCCTCAATGACCATAACAGTAAAGCAACGTAACTGTTGTGCACTGCAGGTCTAACATAGGCAACACACTTCACACCCAACAGTAACAGCTTTATTTACGCAGCATTCTTACTATACACCAAACACCATGTTGCATGTTTACTGGTTATTCATCTGATCCTCACAACATTTCTATGGAATGGATATGACAGCCCCATTTTATAGCAAAGAAAACTGAGCCTCAGGGAGTCTAAGGAGGTCCCCTGTCACAGCACACAAGAGGCAAACCCACTCAGAGTCAAATCAAAGTCAGTCTGGCCCCAGAACCCATGCCCTTTCCACACACCTGCTACCAGCCTTGACCCTGGCCTTGTGAAGTTCTCTGCATGGGGCTCTTTTACTGCCCTCTTATCCCCACAAGTATTGCTCCTCAGATTCCAAGTGCTGCTCTACAGCCCACAAATGTTTTCCCTGAACTTGGGGACAGTGTTCCAGTAAAAGGACACCCTGTTTGGCACTTAACATTTGCACTGACAACACGTTTTTGTATCAGGTCTCTAGCTACAAGATGCTGGTGTCACCCAGGAGGTTGACATGAGGACATCACCCAAGCCTGGCCCTCCCAGAGTTCTCCCAAGTCCACATTTCCCACCAGTGGAGGTTCTGCAGAAACCAGCTCCTTTTCAAATTTGAAAGGGTTTTTAACTTTAACTGGGAACAAACAGCTAATGAATACCTACTATACTCAGGGCAGGACATGCCTTCACTCATCAAGAAATACTATGTAGCCACTAAAATTATACAATGCAGGCCAATACGTGGAAACATGCATGCAAAATTATGGTAAATGGAAAAAAAAAAAGCAACTCAAAAATAGTATCTACATGCCAAATTACGGATATACAGAACCCCCAGACATGGGTGGATAAAATAAACAGAACTGAGTGTTCACTAGAACCTTTCTTCAGTAAAGTTACTTAGGTTTCCAATGCCCCCCAGAAGCCACTTGTCAACTATTTATAACAGGTGTGGTTTCAGAGCAGCGCTACTAACAGTAGCGAAGAATTATTCCCAGCAAGAATGAAAGCTTCCTGAGGGTCATGATCATGTCTGTTTTGTTCACTGCCTTATCTCTAATGAAGGGACTGAAGCAGTCAGACCAGGGGTCACCAACTGGCTTGGTAAATAAAGTGTGACTGGAACACAGCCACTCATCCATTTACATGTTGGTCTCTGGCTGCTTTTATGCTACAGTGATAAAGTTGAGTGCTTAGGACTGAGATATGGCCCACAAAGCTGAAAACATTTACTTTTAGGCCTTTTAAAGTTTCACCCATCCTTGATCTAAAGCTTAGCCTAGTATCTGCATAGAGTGAGGATTCAAAATCTATTGAATTAATTTTTTCAAATAAGCCCAAATCAGGTTCATACATAAGAACAAAGACATTATTTACCCTGGACATAATAGTAACAGATGTTTAATAAGTGGAAAATATGCTCTCTTGTATATTAAATCAATGAATGTGAAGGCTGACATCCTCAGTAGGTGGTATGCCTTGAGCGCTTCCCTCACAGTGGTGGTGGGTTACACCAAGTCGTGGAGCTGTAGTGAGAGACAGCTGGTACGGGCTTGGCAGGCCAGCTGAGGCCAGAAGTTGGAGTCAAGTCTGGGTAATCAGTCAAGATGCTGTGATAATCTCCAAGTGGGGCTCAAAGCAGGATTCCGGCCTCCCAAGCTTTCCATGCTAAACAATTAAGCTATAGGCCCAACTAGGGTGAAAATCATGTCATTTATTTCCTATGTAACTTCTGGTCAGCACAGTGCATTGGTAAACAACTGCAGACTCAATTATTTTCCCCTTAATTTATCGGTACATCTGCATTGCAATGCAACCGTTATTTTTAGTTCTGCAGACTTGATTATTCAGATGGCGATCATTCGGCTGGTGGCTTTTTGAAGCTCATCATGGTCCCAGTTCCAGAAGTCAGGAGAGAGGAAACGAAAGGAGGCGAAACTCTCAGCAGTTAAGTGCTGCTGCTTGACTGGAGGACAAGATGCCAAGTCTGGGGTGGGTGTGGAGAGGGTGAGACCCCAGGTCCTGAGAGACAAGGCTCTCCTCAGATAGCCTTCATCAGATCCCCTTGTCCTACACCCTGCACAGTGACAGCCTGTCAATGATTCTGTGAAACGGGCCTGCCTCTATGATGACCCAAGAATATTTTTCTCCAAGCTCCCTTCCCGTGTTCATATGGAAAGCCCAAATGCCTAAAACAGATTCAGAGTTGAAGCTCTGCAGCCTAGAACAAATCCCTGGCCTGCTGAAGTCAGAGGACAGGTCTGCCCTGACTCTGAAAAGCTTGAGCATGGATTCATTTAGGGAAATGTTTTAAAAAGAATGCCGCGAGGAGCCTAAGCCACTTCCTCATCGACTGCCTCCTCCTCCCTCCCTTCCACACATATTAATTATTCCCAGCAGGCCTTCCCACTTCCCAGGAAGCCACAGAGCCAGGAGACGTGCAACACACCGGCCTGGAGTCGCTGGGTCACACCCAAGGTCTCCTGGTAGTGTCCCTCCTGCATTAAATGAGCAAGTGACTGAAGATCTGACTCCAGCCCAGGTCTAAGCCCGTCCATACAACAGGAGTCCGTAACTGCTGTTGAACAAATGAATGAAATCCACACCTTATTTTAAATGAAAACTAAGAGTCACACCCACAGAGGACCATGCTTCTAATCTCTCCTTGCGGCATTATTCGGTCAGCTGACCCACGCAAACACTCCTCACTTCTCTCGCCTCTCTTCTCTCCAGCCTCGCTCCTTTTCCCTTCCATCCTGAGTCCTGGTAACTGGAGAAATTCTTCACTGGAGGAAGGCAGCATTTTCCTCTCTGGCTGACAGGAGACGCTCCCTGGGATGTACCCTGGAAGGTCTGGGGACCCCTGCTTACCTCAACCCAGTGGACTTCAGGCTGTCCTAAGAGAACCAGCCACATGAGAAAACCGAGTGGGGGGAACAGAAGGAGCTGCCACCTCCTCTCGCTTTCCCTCGGGCCTTAGCTCTGTCAGATTTTGAAGCATAATGAGTTTTGTTTCATAACAGTCTTAAATGAACTGGATGGGGAAAGGGGATGACAATGATAAAAATCTTAATTAAAAACAATTCCTACAGGCAAAGACATTTTCCAGATCCTAAGATGTGATAAGTCTCTTGAGCGGAGGCCCTCCAGAGCCGCCAAGGACCCAGCATTCACCACATGTTCAGTAAATGCCTACTATGCGCCCAGCACTATGCTGGGTGCTTAGGAGGTGCACTGAACACACACACAAAGATCCCTGCTTCCTGGCCCCAATATTCTAGGAGGAGGAGACAGGAAATAAAGATAGTGAACAAGTAAACTATATGGAATGTTAGACGGTTATAGTATTTTGGGGAAGAAAAAGTAGAGCAGATATAGGGGCTGGGGAATTCAGGGTACGGCATTAAATACAGTGGTGAGGAATGCCTCAGTAAGAAAGAGAGACATCTGAGCAAAGACTTGGAGGAGGAGACAGTGAACAATGCAGACAGGTATGTAGGTTCTGGAAGAGCAAACCAAGCAGAAAGGACAGCCTGTGCAAAGGCCCTGAGGCAAGAACATGGCAGGTATTTCCAAAGAGTAGCCAGAAGGCGAGTGTGCTTGTGGCAGAGTGAGCAAGGTAGAGAACATTAGAAGACAGTGTCACAAAAGCAAGGGGGGTGAAAGGGGACATGGTGTCACCAGAAAGTTGTAAGGACTTTGGTTTTCACTGACTGAGGTGACATGAACAGGGGAGGGACAGCTTCCCCTTCAATTGTCTGTCGCTGTCATTCTCCCTGGTGAGCCTTTTGATACCATTTAATAAATATACTCAAAGCCATCTCCCCTGCAAAGCCCTCTCCCACTCATCACTGCAAGCTATAAAACTCAAATAATCCTAAGAAAATCAGCCAAGCCCAACACCTACCTCCCCCTGAAATCAATATGTTACCCAAAAGGGAAGGTGGGTAGGAAGATGAAAGAGGGAAATGGATACTAGGAAAAAACAACCACAAACAGAGAGAGACAAGGAGATATATGTGGAAAAGTCCAGAAAGCACCAAAGAGAGGCAGAAAGACAAAATTGAACAGGTTCCTTACTCTTCACCATGTCCTGAAGCTTATGAGGCCCCCAAGCACCAGTGCTTAGTCTTACAATCCCCACTGCCCTGTGACTGCGCTGACAATCCAATCAGTGGGCAGCCCTCTCTTCCCACCTCTTGAACTTCACTTTTTCCTGACATCAGGTGGAACTGGAGGAAGGGAGAGAAGAAAAAGGTTACTCATCCTCTCTAAACTGCAAAGGCAGTGGCTGGTCACACCAGAGGTGGAAGCAGAAACTCCCTCATCACAAAATTCAACCAGGGTTCTCCCAAGACGTTCACTACCAGCCACCAGGCAACCTTACCTGGTCAATCTACAAAATGGGCTGCCCTCACCCAGCCCCAGACCCAACAGCCACTTCTGTCCATGGCACTTCCTTTCCCAGATTGTCCCCACATTCACACTTATCCCCCAGCAACTAGACTGCAGAGGAAAAAACATAATGTGCATTTAAAGAGAACATTGGGGAAGCCCTGAAATAAGATAAAATTAGTAGAAAGGACATAATAAATTAGAGCAATTAACTCAAGGTGGTATAGCGCAGGAGCTAGAAGCACAGTTCTAGAGCCAGAATGCTTGGCTCAGCTCCACCACTGGCAAAGGGCATGACCTTGCACAAGTTACCTACCCTCTCATGCCTCAGATTCCTCACCTTTAAAACCAGGATCATTGTTAGTACCTGTGTCCTAGGGCTCTCAGAAGTGAAGTTAGTACTATAAAGCATAGAAAAAGATGCCTGGCACATGGTAAGAATTATATGAATATTTTTAAAGACATAAAAATACTTTTGAAAAAAGAAAGCTTTCTGAGCCATCAGAGAGAAAAAGGCTATAGTTTTATTTTTGCACGTATACATGAAAACAATCACTACCGGCTAATTTTTTCAACTCTGATAATTCCTATTCCGTACTTTTAAAATATAATAAAATGTTTTGGCAGAAAGGTACTTATTACAGCATTATTTATAAAGGTAAATTATGGGAAATGACCTAAGTATCCAACAATAGAAGAATGGGTGAGTAGGTTATAAAAGCCGTAAGAAAGGGTTTTGTGAAGATCTAGCCATAAGGGTGTATATTAAAAAATCACATAATGAAGCATTTTTAAAGACATTGAAGATACTTAAAAAGTATCAAATAATAAAGGACACAGAATTAGACTTCACCTCCAACCAATATAACGTAACTGCTATTCAATTAACCCTCCTGTATAGAACAACGATAAAAGGTAGATAAAATTCAAAATAATAACAACAACTGCTTGGAGGTATGGGAGTCCAACAAGCAGGCAGGACTTGAGAGATTCAACTCCGAGAGGAAAGGGAAGCTCTGTCAGGTGTTTCCCCTAGGACAGCTGCCCATCTGGTAGAAGAACCCTGAGGTAAAACAGAAATCAGCAAATTAAAGCTCACACAGCTTTCTCTCTAGACTGGGAAGACAAAAACTAGAGCTCAGGGCTATGTAGACATCCAGGATTGGAGAGGCCAAGATCCCACAGAGAAAGTGAATGACATATAAGTGAGCCCAATGTTCTGTAGCAATTTCCCCTCAGGGCATTTGCTGACACCTAAGCCATGTGTGTACAGGGCTATACCATAGAAATCCAAGCAGAAAAAAAGCTGTTGAAAGACTAAAAAGTTAGGCAGAGATTTTTTGGTAGTGGCAGGGAAATAAAACTTGAAGATCAGGGCCTGCCAAGGAGGAGGAAACCTAATAACACCCACCCTAAAAGCAAGGACAAATCTGAAATAGACCAGCCTTTACTGAATCAAGGTGGTACAACAGTTTCTATGTAAAATGCCCAGCATTCAAATAAAAATTACCAAGCATGTCATGAAATGGTCCAAACTAAGAGAAAAATACAATCATTTTTAAAAAATCAAAGAAATGTTTTAAAATTAAACATTGAAAACAATAAAAACAAATTAAGAATTGACTAGCTGGGTTTGACAGCAAATAATAAATAGTAGAAAAGATGATTAATGAACTGGAAAATAGGTCAGTAGAAAAGAATATTCATACTGAAGCACAGAAAATACAAACACAAGCTTCAGGAACATGTAGGATATCACAAAAGAGTCTAACATATGTGGAATCTGAGGGAAGAAAAGAAATAATTGTGCAAAAACCATATCTGCATAGAATTCCCTAAGGATTTTCTAAAAATGATTTTTAAAAAAATCAAGCCAGAATTGTAGCTCTCCAAACTCCACAGGGATACATACAAAGAGAACTATACTGATGTGCATCACAGTAATACTGCTTAAAAAAAAGAGATAAAAAAAATGTTACTTTCAAAAGAACCACAATAAAACTGACAGATGACTTTTAACAGAAATGAAAGAAGCCAGAAGACAATGGTACAGTATCTTTAAAGGATTTTTTTTAAAGACAAGCTAGAATTCTATACCCAGTGAAAATATCCTCCAAATATGAGGATGAAAAAAAACATTCAAACAAAAACTTGGAGAATTGTGACACCAGCAGACACCCCCTTCACCACACACACACACACACACACACACACACACACACACACACACACAACTAAAGGGAGTTCTTCAGACAGAAGGGAATTAATCTGAAAGAGGAGCATTAGTACGGTTATACAAGAAGAACACCAAAAAGAGCAAATGTATGGATTAGTCTAAGTTACTATTGACTTTTTAAAACAGTATCGTGTAGGGTTTCATATATAAAGAATTAAATCACAAGACCCCAAAGGGCAATAGAAGAGGTAAAAGGAATCTAAGTGTGGTGAGTAGCTTACATTGTCTAGGAGGTTAAAGTATTGATTGAGGATTAGCTCCAGAAAAAAAAAATACAAAAAAAAAAATCACACAGAAAGCCTCCAAAAACGCAGAGACATATATACTGTAAAAAATACTAGAAAGGAACAAACACAGCATTTTTTTAAAACAGAGGTTCTATCTAGATGGAATGATGACCGGTTTTCACTGTCTTCAGTCTTTCAGCATTTCTGGTAGATCAACTTTTTTCTTAATATTTGGTTTCATATCAAACTAGAACAGTATTTTCTTATACTCGCCAGGAGGTGAAAGTAGATATGACCATCTCAGGAAAAGGAGAAAGTGAAGTGACTTTCTCAAGGTCATGCATAGCGCTCTAGGCTCTGGTCAAAGGACCATCCACACACACATCATGCCCAAAACCCACATACAGCACTGGGACCCAAACCCCACAGGGCTTCATCCCTTCAGCAAACAATCATGCAGAAGCATGAAGAATATGGCTTTGTATTTCTCCAAGCACTTTTGCATCTTTTATCTCCTTTGATTCTCAAAATAAACCTGCTTAGCTAGTAAAAGTAAAGATAGTGAGTTCAAGGAAAACAAGGCTCTGAGAATTAGACTGCTGTCTGAGAACACCCCAGAAGAGTCAGTATGGGGCCCCTTCCATTGTATTATTACAGCCGTATTTCTGAGCAGAACTCAGGCCACACTGACTGTTAAGGCTAATGGGGGGCAGGACGAGGAAGTGGGAAAGCACCTGCTTTTTATCTGGGTCTGAGTTCCTGGGTTTCAATCCCTGCTCTGTAATTTACTAGCCATGAAACCTTGAGCAAGCCTCTTCATCCCTTTGTGCTTCCATTTTCTCACCTGTATAATGGGGATAAAATGCCTTCCTCATGGAGTTGCTTTGAGGATTAAGGAGGTAATATATGGCAAGCGTCCGCAGTTAGTAGATAGCCGCTACATTTTGAAAGGTACCCTATCCCCAATGTGCACAATGTGAGGTCCCCATGGCCAGAGAACACTGCTTCACTTTCCTAAAGAAAATAATCCTTTTATGCTTCTCTAAATTCCACCATTCTGGTTCCTCTTAACTACTTCAAAGAGACTAGATTGATCTAGTTACTTCCAGACTCCTTTTTAAAACTCTCCACAAGCGTAAGTTCAGGCCCTTCAAAGTGTCCTCAGAGAAGAACCTGGCAAGAGCAGAAGACAACAGCCTGGAACTCCAGCCTCTGTGTTCGGAGCTTCTGATTCCATCACAAGGGTTTAGCCACGGGATGATAAAGGGTCAGACCAACAGATGAGCACCGGGCAGGAGGGGTGCGTGAAAGAGGGCAGCCCAGCAACAAAGTAGAGAGCAGAAAGGGAGTGTGTCCGAGTACAGGGCCAAGGGCCTCAAAGAGGGGAGGGAGTCCAGGGCCCCAGAGAAGTGGAAGGGAATTCTTTTTGCAGTTTCCCTTAGAAACTCACCCAAAATGCAGAGAGGAAAGGTTAGCAGGCCCTGACTTGGCAAGATGGTGATGCTGCTCTTTCAGTAGCGCTGCCACAGCCTCAGAATCCAGACCTTTGGCCCTATTGACCCTGTGTTTGCAACACTTTCCTAACCGATCTCTTGGCCTGCAGGCTCACTTCTCTGGCCTGTGCTCCATACCACTCAGAGCGATCTTTGTAATACATAAATCTGACTTGACCCCATCCCCCCATAGACATCTCCTCACTCCAAATTATCAGTGACTCCCCCACTGCCTACAGGGTCAAGGCCAAGCTCCATAACATGGGTACCAGGTCCTCCTGGCCCAATCCCTTCTTACCTCTCCAGACGAGGTACAACCTCCAACTGTCACTGAGAACTTGGTATGTGTCAGGCCCCAGCTAGATGTTGGGGTCACAAAGATAAACAAGACATGGCACAAGGATGAATAAGACCCAGTCATGCCCTTAAGAAGCTGTAAATCCTGTTGGTGAGAAAGATACAGGAAGAGATCACTGCAATCTAGATGGGTGGTGCAGAGCCTGGGGTGGTTAGGGCAGGCTTCTGGAGAGGGAGTTAGGTGAGGGGCAAAGGAGGAAGCACTCCATGCAGAAGAAACCTCAGGGCCAAGGGGGTGGGCAGCATAAGCTAATAGAACTTTCTGTACTAATGGAAGTGTTCTGTATCTATGCCCTCCAATATGGTAGGCACTAGCCACATGTGGCTATTGAGCACGTGACATATGGCTTGTGCAGCTGGGGAACTCAATCTTTTATTTAAATTTTAATTAACTTAAAGTTAAACAGCCACACGTGGCTAATGGCTACCGTGTTGGACAGCACAATTCTAGAGCATTAAACTGAAGGTGATCGAAAATGAAGTTAGACGGGAAGCCTTGAAGTAAGGCCAGACTCTATGTGGCTTCCTATACTCACCATGCTATCTGCTATTCCCTCCCTGCCTGTACAGCCAGGCCCACATTCTACCTCTCTCCCAACTCCCCTGGCTGCTCTACACAGTCTCTGCCACTTACTACTCATGAAATGCTGTCGCTTGCTAGGCAGTCATCACTGTATATCACATTTATATGTTCTCATGACCACCCTCCATTAGACTCTGAGTTCCTTCTCTTATTGGTCCTGATACTTCCAGCCACCGGTACAGTCCTGGCACAGGGGAGGCACTCAATAATGCCTGATGAACCAAAGCAAGCCAAATAACGCTTGATAAAGCAAAGTCACCATAGCCTGGCAGGGAGGGGCAGCGGGGCACTGACCTCTTCTAACGAAGATGTGAGCCTCTAACCTTGACCTTCAGAAGGACAGCTTTGTCCTGGTCTCAGGAAAAGTTCTCATGAATATCCTGTGTACTCCACCCCTAATGCCAACAGCAGGCCTTATGGGGCCTCTATTTTGTCCAGGTTCCTAGATTCCAAAGGTCTGAACAGGGAAAGTGACTAGCCAGTTTTTAAAGGAATCATAGCTAATAACCAGGAACCAGTCTTTGGAGTTAGTCCTGGGTCTGGAAACAGCGCAGTTACTCAGCCCTGTGTATCTTTACACAAAGTGTTGAAATGCCTGAGCCTCAGTTTCCTCAAGTATAAAATGGGTCTCGCATCTGCCTCTTACAGTTTTGGTAAGGCTGAATGACTACACATCTGCACAAGACCAAGCACACAGTAAGCTTTCCATAAGCAGCAGCTACTCCTAGCGCCGTGTGGAACCCTCATTTGGACACCCCACAGCATATGCAAATTCCTGAGCCCCTAAATAGGCTCTTCTTGGTGCTGAGATGCAAGGGATATAATCCAATCTCTGACTCACAATATGTAGCCAAAATTCTCCTCAGTTACCAAGATAAATTTTATTTTAATTCCCTCTAACTTTTAAAATTAAACAGTCCTTACAGCATTTTGGGGTGGCAGGGGTGAGGATGGAGACCATGAAATCCAACAAGCAGCTTTATAAAGGTTACAAACCGACTGGAGAAAGAAAGGAGAAGGCAGCTGGAGGGGGGGTGAGCAGGGGGGAAGGAGACAATCCCCTGAGTTTCTGCTATAACTGAATACCCCAACTCTCAAAGCAGCCTGGCCGCCCCCTCCTCCACGTGAGCTAAGCTCTGTTAATGAGAAAGCAGAGCTCTGCTTACATTACCACAATAATGATTTCCCCGTTGCATTTTTACAGGCCTGCTGCTTTATCATAGCAGAAGTAGACATATATTTTCAGTAAATCCCTTCTTGCCTTCCTCCTCCCCAACTCGAGCTCTCCCAGTAAATGCTGTTCCCTCTGCGCCCTCCCCCAACACAATCCCAACCCCAGAGCACAATGAGTTCCACTAATCAAAACAGAAAGAAAAAGAAAAATGGAAAAATCACAGCTGCTGAAAAACAGCATTCGCTACAAGTCAAAGCCCTCCACATTTTTTCTGCACGCATTTACTTCTTCAAGGACACATCACCCCTCCCCTATCCAAAAAATTACGTAGAGTTGCTCAAATGGGAGGGAGGAGGGGGCGGGTGAAGAAATCTAATATTCACTCTCTTTCCTATTTTGACTAAGCCAGCACAGACAGAAATATAGATAAGGTCTCAAATAACTGATTTAACAAAATGTCACTTATTAAAAGGGTTGGGGGATGGGGCCGCATTTGCATTTGAGAGCTCAGTTAAAGCAGGCCAGCTAAAGGCCGAGAGGCCTCAGAAGACAAGGGGGAAGGAAATGTTTCTCTAGCCTGGTCTCCTTCAGTGGCTGCAAGAGCTGACCCTGGTGGCAGAGGCCTAGATTTCTCCCTTCAAGAAGAAGCAATGGGGAGAAAATCAGAGGCAAAACAAAAGCAAAAAAAACCAGCTGTTTCTGAAATAAGTAAGCATTTATGCAGCACTAAGTGCTGCCAGACTCTGGGCTAGGTCCAGGGGGTACAAAAATGAGTGATGACCCAGCTTTGCCCTCCACAGGGCAGTCTAGAAGGGGGGTAAAACCTGCCTGATATAAGTATGACATCAGCACCCTATGAGCTGAGGTGCAGGAGTCCAAGTGTACCCCCTCCAGCCCACCCCATAGCCCTGGCCCAGGACCAGGCACACAGAGTCTTCAAGAAAGACTTCAGGAAGGAGCTTCTGCACAGTGAAATGGTTTGAATTCCACACTGGTTTCTAAAGAGACTCAGACAGACTCTTCAAAAGAACAGAGGCCCCTAAATGCACCTATGTACTGTGGTTCTCCACAAAAACCCCTCAGCTCTCCTGTGTTACCCAATTAACAAAGAAAAATGAACAGTCCCAATACTAACTGGTCTCTTTGAGATGAAGTTTACGGGAGTTTGGTATCTTCCACTCTGATGGCAGAGGGAACTCAAATGGCCCTCCTAGGAAAACTGTGGGCCTCAACTCCATCTTTTTTTTTTTCTTTTCCTTCTTAGAAACACCTTTCAAAAAAGTTAGTTTGGAAGTGGTTTCCCAAAGAACAGGAAAGGCTCCCAGAGCAGCCATGGTTATAACAAAGACCCCTAATGGGCCCTCAGGAAGCCTTCTGAGACAGCAAACAGCTCAGGGCCCAATGTGTCTGAAGCAGGAGCCTGGAGGCTTCCTAAAAGCCACCCTCTCTAGAAATGACCACGGATTATCCAGGTTCCTTCACTGAGGGGCCCTACAGGAGGGACAGGGCTGAGGGGAGGAGCTGAGAGATAAGAGCCACGTGGTTTATTAAAGTCACATCTGGGCTTTAATTACGAGGCAGCCTTAAAGCTGTGTGCTCCACAATAAGCCAGATAATTCAAGGTATTTTTTTAATGTAATGCCTAAAACATCCTTGAATCATCTGAGCACTTCCAACGAAGGTCACTGGAGTTATAAGCCCAAAACTTACCCATGCTCTTCTTCGTTTCCATGATCCTTTACATGCATGTACCACATTCTCATGTAATACTGTATCGCGTTAGCTCTTTAAAAACTGGATGAAATTTGGAGACCATTAAAATTCTGGCATTAAACCAGGGCTTTAGATGCTGGCTGGACACGTGACTCTGGGTTAGTCACTTACATTTTTTCAAGTCTACTTGTTGAGCCTCACTTTCCTGAGCTCTAAAACAAGAATAACATCTACCTCCCATGGTTGTAGCACGGATAAAATAAGACACGCCAAAGTCTCTGGACCTATGAAATGCTAGGTAAACACTAGTTATTTCTCAGACGGTATCTGTTTCCTCTCTCTCTGATTCTTCGTTGATTATCTTCCCCTGTCTATGAAAACAAACTGATAACAGTTCCACCGATGTCTCAAAACTGACAATTTGCATTTATCATACAAACACAAGAAGGCCTATTATGTACAGGAGTGCAAAATCTCACTTAACTGCTGAATCTACGCAGTGGGTACGAGGGAGTTCATTATACATCTGTCTGCTTTTGTGTATGTTTTATGTTTTTTCATAACAAAAATTAAATCAGTAATAAATAAATAATGCCTCACCCTCTTAGGCAGAGGCCAGAGGTCCGATTAGTGACAAGCATTGACTTTTTTACTGGAAATAGCTTTCCAGCATACATAGCAGGACTAAAGGCTAAGGAATGGTTTTAGGTAGACTCAGCTTTATAGAACAGTCTTCATTTGCAAAACAAATGCTGAATGCAAATAAAGCCTGCTAAGAACAACAGGCCACCATCAGGTTTCTTGGGTAGGGTCAAGGCTCCCCTGCACCCAAGGTCACAAACCAAGTTCCTTTGGCCCTTCGCACCAAAGGGTGCAACCCACTGGCGAGTCTCAAATTCTAAAGATGGAATGAGAGTTTCAACCAATACTGACTAGGATGTCACAGCCCGCATTTCTGATGCCAGCATTCTGACTGTAAGCGCAGTTTCACTAAAGGGATCACATCACACAGGACTTGAAAACCCCAAATAGAAAGTGGCTATGAGGAGGGAAAAAGAGTGGGAATGGACATGGCGAACAGAGTTTTTAGTAGACACTTTGGGAAATTAAAGCAAGTGTTTCACTGGTTGTCAGGTTTTATATCTGAAAGAGAGATCTGGCTGAAGATCAATTCACCTCTCTGCTGCCTGTGTACGATGCCTCTTACAGTTTACATAGCACTTTCCGTACATTATCTGATGCCATCCTCACAACTCTCAGAGGAGAGGCGACAGATGGTATCACCCTCTTTTTACAGATGCGAGACAGGCTTGGAGGCCAACTTGTCCAGAGCCAACCTATGGAGCTGCACCCCAACCCAGGCCCGACTCCCTCCACACCCACCCACCTCCCACGCAGTGGCTGGGGGCCACTGAGGCTGGCTGGCAGTCTGTGGCATATTTCTGTGAAAGGCAGCCTGAAGGAGAGGCAGACCTTTGCCTTCTTCTTTTTTATTTTTTGGAGCTTCTTGCTCAAAATATGACAGTGCCTACCAACTTCTGAACAAGGCTGAAAATCACAGCTGTCTTTTCCCAATCATAGTTTTCAAATAGATCTAATGGGAGGCCCAAATTACTTAAACTGAAGACTCTTCCCCATGCGAACTTATCTGCTCTTTCCTCTGTACTGCTCAGTAATGCAGTCAAATGTTCAGAAAAATGCAGTACGATTTTCTGATGCAGTCTTAACCCTTTCAGTCTCTGGCTGGTGTCAAGTCCTGAGCCCAAACCCCTTCCTAAGGGCATGGGCCCCAGCCTGAGAGGCAGAGCCCGTGGCAGCCCAGCTTACTGGTCCCTCACCTCGCACCCATCCACACCTTCAGTCTCTCCGGTCAGGATGGAGGGAGTGCCCCTCCCCTGGCAAAGGCAAGATTTTCCCCAAAATTCTTCTCAAGGACTTTCCCTCAGCTGACCTGACCTGTTCTCAAAGAATCACTCCCTCTCCACCGTCTTTCCCATCAGCACATGAATATGCCAAGCACCCCAAAAGGATCCTTCCCTGTCCGCACACGTCCTTCCAGCTCCCACTCCATTTCTCTTCCCTTTACAGTCAAATGTTTACCAAAAAAGTTGTCTACATGTCCTATTACCAGTCCTCACCTCCTAATCCCCTCCCAACCCCCTCTGATCTTGCTTCAATCCAACCCATCGCTCCACTGAACCTGGTCTCCCCAAAGCTGCTGATGGCTTCCATTTCGTCAAATCCAGTGGTGACTTTCCTGGCCCCATCAACCTCATGAAATACTTAAACCGTCCCCCCCAACACACACACACACACACACACACACACACGCACACACGCGTGCTATCCTTTCTTCTCCCTCTATAGGCTTCTTAGGGCATCTCCTCCAGTTTCCTAGATCTAAGTACCACCCCCTGGCTGAAGACCCCCACATTTTTATCTCTTGCCTAGCCACTCCTCTGGTGCCGGACACCATAATCAGACTGCCTGGCTGCCATCTCCACCTTGAGTTATCTCAAATTTAGTGGCATCCAAACAAAAATAGCCTGATTCTGTTTCCCTCCCTCTTCCAATCTTCCCCACCTCAACAAATAACACCATCTCACGAAACCTCAGAATGATCCAACCTTCCTCACGCCCCTACACCAAGTCCAGCTGCAAGCCCTGCGCCACTGCCTCTAAGGTGCACCTCACACCCACCTGCTCCCCTGCATTCACCTCCAGTCACATCCTCACTTAGCCTGCTCCCCATTCCACACCTGCTCCTCTCCAAACTGCGATCCTCTGTAAACATGAGCTAGGGAGTGCCCCTTCCCACTGCAAATCTTCAATGGCTTCCCACTACACTTCCAGCGAAACTCAAACATTTCCAAGGCCCCCAGAGCCCTGCAGGATCATCTCACGCTGCCCTCTCTCCCTCCCCCTTGTCCACTTAGACCTCTGTAATTGCCACCCCCCAAGCCAAAGTCCTTCCATACAGGCTCTCCTTGGCCTGGTGCTGTCTGTCTCCCCTACCCCCAGTGGTCAGAGAGGCTTTTTGAGGCTACTTCAGTTACATCGAGCCAGGTCAGTGCTCTGTGTTTCATCAGAGCATTTTTCACATTTTGCAATATATATTTCTTTACATGTCTGCCTCCCCTCTGGACTTCAAGCTAGGGGACAAGTGTGGGGGATGGGTAGAGGGCGATAACTATGTCTGTTTTAGTCATTAATGTATTCCCAGAGCCTTAATATAACACATAACAAATAGTAGGTGCTCAGTAAGTAGCCGCTGAATGTACCAATAAAAAAAACTAGAGCCCACTATGTTATAAAAATAACTTAGCCTTCTAGAGGCCCAGAGTTATCACTGCCATCTAGGCACACAGGTTCTTTTTCCCCCTACCTCTCTATCCAAAGAGATTTTTTTGAATGTTGCTGAATCAACAAGTCCAATAGTTCAGCATGTCCCACCCATCCTCTAGCTGTTGCCTTTCACAAGTATTAAAAAGCAAAAATCATCCATTTCCTCAGTAAACCCAAAGCAACCAGAAGACAGTGTACGCTGCCCTGAGCTCTTAAAATTCTTAGAAAATATCAGGGGTTTTTTGTTGTGTATTTTCTTGAACCCAGAAGAAAAGATTTATTAAGAGAGCAAAGGGTTCAAACTCATGTTACTAGGACTGTATTATTCCTTAAAATGCCACGGTAAGCTTGTTGAAAAGTGTGCCAATAATTGGAATTCAGCTGCTGTCTCCCTCTCCCCATAAAAGAAATCAGCTATGTTTTAGTTTCCCCTTTACAAAGTCACTCTTTCCCCTCCAACATGCAAATTTAGAAGTATTATTTAATCCACAAGATCCCAGCTGATTCTACTCCTCCCTCTTCCCTAAATCACACAGTTTTATGAGGTCAAAGAGAAAGTGAGTTGAATTCAACTGCTTTTAGAGCAGGACAGTCAGCACCCATTTGTACTGCCTCAGGGCTGAGCCACTTGTCTGGATCTTCACTTTTCATATAATGTTCAAAGTCAATAAAAACACCAAGATCTCTTCCCAAAAAATGCCCACAGTGAAATACATGGTATCCCAGAAATGAAAGTAATACAATATCATTATTATGAACCCTTCCAAAAATATACCACCAAATCCCAATTACCCGCACGTGAATTCTCCACTCTCCACACAAAGCGGGTAAAGCCACTAGGCTTTCTGGTATCCCACTCCTCCCCAAGAGCACCTCCTGCTGCCTTGGAGTAACGGCTCAATTAACCTTAGCCTTGAGCAAGCAGAATCAGACAGGGGGACCAGCTGGCTGAAGGGGAAACTTCCAAGATTAACTGAAATTATTTTTGGTACCTGGGATTATGCGCCTCACTCTCTATTAGCACGTGTAATTGGAAATCAACCGCACACTGCACACTATTTTTCTCCTGGTCAGCGGGAGACTTTTGTTAAGTATTTCCATACATTTCATAGTCAAGATTACCAGGCCACTCAAGAGTCCTTTTTGGAATACCAAGGTGCAAATCCACTCTCTCCATGAGAAGACAAAAACAGAAGTTAATCTACTCGCTCAAGTCCATGAAGCAATTTGGCGGTTGGTTGGCCCAGGAAGAGACTGTCGGGACCTCCTGAGACCTCCCTTTACAGAACCAAGTCACTGAATTTCAGAGATGGATGGAACTCATGGATCAAATCGGGCATTTTTTAAGATAAAGAATCCAAACCCAAGAAATGGCTACAAGCTGGTACCCTTCCCACTTTTCTCTTCAGGGACATTTTTTTCCCCACCTTGAGAATCAAGCCACCTTTAAAGTTCTTTGTCATTTTACAAATACAGTAAACTGAGCCAACTACGGAATGCAAGACAATTTTATCACCTCCTGATTAATCAACTTTGTAGAGAATCCTTGTACTTCCCAAAACTCCAATGCTTTTTGGTTATTACGACCAACCCACCTATCAAAGGAGAAGAAAAAGATATTACATTATAAGTAAGCTTTGTTTTTGTGACCACGTTTTATTACATAAGCAGCACACCCCTCTTTTACAATTCAAGCTCCTACCTCACAAAAACCACACAGGCTCAAGTGAGTTTAAGGAGGCAAAACTGAGTACTTTGCACACAGTTCACAGAATGGCTGTTTTCACAGCAAGCTCACATAAATACTATGTGATATTAACACATGACTGCTATGTGGACAGCTGCTTACCAAGCTGTGAAAAGAACCATGTTCACTATGTAACCTGCAAAATTATCTTCTCAATGCCCACAAAACAGAAGGGAAATGGCTCTGTTTTGAGATGTCAAGCTGGCTTCTAAACAATCCTTTGGCAAAAATGGACATGCCTAAAAGGGCGGGGCCCAAAGAGGTGTGTCACTCCCAGTATCAATTCCTATAAATCAAATCCTGACAATCACCATAATATTTTTAAAAGAATTATGATTCATGGGCTTTCAAACCTTTATTACCACAAGAACATTCTCAGCTAAAAGTAGGGGGGGGGGTAGGAGGGAGCTACTGTGATTTGATTAATGGCCAAAGCAAGACAATAAAATAAGTCTCATAAATATAAGAAAAAAAACCTGAATGACTGCTCTTGGCTTCAAGGGGAGGCAAGTAAATAATTCCAACAACCTGGGATAAACACACATAAAGACTTTGTTTACCCTCCTGGCATATACACTAACAAGACTCAGATTCTCAGCAGGAAAAAAGAATAGCTAATTTTGTTTAACTAATACCTAGTTAGGAGCATTTGATAGGCAGCAACAATGTTTAATTCCCAACTAACTCAACTATTAAATTGCTAAATATCAAATTCTCAATATGGAAATCTGATGACAAGAAGAAAAAAAAAAGCACTGTCCATCATTAACATGCAGAGAGATCTTTCTTTTTTAAACCCACTTTTCCCTTGCTAGAATTGAGCCTGTCTACAGAATTACAGAAAGCTTAATCAACTTCAGTTAACTGCATGCCTAATGTGTACGCCCTGTCCCTACTAAAGATGTCTGGGTTTGAATACTTGGTGCTAAAATTATCCTGGCAAAGTTAAGACTCCCAGTACAATCAAGGTACCTGAGAGCCAACCCCTACAACTCATCTGCAGAAACCAGTGGACGGAGGACCAGGAGAAGAGAGGCAAGGAGAAGCAAACACTGCTGGTTAACTGGTTAAGCACTGAGTATTCCTGTTTGCTGTCCTTTCAGCAGGCATTAGAACCACCTTTCCATCCCCAGACTTCTATCTTGAAAGGTAAATGATGCAGAAGGTTGACCAACGGAGACAAATTAAAACTCCTTTCTTAACACTCTCCGCCATGGCCTGCTAAAAAGTGCACCCAGCCGGCCTTCTAGAGGCATTTTTTAAAGAACTCTTCAGCTGCCCCTGGATCCGTCATTCCTAAGCATCCCTTCCGTGCACTTCACAAGACAGCCCAGGCCATGCTGCTACCAGCCCGCTTCTACACGTTCACTTGCCAAAGGCGGGTCTAGTCTGTGGAAGAGCTTCCACAAAGCTGCAATAAACAGCCCACTCGAAGGCACACGGAGGAACCAGAAGTCATTTTCTTAAACCTAAGGATGGCAGGCGCACATGCTCCAGCCCAGGGCTGGCCAGGGGCTGCAGGCCAGGTGCTCTCAGTCTCCGCCAGTGAATGAGTGGGTTTGTGCTGTTTTTTTAATATCTATTTCTTCAGACCTCCGGCAGTAACTTCCCAGGCTTCCAAACTGAAGTTGGCAAGTGAAGGGGCAGGCTTATCCCCTTACACATTTCACCAATCTGGGTGGCCACTTTAACTTCTGGGGACTACCCAGTCCCCGAAGAGCCCACAGGCGCATATACATATACATAGGCATCATGTCAAAAACCCAAAAGGCACATCCCTAGGGTCCTGCGGTTTCTTGGCTGGAAGAATGAAGGCTTTATAGCATCACAACCTTCCTTTGCAAGCCCCATCGCCACCACCCTTCAAGCCAGGGCTACCAATTACAGCGCCCACCTCACCTCACCCCCTTTGCTGGGATGCTGTGCAGCCCACAGAAGGAAGAGGGAAGAAGGAAAGCAGAGAGAAGGCCCTACTAACATACTGAAAGTAAGGAAGTGGGGGGAGACTTTTCCGTTCCCCTCCCCCGTCTTCTCCCGGAGCATCCCCCAACTAATTTTTTTAAAATGAAACTTAATAAGCTTCGTGCCTACCTTGGCTGTTTCTGCAACAAGTGCATGGGCAATCCGACAAGAAGACAAGCCTCCTCTTGGGGGGTGAGATGGGGGACGAACAGAGCTGATGGAGTAATTTCAATATTAATTTATGTCAGAGCCGCCTTCTTGAAGCGCTACTCACTTACAGTACTGCCCACGGCCTGTAAACAAATATCGCTCCGCCAGGAAACATACTCCCCAGATGCAAGCCCCTCTCCCCAGCAGGGAACCTGGCCTTTCACCCCCCAACCACCACCCAACAGCGTGCTCCCCCAACCTGGGTAAGAAGCTCCGGGTTTCCGAAGCACCAACCACCACCTCCGCCACCACCCCAGCAAGAAACTTACTCGGTCCGTCTACGCCTCCACCCTCCCTTCAGGAAATCTACTCTCCATATGCATTCAGCCTCCCCGCAGGAAATCTGCTCCCCCTCCCCCTTCTACATACATGCACCCCTCCCGCTCCTCCTCCCCACGCGCCCTCCCCGTTCAGAAACTTACTAGCGAGCAAGCGTGCAGGCTCTCCTGATCCTGGAAACTTACTCCCAGATATAGCGCCCGCCAGCCCCTTTTCCCGGCCCTGCTCCCCTTCCTGCCCTCCGCCGCAAGCAACTCCAAACTCTCCGCATCCAGCCACTCTCTCTCCCCGGTGGAAATTTGCAGTGCGGGGCCGCGCGCGTGCATCCACCCTCCCCTTCAGGAAACTTACTCCCCATCTGCATGCACCGCCTCTCAGCCATCGCTTAGAGGGAAGGGGGTGTGCTAGGGAGACAGAAATACATATGTATCTCTCGCCCCTCCCCCGGCCGCAGCCCACTCGGGGCCAAGCCGCAGTAACCTGGCCTTACCTTTTTGCATTGCTCCCCACCCTCGCCCCCTCCCCTAACTCTCCTTATCCGCTCTCCGGCACCCCCCTTTTTTCACCCATTACCCACCCCTAGCAACCGTTCCCAAGCTCCTCTCGGCCTTTTTTTTTTTTTTAATCCAGGATGCAAATTCCTCCCCTGTCAGCAAATCGACTGTCAAATTATTTTCTTGCAAAAGGAGAAAGGCGGGGTAGGGGGGTTGCAGAAGCAAAAAAGGGGGAGGGCGGGGGAAGGGAGAGAGAGGGACAGAGGGGAAAGATATCCCTCCGCAGAGCTGGGTCTGGCCGCGGGCGGGGAAGCAGGAAGTAAGGTGTCCAGCGCAGCGGCCGGCGGGTCCTCCGCCACGGCCCCCACCCGCGCTCCCTGTCCCCCCGGGCGCCGCGCTCCGGCGGGCGCGGGCGCATTGTTCGCATCCTTCCCGGTGATGCGCTGCCGACCTTATTTGTGTGCTCTGCTTGTGCGTGAGGTTGCACCTTTTGTAGCCTGGCGAGGCTGGACGGGGATGGGGTACGGGGCGCGGACAGAGTTTCGACCCTGCGCGGGACCTGTCAGGCCCGGGGTGTGGCACCCTCTCCGGCGTGCCCGGAAAATCGAGGCCCGGGAGAAGGCGGCGTGGCCGGGAAGCTGCCGCCTTAGACCCGGACCAGTGCAGGATTGCTTCCTGCGTAGCCGTCTCGCTTATTGTAACGCTCTTTGCAATCTAACGACTGGGGTTAGGGATTTTTTTTTTACTTATTTTTATAAGGGTTTGCAAAGATTGTACGGTCTGGGGGGCTGCGGGAGATGGTTTGCGTCTACCCCCACGGCGCCCCGGCTCGGTGGGGCTGGGAGAGGGTCTGGGGCGCCCGGGAAGGGGCTGGAGGACTGCGAGGCGCGCGGCTTCATCCCTTCGCCCCGATGGGGGCGGGGAGGGGGTGCTGCAGACGGCGCTGGAGCTGCAGCTCTCTGGGGAGGGGGCTCCATCTCGGCGGCGCTGCAGGCCGGGGAGGGAGGTTGCCTAGGAGAGGAGCCCGGGCCGGGCGGCGGAGGGCGGGGAGGGAGGGGGCGCGGGTGCCGCCGCGGCGCGCGCTCGCCCCTCCTCGCGCGCCATGACTGTGGAACGTGGTGCCGGGGAGGAGGGACCGCCGCCGGGGGCCGCCCGGGGCCGCTCGGCATTGGTGCGGAAACCCGAGCCTGGAGTCGCTCCTCGCGCTGTCTCCTCCTCCTCCTCTGCGGGGGAAACCGCTGCACCCAAACCAAGAGCAGCTGCGAGCAGGGGGCAGGGCGAGGGCTGAAAGGCGAGCCAAGGGTTCAAACCTCGGCGGCGCCAGGGAGGCGAGAGCAGGACAGCCCCCGGGGCCCGCGAAGGCGCGGCCGCGCTTGGGTCCAGTCCGGGACCCCAGCATTTCCAGGCTTCTTTCCTGGTGGTCTGAGGAAACGTGAGCCGAAGGTGGTTCGGCTAAGCAGACCACCTCTAGCCGGCTTCGAGGCATCTGTCTCACGAAGGGCCCCCAAGACAGCGAGTATTTTTTTGCTCAAGGGAAAGTTAAATCATGCTTTTTTCAGTGTGAAGAAATCGTTGCGCCCCTTCCCCCAAATCTCGCGCAAGATAAATAAGGTGATCCCGCGACCCAGACCTTCGCCGCTGTTCCCCACCCCCACTCGGGCTCTGGGTATGGACAGGGCGGGGGAAGGCTATATGGGAGTTTAAAGCATGAGGTCATGGGCGGAGGAGGCTGCTACCAAAAGCGGCCGAGATTCTTGTGCATTTTGAGGGGTAACGGTTCTCCATCTTCAGCAGCGTAACCTTACCAATTCTGGCGCACCTGGAGCAGAGAGCCCTCGAAAAAGGAGGGGGCTCTGGGCTATTTCGCTCAGAGCGTTTGTCCGCTGCCCAGCCCCTTATGGCGCCCTTCAACAGAAGCAAAGAAAGACGAGCGACAGCGCACAGTGTCTATGGGACTGAGAAATACTTCAGATGCTAGGGCGTCCCCCGCCCCTCAGTCCTCTTCCTGCCCTACTGCTTTCCCTGATAGCCTTCTGTCCCCCTCCGAACCGTTCTTCCCCAGCAGCTAGAGGAGTCTAAAACTCCCGAATACACTCCAAACCCCTCCCAACTGCTCTTAGAATAAAGCCAAGCTCAAGCCCCTCCGTGATTTCGCCTCTACAGACCTCTGCACTCCTCACAGCTCCTCCTCCTGTAATGTAAGCCGGGTGCTGCTTTGTTCTGTAGGGGGTTGGAGGAGAGGATCCCAAACTCTTACTCCACCTCTTCTGCTAGACCTTCAGGCCTGGCCTCAACTATCACTACCTCCGAGAAGTCTTCCTGAGGAAACAATCTCATCCCCGGCTCACTTGGGGGGAAAAGACCCACCCTAGACAGACACACACACCCCTCCCCGGCAGCGGGCTGTGGCTGGAGCTGGCCCCAGTGGCGGCCCTTT
This sequence comes from Manis javanica, assembly GCF_040802235.1. Taxonomy (NCBI): domain Eukaryota; kingdom Metazoa; phylum Chordata; class Mammalia; order Pholidota; family Manidae; genus Manis; species Manis javanica. The sequence continues at coordinate 47,406,369 of NC_133171.1, forward strand.
TCCAAGCGGAGGAGGAATAGCGAAGCTTGTGCACCATCACTGCCTGGGAGCCTGACCCCCTGGGAGGGAGTTGGCTAGGACGGAATTTCAAAACACCCTGTTTCCTCTAGAGACCTGGAAAAAAACCTCAGCCCTTCCACCTCCCACCCCAGTACACGTGGGTGCACACTAATGCAAGAAAAGTTCTTGTAATCTAAAACTTCTCCCTGGGGCAGATCAGGAACCTGAAGCTAGCAGGGAGTAAGTAAATTGCCCAGAGTCCATGCGGAAATTCACACCCTGGTCTTTCCTGCTCCTAAACCAGAGGGTGAAGAAAAGGAAGGATTTGGGATTTGGGGCCCAAGATACTGCTCCTCCACAGCCAAGGACACTTTTGTCACCTTCAAAGGACCCTGCATATGCTTGGCCCACTGCCATCAGCCAGGTAGTACTGGTCTAATGGTCAGTCATGCAGACTCTGACATTGGACAAGTTACTTAACCTCACTTGGCTCAAGTTTCTTTGCCTATAAAGTAAGAATAATGGTACCTATAGTTAGTGTGATTGTGAGGTGGAAATGAGTTAATATATATATATAAACCTTAGAACAGTGGGGAAATACTTCATGATGTGTGGGGTTTTGTGCCCCCTCGCTGCCCTAGGATCCCAGAAAATCAGGTCCCCAGAGTTTTAACTGACTTAAGCATCAAAAATTAATCTATGGCTTTAAAAGCTGTAAAAGCACCAATAAATGCACAGACAATACCTACAAAGACCTTACTTAGTGACTAGATTCAACCCTCAACAATGCATATAACTTGAAGATAATCCATGAGGTGAATAATCCCAAATCCCTGAGCTCTAGTTTTGGACCCAGAATGAGTGTTGGAGGAGGGTTAAGATATTACCTTGGATCTTTAAAATCAGAGTCAGAGTCAGGCTGAAATAGTTGTAATCCTGGTCTAAAATCTGCCTTGTACGATGGAAGCCTTCCTTGGGCTGCAAAAATATGTACGGAGATTATTATTATTATCATTAGCTCCTAGTCTTATCATTTTCAGCACCTACCCTCATGGATTTTTTAATTCATTCTTTGGAATAGGTTTCACAAATTCACACGGTTCCAAATTCAATTAAATATTGAGAAGTCTCTCTCCCACCCTGACTGCCACCCATTGGTTTTCCCTCTGTGGAGACAACCGGGGTTAGCCTTCAGAAGACATGTTAACGGTGTTCCACCGAGGCCTCCAGAGAATTTACAGAAATCACCAACCACCCTACTCCTATTCTACTCCCACCCTTCCAACGCTTTCAGCCTCAATCCTAAACAAGGTTGTATTAATGAGAAACCATTATTTCCTGAGCTACTAACAAAAGCAAACACTTTGTGGTTCTTTCTCCTCCTCTGTACTAGTACTTATCATAAGGTTTATTGCCAAGCACTATGCTAAGTCCTAAACACGCATTATCCTATTTACTCAGCCCAAATCATTGTTATCCTTATTTTACGGATGCAGGCAGAAGTAGAGGATCAGAGAGATTACATAACATGTTCCAATTTGCATGCAGGCCAACCTGAGCCCAAACCCTCTCTCCTAACCACTTGCCCTCTTGCCTCTCTGTGACACAGAGAAAATTCTCGCAACCTGGAAGGGAAGTAGAATGGAGTCTCTGCACCTTAGACCTTAATTCAAATCCTGGGTCTGGTCCCCACCAGCATTGAGGATTTGAGGAGGTTTCTTCACCTCTCTGAGCCCCGGTTCATCCACTTGTGAACTGGGACTATACATCTTCCCCTGGTTTAATGTGAAGGCTAAGTGCATGTAAATAATGGCTTTTAAAATGTCTCATAAACCAAATGCAATGTTTCAGTCTTATGGGGCTCTCATCTAAATAAACCAATTGTTAAGACATTGTAGAGACCATCAGGGACGTAAAATGTGGATTTGACATAGATGTTATGAAATTAATTTTGTTGTGATATGGCATTGTAGTTATGTTTTTTCTTCAATTCTTATCTATTAGAAATGCATAATAAGAAATTTTGGGTGAAAATATGTCTACAATTTATTTTCAAGTATGCCAGCCCCCTACCCCAAAAAACAGAAGATAAGTAAAACAAGATTAGCAAACTGTGTATAATTATTGAAGCTGTCCATTATACTGTTTTCCCTACTTCCGTTGAATACTTGAAATGTTTAAAATACATTTGAAATAAATGTAAAAGTAAAACAATTGTATTCTGAGGCATTAAAATTTTAAACTATCAGGCTTATTTACTGTGAATTGTAATTAACAATTATGAAGTTTTTTAAATTATTGAAATAGAATACTGGCTTATAGTATAGTAAATGTAAAAATGGCTCACTACTGTGAGATATTCCAGGCAGGTCTTACCTGCATCTGGTAGGTAAACTGGTGGCAGGGTCAGGGGAGGGAGGGAGGAACACTGCAGAAAGCAAGGTGGACAGGCGATTGTTAAGGACACATTCAACCACACAGAGGACAATGTACAGGAAGATAAATGGCAAGGGGGCTAGGTGACAGGAACAGGTGAATATTAAATTGGGGGCAGATTTTGCCTGAAAATGTATGTCCTCACAGAGCCACTTCAGAATTGCATGGATAAGAAATCTGATAATTTGGGTAAATTCTCAACTCTCTGCTTACCAGTTCTGTCTCCCAGTCCAGAACTGTGGCTCTGAGTTCCCTCAGTTGTAGTTTGGGTGCCAGAGCTCTCCATCCCCTCCCAGCTGCCTACACTAAGGAATGCTGTCCTCTTTCACAAGACAAGGGTCATTTCTGAGGCCACGCTGGTTATTGGCGTATCTCAAGAACAAATCAGAGCTGACAGAAATGGAACTCTATCCACTTCATAACCAAATGAAATATTTTAGGCCCAGTGAGCATTCATATATTGTTTTAGGAGTAATTTTGCTGTGCTCTGGGTTTAAGAAGCTGGAATTATTTTTATATATGACCCCTATTTTGAAATAAAGTTTGTCCTCTTTAAGAGAAAATCTGCACTTCAGAGAAAAGATGAGACAATATTTGGTAACTCTTCAAAGAAGTGAACCCTTCTGTATAATACTTGCCTTTATATTAAAGGTGGCTTTTCAGGAGAGCTTCTCAAAAACTGGAAAAATTGGAGACGTGAGAAATAGGGGTGGAAGAGATGGAGAGAAAAACACCACCTCTGCTTCTTGCTGTAACCACGGCTGCAGAATGAAGCTTCTCAGGACCAAATCAAGAGACCAGGAGTTTAGAACAAGCGGAGCGTGCACTTCAGAAATGCGTGGCAGATGTAACTAACGCACTTGTTGGAGAAGGCTTGGGCGGCAAGGGCAGATTAATCCATGGCAATGAAAGAATATGGTTGTAGGGCATTTCTCACCCTCCTTTTTCTTCACGTCTTTGAATCTGTAACAATCAAAGCAGTGAAGGGGATTACTATGGCCTGGAAGGGCTTGTGGGACTCCCATTCTACAACCAATAAGACAGCATCATTTGTTGATAGTCACCCCAACCCCCAAGTTTGTTAAGGGTGGTATTGAGAGAGCAGGCCTTACTCAAGACAGGAGGCCTAACTGGTGTGTGTTTAGTAATACTAAGAGATCACTATCTCAGGCAAGTTTCTAGCCAGAGAGAGAAAATAGGCTCAGGCTGTGCGAAGGTTCTCAGTTTAAGTCACATTTCCAAGAGGGAAAAAAAAAAGCTAGGATACTTAGTAGATTCTGTATTGGACACAAAAAAGCAAAAAGCAAAAAGCAACTAACTAGTTGAAATCACTGTTAAAAATTTCTGCACCTGTCCAGAAGGCTTAGTTGATAGTAATATATTTCAGCTATGATATTACTACATGGTGGGTGGTGCTCAAGAGCTTGGGTGACCCAGAAAGTTTCCCAAATGAGTGGCTTTGTTAGCCATTAGGATGAGAAAGAGAGAGATTAAGTGAATTTCCTACTGGGAATACAAATCTATTAAGTTTTAAATTGCCCAGTGTTAAAATGGTAAGTATAGATAATGGCTACTTTTCCAGAAGCCCTAATGGAGCCACAGGTTTTTTTTAAGTGGGAGAGAGAATCCATGAGATCTTGTGTAAGAAAAGATCCTGGCAGGAAACAGGTAGTACACTGAACAGGTAACTGAGGAGCATTTAAGGTTAAGTACTATTTATAGGAGCGTGCAGCCAGGGCAGACTTCATAGATGGGCCCCTGTGCAGGACCCAGCACTTAGAAGGGTCCCACACTTAGTGTAATGCCTTGTGCTTGCCATCTTGAAATTCTTAGTAATTTTTTAACAGTCTTGCATTTTCACTTTGCACTGGGTCCCACAAATTATTTAACCAGTCATATATGCAGAGGTAGGGGAAACCAGAAAGAGACTGTATAGCACCAAAGGATTAAAAGCAGTGTGGAGCCTTTACCATCCCTCAGAAAGGGCAAGAAAAAGAAATAGCTAAATAGAGAGAGAGAAAGCTGTTGCTGAAGTTGTGGCTGTGGCCAGAGACGGTCACACAATAGAAGCAGTGGCATTCTATAGAACAGCCATAGTCAAGCCAGAGCCTGTAGAGAGGGAGGCAGGTAATAGATAACCCCAACTTCTCTCTCTACTCCTGCTCTCTGATCTCCTGCGTGCACCTCCTGTTGGTGAACCCCGCAGGAGGTCAGAGGGTCTGGGAGGCCATTGATAAACTCAATGGAGGTCAGCCTGCCAGGGCAACGGTACAGTGGGAAAAAGTAAGAGTGAGTCTGTACAGGGCAGTCAAGACCCAGCTCATGACTTTTACCCAAAATTTTCGGGATCACGGTTAAGAGTAAATAAAATGGAAATATCACAAATGAATTTCAGTAAAGGACTTTAAATTTGATGATTTTTAAAGGATAGTCATTTGGTATGCATCACCAGGTTATTACATACTTTCAAAGGAAAAACAAAATGATCTAAGAATTTTCAAGAAAAGAGAGACTTACTTACTTGGTTGAAAGAGCCATCATTAGCAAAGAGAGAAACCTGAGATTTCAAAATTTGTAGAAACTTTCCAGGACCCAAAGTCAAATTGGCAGACAACATCTCTCTCCCCTTCACTCTTACTTCTCCTGTCTTCCTAAGATCCGACATCACAACCAGAAGTGACTTTGACAGGCAGAGCAGCCTAAGAACTGCAAGGGCTGCTGGGGCAATAGCAGCTGGACAGACTATATTCCAACAGAGGATTTGGGTATAATTAAATATTTGTAGACACCTTTTACATATGCAGAGCATTGAAAAGCTGGTACAAAGGGAGTTCGTGATGCTGATTTGTAACCATTCTGACTACTTAATTCCTCCGAACATTTTTAGACTATCCAGATTGCTTTCAAAAAAGTACATATCACTGATTAATTGGAATTCTACTCAGAGTTCCCAATTATCAGAAATGGGCTAAAGTAAATTTAGTCTTTACAATTTCCTTGAAAAACAAACGTTTTGCTACATCTATGAGTAAGATTGCAAGTACACACATCATCATTTTTAAAAACTGAGGGAGAAGTCACAGAATATAAACTTAGAATCAATTTAAAGTGTACAATTCCATGACATTTAATACATTAATGATGTTGTATGACCATCACCTCTATCTAGTTCCAATATATTTTTCTTACCCCTAAGGGAAACTCCTTACCCATTAAGCAGTCACTCCCTATCCTCCACTCTCCTTCATGACTAGCAACCACTGATCTGCCTTCTGTCTCTAGATTTACCTATTCTAGATATTTTGTATAAGTGGATTATACAATATATGACATTTTCTGTCTGGTTTCTTTCACTTAGTATAAAGGTTCATTACAAGTTGTAACATGTGTCAATGCTTCATTCCTTTTTTGGGGTGAATAATATTCCATTTTTGGCTATACACATTTTGTTTATCCATTCATCAGTTGGTGCACATGCGGGCTGCTTCCATCTTTTGGCAATTGTGAATAATACTCAGAAATAAACAAATAAATAAAATTTGTCTTGCCTTCAAAATAAAAAAAAAATACAGTCCCAAGACTTTTCTATGTGAAAGATGCTCTACTTAGCAATTAACTTAAGTTTATTTTAGTTTATTAAAGTAACACATGCTCATTAAGGAAAACTGTTCTGGAACACTAAGATGCAAAAAGAAAATACATTTCACTTGTAACCCACTGTGAACCCTTACACACACTTTTTGTTTTTTTACAAATACAGCCACAACGTGCTTATTGATAAATCCAGCCAGAAATAGAAAATGAAATTAAGTCAATGAAGAAAAACAATACAGTAAACATCTGAATGGTAACAATTTCACATCATAAATCGCCCCTACCAACACACCATTCACTCCAAAGGACAGATCAACCAGACAGAAAATAAGTAAGAACACAGAGGCACTGAGCAACACATTAGAACAGATTGACCTAATAAACATCTACAGAACTCTACACCCAAGAGCAGCAAGATACACATTCTTCTCAAGTGCACATGGAATATTTTCCAGAATAGACCACATACTAGGCCACAAAAAGAGCCTCAGTAAATTAAAAAAGATTGAAATTGTACCAACCAACTTCTGAGATCACAAAGGTATAAACTAGAAATAAATTGTACAAAGAAAACAAAAAGGCCCACAAACACACGGAGGCTTAACAACATGCTCCTAAATAATCAGGGAATCAATGACCAAATTAAAACAGAGATAAAGCAATATATGGAGACAAATGAAAACAACAGCACAATACCCCAAATTCTGTGGGCCATAGCGAAGGTAGTTCTAAGAGGAAAGTATATAGCAATCCAGGCATATTTTAAAAAGGAAGAACAATCCCAAATGAATAGTCTAAATTCACAATTATTGAAACTGGAAAAAGAAGAACAAAGGAGGGCCAAACTCAGCAGGAGGGACATAATAAAGATTAGAACAGAAATAAATAAAATCCAGAACAAATTTTTCACAATAGAAAAAATTAATGAAACCAAGAGCTCAGTCTTTGAGAAAATAAACAAAATAGATAAACCCCTAGCCAGACTTATTAAGAAAAAAAGAGAATCTACACAAATAAACAGAATCAGAAATGAGAAAGGAAAAATCATGACAGACACCACAGAAATACAAAGAATTATTAGAGAATACTATGAAAATCTATATGCTAACAAACTGGATAACCTAGAAGAAATGGACAACTTTCTAGAAAAATTTGACCTTCCAAGACTGACCAAGGAAGAAACAGAAAATCTAAACAGACAAATTACCAGCAATAAAATTGAATCAGTAATCAAAAAATTACCCAAGAACAAAACCCCTGGACCAGATGGATTCACCACTGAATTTTGTCAGACTTACAGAGAAGACATAATACCCATTCTCCTTAAAGTTTTCCAAAATATAGAAGAGGAGGGAATACTTCCAAACTCATTCTATTAAGCCACCATCACTCTAATACCAAAGCCAGGAAAAGAGACAACAAAAAAAAGAAAAGTAAAGACCAATATCCCTGATGAACACAGATGCAAAAATACTCAACAAAATATTAGCAAACTGAATTCAAAGAAACATCAAGAGGATCATACACCATGATCAAGTGGGATTCATCTCAGGGATGCAAGGATGGTACAACATTCGAAAATCCATCAACATCATACACCACATCAACAAAAAGAAGGACAAAAACCACACGATCATCTCCACAGATCCTGAAAAGCCTTTGACAAAATTCAACATACATTCGTGATAAAAACTCTCAACAAAATGGGTATAGAGGGCAGGTACCTCAACATAATAAAGGCCATATACGACAAACCCACAGCCAACATCATACTTAACAGCAAGAAGCTGAAAGCTTTTCTCCTAAGATCAGGAACAAGACAAGGATACCAACTCTCCTGCTTTTATACAACATAATACTGGAGGTCCTAGCCATGGCAATCAGACAACACAAAGAAATAAAAGGCATCCAGATTGGTAAGGAAGAATCCAAACTGTCAGTATTTGCAGATGACATGATATTATACATAAAAAACCCTAAAGAATCCACTCCAAAACTACTAGAACTAATATCTGAATTGCACAGAAATCTGTTGCATTCCTATACATTAATGATGAACTAGCAGAAAGAGAAATCAGGAAAACAGTTCCATTCACAATTGAATCAAAAAGAATAAAATACCTAGGAATAAACCTAACCAAGGAAGTGAAAGACCTATACCCTGAAAACTACAAGACACTCTTAACAGAAATTAAAGGGGACACTAACAAATGGAAATTCATCCCATGCTCTTGGGTAGGAAGAATTAATATTGTCAAAATGACCATCCTGCCTCAAGCAATATACAGATTCAGTGCAATCCCTATCAAAATACCATCAGCATTCTTCAATGAACTGGAACAAATAGTTCTAAAGTTCATATGGAACCACAAAAGACCATGAATAGACAAAGCAATCCTGAGAAGGAAGAATAAAGCAAGGGGATCTCACTTCCCAACTTCAAGCTCTACTACAAAGCCATAGTGATCAAGACAGTTTGGTACTGGCACAAGAACAGAGCCACAGACCAGTGGAACAGAATAGAGAGTCCAGATATTAACCCAAGCATATATTGTCAATTAATATATAGTAAAGGAGGCATGGATATACAATGGGGAAATGACAGCCTCTTCAACAGCTGGTGTTGGCAAAACTGGACAGCTACATGTAAGAGAATGAAACCAGATTACTGTCTAACTATACACAATAGTAAACTCAAAATGAATCCAACAGCTGAATGTAAGTCATGTCTTTTTCAAACTGGGTTCCTGCATTCTTAGGGTGAATTCCTAGGAGTGGAATTCCTGGGTCAAATGGTATTTGAAAGGCTCATGAACTTGTATATTAATGATACCAAAATAAAAAAATAAAAAATAAAACTCTTAGAAGAAAACATAGGCAAAATATGCCTTGAATATAAACATGAACAACTTCTTCATGAAAATATTTCCACAGGCAAGGGAAACAAAAACAAAAATGACCAAGTGGGACTAGATGAAACTAAAAAGCTTCTGTACAGCAAAGAACACCATCAGTAGAACAAAAATGCATCATACAGTATGGGAGAATATATTCATAAATGACATATCCAATAAGGGGTTAACATCCAAAATATACAAAGAGCTCATGCACCTCAACAAAGAGCAAATAATCCAATTGAAAAATGGGCAGAGGAGCTGAACAGACACTTCTCCAAAGAAGAAATTCAGATGGCCAACATACACATGAAAAGATAAGATACTCCACATCACTAATCATCAGAGAAATGCAAATTAAAACCACAATGAGATATCACCTCACACCAGTTAGGATGGCCATCATCCAAAAGACAAACAACAATAAATGTTGGCAAGAATGTGGAGAAAGGGGAACCCTCCTACACTGCTGGTAGGAATGTAAAATAGTTGAACCATTGTGGAAAGCACTAAGGAGGTTCCTCAAAAAACTCAAAATAGAAATACCATTTGACCCAGGAATTCCACGCCTAGGAATTTACCCTAAGAATGCAGCAGCCCAGTTTCAAAAAGACATATGCACCCTTTTGTTTATCGCAACACTATTTACAATAGCCAAGAAATGGAAGCAACCTAAGTGTCCATCAGTCAATGAATGGATAAAGAAGATGTGGTACATATACACAATGGAAAATTATTCAGCCATAAGAAGAAAACAAATCCTACCATTTGCAACAACATAATGGAGCTAGAGGGTATTATGCTCAGTGAAATAAGCCAGGTGGAGAAAGACAATTATCAAATGATTTCACTCATCTGGAGTATAAGAACAAAGAAAAAACTGAAGGAACAAAACAGCAGCAGACTCACAGAACCCAAGAATGGACTAACAGTTACCAAAGGGAAAGGCACTGGGGAGGATGGGAGGGAAGAGAGGGATAAGGGTGAAGAAAAAAGTGCATTACAATTAGCACACATAATGTAGTTGGGGGGGCACAGGGAAGGCAGTATAGCACAGAGAAGACAAGTAGTGATTCTATAGCATCTTACTATGCTGATGGACAGTGACTGTAATGGGGTATATGGTGGGTACTTGATAATGGGGGGTATCTAGTGACCAGACTGTTCCTTATATAATTTTATATTAATGATAACAAAATAAAATAATAAAAAAATAAAAAATAAAGCACCCCTACCGAGCTTTCTCAGTTCAGCTTGTAGCTCTAATAATTGGAAGCATGACTGTATAGCAGTGTAGAATATTGCTTACCTAGTAAATCAACTCTGACATTGTGTTACTGAGCCTCCAGGGGTTTGCGGTTTGGTTTTTCTTGCTATTTACTTATTTATTTGACTTAAGAATATTTGTTTTCTCCTTTAGAATTGAGTGAGGAAGACAGAATTTTGGCCAACTGTCTCTCAGATGGAATCAGAGCCCCCTGATTTAGTGTATGATTTCTTTTCTTTTTTAAATTAACGTGTAGTAAAATTGACTTGTATGTGTGTTACTCACATCACAATCAGGATACAGAGATTCTATCAGCCACTCGAAACCCCTGTTCTGTCCCTTTAGAATCACACTCTCCGCCATCCCTAAGCCCTGGAGCCCCACGGGTCTGTTCCCTATCACTCCATTACATTGCCTTTTTCCTGAATATTATATAAATGGAATCATACAGTATATAATCTTTTGAGACTGGCTTCTTTCACTCCACATAATGTCTTCGAGACCCATTCATGCTGCTGCTTATAATAATAGTTCTTTTCTTTTAAATCCTAAATAGTATTCATATTATACTAGTAATAGTATTTATTGCTAAGTAGTTTTAATGCTAAATAGTATAAATATACACAGTTTATCTCTTTACATTGAAGGACATTGGGGTTGTCTCCAGTATTTGTTGATGATTATGAATAAAGCTGATAAAAACATTCATGTATAAGTTTTTGGGTGAATATAAAATACATTTCTCTAAGGTAAATGCTTTGGATCAAAGCAACTCCTTAGGAAATATTTAGGAGGGGGCTCGCTGGGTCACGTGGAAAGTATGTATTTACCTTTATAAGAGAATGGCAAATTGTTTACCTAAGTACCATTTTATATTCCCACCCACAATGAGAGTTCTAGTTGCTGCACAAACAAGTCTTATTAGGTACTGCCAGGCTTCTGTTACTGTTGTTTTTTTCCCATTCTATTAGGTTTGTAGTAGTATCTCATTGTGGTTTCAATTTGCATTTTCCTAATGGCTAATGCTATCGGCCGTCTTTTTATGTGTATATTTTCCACCTGCATATCCACTTTGGTGAAGTGTCTAGACATATAAGCCTTTAATCCTTTGCCTTTTTAAAAAACCACATAACAAACTACATATTTTGCCTATTTATTGTACTTATTGTCTGTTTCCCCTATTAAAATGTAAGTTTCACGAGGGGAAGCATTTTGGTCTGTGCTATTCATTGCTCTAACCACTATAACCAAAAATGCTTGTAACTTACAATGTGCTTTCACTTATAACAGTGCTTCACAGTAGTAGAAATTTCTGCAGTAGTGGAAATCCAATGAATACCCATTATAAAAGCATCATATTATTATCAGATTTGTTGTCATTTAATTTATTTCATCATAATTTTTAGTTATGCTTCATAAATTTTTCCTTGATCAACTAATACACTGAGTGGTTGCTTTGTGTCAGTGACAGTGCTAGGATTTAGGAGTGAAGTGAAATAAAGTGAAAGCTACCTTACTTAAGAGACAGACAGTTAGCCCTGTAAGATAAGGAAGGTGTGGCCAGAAAGATATGTGCAGGAACTTGGCAAAGCACAGTGGAGGAACCCTGAAATCAGACTTAAGGAAAGCTTTCTGCAAGAACGGATTACTTGAACTAAATTGAAGTTAATAAAACACTTTATTTTTTCCTACAACAGTAAACAGCATTAAATTTTAAAATTAGGGAGGTTGTAAAAAAAATTTTTAACTGCTTTTTTCCCCCATTTACAGTAGTGTAAATTACCCAGGAAGCCCTATATTTTAAAAAGGCATTGGAAACACATAACATTGGTCATTCTTTCCTATCACAATAAATTCTTTAAGGATTATAAGAATTAAACTATAGCAAGATGTTTTCCTCGTTTTTTCATTGGGTTGTTTTCCTCCTATTGAGTTTTCAGAGTTTTCCTAGATACAAGTCCTTTGTTGGCTATGTAATTTGAAAATATCTTCCCCCAGTCGACAGCTTTTAATTCTCCTAGGGTCTTTCACAAAGCAAAAGGCTTTTTGCTTTGATGAAGTCCAACTTACCATTTTTTCTTTTATGGGTTGTGCTTTTAGTGAAGTCTAAGAAAACTTTCCCTACCCGCCCAAGTCATGAACATTTCTACTATATTTTCTCCTAAAAGTTACAGTTTTATATTTTACTTGTACATCTATAATACATTTTTGCTCCATTTTTGTATAAAGTGTGAGATTGAGACTAAGATCTTTTAAAACCTTTTTTCTTTGATAGTTTTGCACATGGATGTTCAGTTGGTCCAACACTAATGTTGAAAAGACTTTCCTTTTTCCGTTAAATTGTCTTTGCACCTTTGTCAACAATCCACATTTTATGAATCAGTTGCTGGATATTCTATTCTGATCCACTGATTTTCACTTCTATCCCTCCATCAATACCACACTGAATACTGTTGGTTTATAGCAAGTCTTGAAATCAGGTAAACTGATTCCTTCCTTTTTTTTTCAAAATTAGTTTGTTTTTTCTGTTCCCTTCTTCTTTCTGTATGAATTTTTAAATCAGCTTATCTATAGCTACAGAAATCCTTCTGGAATTTTTATTGGGGTTGCATTAAATCTATAGATTTATTTGGATAAACTTGACATGTTTAACTAATTGAATCTTCCAACCCATGAACACACTGTCTCTCCATTTATTTATGTCCTTTGATTTCTTTCCTCAGTGTTTATAGTTGTCTGCATACAGATTCTGCACAAGTTTTGTTAGTTTTATACCTAAGTATTTCTCTTTTTAAAAATTTAAATTATATTGTTTTTATAAATTTTGGTTTCCAACTTATTATAATCATTTAGAAACATGGTGCATTTTTTGTGAGTTGATCTTGTATCCTGTGGTTGTGCCAAACTCATTTATCAATTTAGGACTTTTTTTGCAGATTCCTTGAGATTTTTCTATATAAAAATTATCTGACCTGCAAATAGGAACAGGATTCTTTCTTTCTAATTGTATGCCTTTTACTTTCTTTTTCTGCCTTAATTCACAGACTAGGATTTCTGGTACTATATCAAATAGGAGTGACGAGAGTGGACAATTCTGCTTTGTTCCCAATCTTCAGAGAAAGTATTCTGTTGTTCACCAATAAGCATGATGTTAGCTATAGGTATTTTTCAGATTCCCTTTATCACATTAAGGAAATTCCCTTCTGTGTCTGGATTGCTGGGAGTTTTTATCATGAATGGATGTTGGATAGTTTCAAATGTTCTTCCTGCATTGTTTGACATGCTCTTGTCATTTTTCCTCTTTAGTCTTTTAATATAGTGCATTATAATGATTGATTTTTGAATTTGGAACCAACCTTCCATTCCTAGGATAAACCCTGCATGGACAGTGAGTGTTATGCTCATTATATATTGCTGGATCTGATATTTTGGTGAGGATCTGTATGTACTATTCATGAGGGATATTGGTCTGTAATTTTCTTTTCTGGTACGGTGTTGGTCCAGTTTTGGTATCAAGGGAATTCCAGCTTCATAAAATGAGCTGGGAAGTGCTCCATTCTCTTTTATTTTCTGGAAGAGATTGTCTAGAATTGGTGCTGTTTGTTGTTTTAAAGTTTGATAGAAATGACCAGTGAAAATATTGGGGCCTGGAGTGTGTGTGTGTGTGTGTGTGTGTGTGTTTAAAAGGTTTGTAGCTATGTACTCAATCTCTTTAACATATATTACCTGTTTCTTCTTGGATAAGTTTTTGAAGTTTGTGGCTTTTAAAGAATCGGTCCATTTCATTCTAATTAATTGAGTTTGTGTATGTAGAGTTGTACATAGTATCTCTTTTTAATGTCTGTGGGTTCTGTAATGATATCACCTCTTCCATTACTGATATTGGCAATTTGTGTCCTTTTTTCCTCTGTGAGTAGAGTTCATTAATTTCATTGACCTTTTCATAGAACTGGTCTTATACTTCATTGATTTTCTCCCTTGTTTCGCTGTTTTCAATGTCATTGATTTCTACTCTTTATTATGTTCTTCCTTCTGCTTATATTGGGTTTATTTTGCTCTTCATTCTTTCTTTTTTTTATTTTGGTTTCATTAATCTACAATTATATGAGGAACATTATATTCACTAGACTCCCCCCATCACCAAGTCCCTGTACATACCCCATTACAGTCACTCTCCCTCAGCATAGTAAGATGCTATAGAATCACTACTTGTCTTCTCTGTGTTGTACAGCCATCCCCATGACCCCCTTCCAACATTACGTCTGCTAATAGTAATGCCCCCTTTTCTTCCCCCTTATCCCTCAATTCCCATCCATCCTCCCCAGTCCCTTTTCCTTTGGTAACTGTTAGTCCATTCTTGGGTTCTGTGAGTCTGCTGCTGTTTTGTTCCTTCAGTTTTTTCTTTGTTCTTATACTCTACAGATGAGTGAAATCATCAGATACTTGTCTCTCTCCGCCTGGCTTATTTCAATGAGCATAATACCCTCTAGCTCCATTATGTTGTTGCAAATGGTAGGATTTGCTTTCTTCTTAAGGCTGAATAATATTCCATTGTGTATATATACCACATCTTCTTTATCCATTCATCTACTGATGGACACTTAGGTTGCTTCCATTTCTCGGCTATTGTAAATAGTGCTGCGATAAACATAGGGGTACATCTGTCTTTTTCAAACTGGGCTGCTGCATTCTTAGGGTAAATTCCTAGGCGTGGAATTCCTGGGTCAAATGGTATTTCTATTTTGAGTTTTTTGAGGAACCTCCATACTGCTTTCCACAATGGTTGAACTAATTTACATTCCTACCAGCAGTGTAGGAGGGTTCCCTTTTCTTCACAACCTTGCCAACATTTGTTGTTGTTTGTCTTTTGGATGGTGGCGATCCTTACTGGTGTGCAGTGATATCTCATTGTGGTTTTAATTTGCATTTCTCTGATGATTAGCAATGTGGAGTATCTTTTCATGTGTCTGTTGGCCATCTGAATTTCTTCTTTGGAGAAGTGTCTGTTCAGCTCCTCTGCCCATTTTTAATTGGATTATTTGCTTTTTGTTTGTTTAGGTGCATGAGCTCTTTATATATTTTGGATGTCAATCCTTTATCGGATCTGTCATTTATGAATATATTCTCCCATACTATAGGATGCCTTTTTGTTCTATTGATGGTGTCTTTTGCTGTACAGAAGCTTTTCAGCTTGATATAGTCCCACTTGTTCATTTTTGCTTTTGTTTCCCCTGCCCAGGGAGATATGTTCAAGAAGAGGTTGCTCATGTTTATGTCCAAGAGAGTTTTGCCTATGTTTTTTTCTAGGAGTTTTATGGTTTCGTGACTTACATTCAGGTCTTTGATCCATTTCGAGTTTACTTTAGTGTATGGGGTTAGACAATGATCCAGTTTCATTCTCTTACATGTAGCTGTCCAGTTTTGCCAACATCAGCTGTTGAAGAGGCTGTCATCTCCTCATTGTATATCCATGGCTCCTTTATTGTATATTATCTGACCATATATGTTTGGGTTAATGTCTGGAGTCTCTATTCTGTTCCACTGGTCTGTGGCTCTGTTCTTGTGCCAGTACCAAATTGTCTTGATTACTGTGGCTTTGTAGTAGAGCTTGAAGTTGGAAAGCGAGATCCTCCCTGCTTTATTCTTCCTTCTCAGGATTGCTTTGGTTATTTGGGGTCTTTTGTGGTTCCATATGAATTTTAAAACTATTTGTTCTGGTTCATTGAAAAATGCTAATGGTATTTTGATAGGAATTGTGTTGAATCTATAGATTGCTTTAGGCAAGATGGCCATTTTGACAATATTAATTCTTCCTAGCCAAGAGCATGGGATGAGTTTCCATTTGTTAGTGTCCTCTTTAACTTCTCTTAAGATTGTCTTGTAGTTTTCAGGGTATGGGTCTTTCACTTCCTTGGTTAGGTTTATTCCTAGGTATTTTATTCTTTTTGATGCAATTGTGAATGGAATTGTTTTCCTGATTTCTCTTTCTGCTAGTTCATCATTAGTGTATAGGAAAGCAACAGATTTCTGTGTATTAATTTTGTATCCTGCAACTTTGCTGAATTCAGATATTAGTTCTAGTAGTTTTGGAGTGGAGTCTTTAGGGGTTTTTATGTACAATATCATGTCATCTGCAAATAATGACAGTTTGACTTCTTCCTTGCAAATATTGATGCCTTGTATTTCTTTGTGTTGTCTCATTGCTGTGGCTAGGACCTCCAGTACTATGTTGAGTAACAGTGGAGAGAGTGGGCATCCCTGTCTTGTTCCCTATCTTAGAGGAAAAGCTTTCAGCTTCTCTCTGTGAAGTATGATGTTGGCTGTGGGTTTGCGATATATGGCCTTTATTATGTTGAGGTACTTGTCCTCTATACCCATTTTGTTGAGAGTTTTTATCATGAATGGATGTTGAATTTTGTCAGTGCTTTTTCAATGTCTATGGAGATGATCATGTGGTTTTTGTCCTTCTTTTTGTTGATGTGGTGTATGATGGTGATGGATTTTCAAATGTTGTACCATCCTTGCACTCCTGAGATGAATCCCATTTGATTATGGTGTATGATCCTTTTGATGTATTTTTGAATTCAGTTTGCTAATATTTTGTTGAGTATTTTTGCATCTGTGTTCATCAGGGATATTGGTCTGTATTTTTCTTTTTTTGTGGTGTCTTTGCCTGGTTTTGGTATTGGAGTGATGCTGGCTTAATGGAATGAGTCTGGAAGTATTACCTCCTCTTCTATTTTTTGGAGAACTTTAAGGAGAATGGGTATTATGTCTTCTCTATATGTCTGATAAAATTCAGCTGTGAATTCATCTGGCCTGGGGGTTTTGTTCTTGGGTAATTTTTTGATTACTGATTCAATTTTGTTGCTGGTAATTTGTCTGTTTAGATTTTCTGTTTCTTCCTTGGTTGGTCTTGGAAGGTTGTATTTTCCTAGGAAGTTTCTTCTAGGTTTTCTTCATTGTTTCTTAAGATGGAAAATTAGTTTGTGTATTACAGATCTTTCTTCTTTTATAACATAAGCATTTTAATTGCTTACATTTCCCTTTAAGTATTACTGTAAGCTCATCTCACAAATTTTTATGTGTTGTGTTCTCATTTTGTTTCTTTAAAAATGGTTTCTTGTATATTTGGAATTTTCTTTTTGACCCATAGATTATTTAGATGCATGTTGTTTAATTTCCAAGGTTATGGAGATCTGCCAGTTATCTATTATTAATTTCTAGTTCAAGTCCATTATGGTCAGAAAACATGCTTTATGTTATTTCAGTTCTTTTAAGTTTGTTGAAATTTGTTTCCTGGCCCAGGATGTGTCTGTCTTGGTGAAGGTCCTATGTGTATTTGAAAAGAATGTGTGTTCTACTATTATTGGGTAGAATATTTTATGAAAAGCTATTAGATCCAGTTGTTTGATAGTGTTGTTCAGCTCTTCTATATACTTGATGATTTTCTATCTAGCTGTTTCATTTATTAATGAGAAAGGAGTACTGAAATCTTCAACTCCAATTATGAGTTTGCTTCACATATCTGGAAGCTCAGTGGTTTAGTGCATATACATTTAAGGTTATTATATCTTCTTGATTCATTGACCCATTTATCATTATGTGATGTCCCTCTTCATGCTTGTTAATTTTTCTTGCTTTAAAGTCTGCTTTGCCTAGTATTAATAAAGCCATTCCAGCTTTCTTTTGCTTAGGGCTTACATGATATATCTGTTTACATCCTTTTATTTGTGTTACTTATGATATTATGTTCAAACTTGGTTTCTTGTAGACAGCATATTGTTGGGTCATTTTTCTTTTCTTAAGAAAACTGTTCTGACAACCCTTGCCTTTAATTGAGGTGTTTAGACTATTTACATTTTTTGTAATTTTTAGTATAGCTGGACTTGTATTTACAATTTTACTGTTTGTTTCCTGGGTTTTTCCTTTGTTAGCCTTATCTTATTTCTTTTGGATCATCTGAATATCTAATGATATGTATGTTAGAACTTCAGGTAATGTTTCATGGATCCTTGAGGTTTTGTTCATTTTTTTTCTTTTTTCCTCTCTTGTTAAGATTGAACAATTTCTGTTGTAAGTTCATAGACTTTTTCCTCTGTCATTTCTCTTCTGTTATGAGCTTATCCAGTTAATTCTTTATTTTAGTCATTACTTTTTTCATTTGAAATTTTTTCATTCAGTTATTTATATCATGTATTTCTTTACTGAGAGTTAATCCTTCCATTTGTCTCAAGAATGTTCACCTGTAGTTCTCTGAGCATGGTTATAATAACTGTTTAAAAGTCTTTGTCTCATAATTTCATTTGTGTCTTCTCAGAGTTGCTGTCTGCTGTTTATCTTTTCCCTTATTAATTGATATTTTTCCCCATTGTTTGTGTACTAAATAATTACAGATTGTATCCTAGACATTTCTCAGAGTAAAGACAGAGTGCTTCAAAAATTAGGATTTGTTAGTAGGTGTTTCAGGTTTAACTGAGTTCTGTAATATCATTACAAACCAGTGGAATATAAAAGAGGATTGGGAATACTTTTTGAAGAAACATATACCACAAAATACATAAACATTCAAGTTAAACTCTATTGCTTTTTAGCAAATGGGTAAAAAAGTATTGCTCTTTTTAAAGCAGTAATAAATTGTACTTATATGCAAGTTAAAATACTTGTTAAAATAACAAAACATTTTTTGATACCTGTGGCCCTAGCCCCAAGTCTCTTTCAAAAGGCCCCCATTATCTCAGCTTCTCCTTCAGGAAACTCCAAACATTCCTTTAATGTAGCAACTCAAGAGTTACTGTCTGGAACTCTGGACCTGCTCCAGGGCTGTGGCTGAAGACTATTCTGATTGGTCAAGGCCAGTGCCTGTTGGTCATTAAATATTTGGAATATCTCCTCTGCCAGTACCTTGTATTTGAACAGCATTTTATAGTTTACTAAAGATGCCCACATATATTGTCTTAGTTAAGCCTCATGACAACTCTGTGACATCAGTAGAAATAATTACTGCCATCAGAATACATTTTAATTATAAAAATAACACATGACTAGTGTGGAAAATGAATTATTTTTGGAGAACTCTAGGCTCGGAAAGGTTACCACTTTCCCACATCACATGGTTATAAGAGTTAGAGTCTTAAGTCCCAACAGTTTAAAGATGGTACATACTCTTAAGTGCTCAGTTTGAGGGAGGGAGAGTTCACTCTGGGCTGAATAGGTCTGGGAAGACCATTGCAGTATAAAGGCACTGAGGTTGGTACTAAGGGACTGGTGGAATCTGGTAGGCAGAGAAGAACAAGGACATTTTACTCAGGAGTAGTGCAAAATATGGCCCAAATGTAGTAAAATATCCAATTTCCACGATCATTTCAAGACTCCTTTTCTGAAGGTGGCAGAACTGAAATTCCCCAAGGTTCAGATACAAACACCTGAGGCAGAGCTCTCCTCCACTATATCGCATGCTCAATTCTGCATTGCTATTGAAGGAAGCAGGAAACAAAGATTCATAAGCTACTTGAAATGAATTGTACTTATGGAGCCATTGTTCTCCTTTGCACTCTGGTCCCTCCAGAGAGAGCAGTGGATGAGAAAGAAAGTGAGGAAATCCTAAACATTATTTATAGCCCCTCTGCTGCTTTTTCCAAGTCCACAAAGGCTTACCTAAGGAGAGAATGATGCTGTAAGTCTGAGCGTGGCAACCTTTGGGTGCCTGTGTCCTGTCTGCAACAGAAAAGGGAGCAATTTGCCCAAGTAACACCCCTTCAGCTTCTATAACAGTAGCAGAGAATCCAGGTTTTGTGAAGTCTGAATCCTATACAACTTGGGTCCTCTTTACAAATACAAATAGAAGATTAGATACAGGGCTTTGGAAAGAACTCCACAAGTGAGGGTCCAGAAGGTTTCATTTCATGTAAAGCTTCACAGTATGTCTATCTGTGCTTGA
Organism: Manis javanica; assembly: GCF_040802235.1. Classification (NCBI taxonomy): domain Eukaryota; kingdom Metazoa; phylum Chordata; class Mammalia; order Pholidota; family Manidae; genus Manis; species Manis javanica. The sequence goes on from NC_133171.1 coordinate 47,426,500, forward strand.
CAGTAATAACAAATCTGATAAAAGGAGCAGAAATCATGCAATTAAATAGCAGAGAAATATTTTTTCACTGTATATTCACCTCTGCTTAACAATAATTTCTTAAATCTGCTAAAATTGGAAATTATCCAATACATTGCATGGGAATATTTTTTAAATGGTATCTCTGCTTCCAGGCCGTTCTTTTTTTCCTTCCAGGTACTTTTAAAAGTTTTATTGAGATATAATTGATATAAAATAAACTCCTCATATTTGAAGCATACAACCTGATAAGTTTTGAAATATACATATATACTCAGGAAAGCATCAGCACAATCAAGATAAGAATATGTCCACATGCTCAAAAGTTTTCTCATGCCTCTCTGTAATTCCTCCATCCAGTCCCAACTTGTACTCCTCCAACCAAATATGTCCCCATTTTTTCCCCCATATATCTGCTTTCTTAGCTGTTTAGAGCAGAAGGATAAATTTGGTCCCTATTGTTTTATCTCATCCAAAAGTAGACATCTCCAAGCTTTTTAATTTAATTTAATTTTTTTAAAGGGCAAAGGCATACATATTTATTTAATAGAAGTTTTTTCTTTATTTTTTTTTGAGAGGACATCTCTCATATTTATTGATCAAATGGTTGTTAACAATGATAAAATTCTATATAGGGGACTCAATGCACAATCATTAATCAACCCCAAGCCTAATTCTTAACAGTCTCCAATCTTCTGAAGCATAACAAACAAGTTCTTACATGGTGAACAAGCTCTTACATAGTGAATAAGTTCTTAAATGGTGAACAGTGCAAGGGCAGTCATCACAGAAACTTCGGTTTTGATCACGCATCATGAACTATAAACAATCAAGTCAGATATGATTATTCGTTTGATAGTTATACTTGATTTAAGTTTTTTAATATTTAAAAAATGTTTAGTTGACATACAAAATGATATTAGTTTCAGGTGTACAAAACAGTGATTCAACAATTATATCCAGTATGAATGCTCACCATGGCAAGTATAGTTACCATCTGTCATCCAGGCTTTTTTTTTTTTTGGTATCATTAATCTACAATTACACTAAGAACATTATGTTTACTAGGCTCCCCCCTTCACCAAGTCCCCTACACATACCCCTTCACAGTCACTGTCCATCAGCATAGTAAGATGCTATAAAATCACTACTTGTCTTCTCTGTGTTGTAGAGCCCACTCCATACCCACCCCAACATTATACATGCTAATCATAATGCCCCCTTTCTTTTTCCCGCCCTTATCCCTCCCTGCCCACCCATCCTCCCCAGTCCCTTTCCCTTTGGTAACTGTTAGTCCATTCTTGGGTTCTGTGATTCTCCTGCTGTTTTGTTCCTTCAGTTTTTCTTACTCTTATACTCCACATAGAGTGAAATCATCTGGTACTTGTCTTTCTCCGCCTGGCTTATTTCACTGAGCATAATACCCTCTATCTCCATCCATGTTGTTGCAAATGGTAGGATTTGTTTTCTTCTTATGGCTGAATAATATGCCATTGTGTATATGTACCACATCTTCTTTATCCATTCATCTACTGATGGACATTCAGGTTACTTCCATTTCTCGGTTATTGTAAATAGTGCTGTGATAAACATAGGGGTGCATCTGTCTTTTTCAAACTGGGTTGCTGCATTCTTAGGGTAAATTCCTAGGCATGGAATTCCTGAGTCAAATGGTATTTCTATTTTAAGCATTTTGAGGAACCTCCATACTGCTTTCCACAATGGTTGAACTAATTTACATTCCCACCAGCAGTGTAGGAGGGTTCCCCTTTCTCCACAACCTCACCAACATTTGTTGTTGCTTGTCTTTTGGATGGTGGTGATCCTTACTGGTGTGAAGTGATATCTCATTGTGGTTTTAATTTGCATTTCTCTGATGACAAGCGATGTGGAGCATCTTTTCATGTGTCTGTTGGCCATCTGAATTTCTTCTTTAGAGAACTGTCTATTCAGCTCCTCTGCCCATTGTTTAATTGGATTATTTGTTTTTTGTTTGTTGAGGTGCATGAGCTCTTTATGTATTTTGGATGTCAACCCTTTATTGGATCTGTCATTTTCGAATATATTCTCCCATACTGTAGGATACCTTTTTGTTCTATTGATGGTGTCCTTTGCTGTACAAAAGCTTTTCAGCTTGATATAGTCCCATTTGTTCATTTTTGTGTTTGTTTCCCTTGCCTGGGGAGATATGTTCAAGAAGAGGTCACTCATGTTTATGTCTAAGAGATTTTTGCCTATGTTTTTTTCTAAGAGTTTTATGGTTTCATGACTTACATTCAAGTCTTTGATCCATTTCGAATTTACTTTTGTGTATGGGGTTAGACAGTGATCCAGTTTCATTCTCTTACATGTAGCTGTCCAGTTTTGCCAGCACCATCTGTTGAGGAGACTGTCATTTCCCCATTGTATGTCCATGGCTCCCTTATCATATATTAATTGACCGTATATGTTTGGCTTAATGTTTGGAGTCTCTATTCTGTTCCACTGGTCTGTGGCTCTGTTCTTGTGCCAGTACCAAATTGTCTTGATTACTGTGGCTTTGTAGTAGAGCTTGAAGTTGCAGAGTGAGATCCCCCCACTCTATTCTTCCTCCTCAGGATTGCTTTGGCTATTTGGGGTCTTTGGTGTTTCCATATGAATTTTTGAACTATTTGTTCCAGTTCATTGAAGAATGCTGTTGGTAATTTGATAGGGATTGCATTGAATCTGTATATCTCTTTAGGCAGGATGGCCATTTTGACAATATTAGTTCTTCCTAGCCAGGAACATGGGTTGAGTTTCCATTTGTTAGTGTCCTCTTTAATTTCTCTTAGGAGTGTCTTGTATTTTTCAGGGTATAGGTCTTTCACTTCCTTAGTTAGGTTTATTCCTAGGTATTTTATTCTTTTTGATGCAACTGTGAATGGAATTGTTTTCCTGATTTCTCTATTAGTTCATTGTATGCGTATAGGAAAGCCACAGATTTCTGGGTGTTAATTTTGTATCCTGCAACTTTGCTGAATTCAGATATTAGTTCTAGTAGTTTTGGAGTGAAGTCTTTAGGGATTTTTTATGTATAATATCATGTCATCTGCAAATAGTGACAGTTTGACTCCTTTACCAATCTGGATTCCTTGTATTTCTTTGTTTTGTCTATTTGCTGTAGCTAGGACCTCCAGTACTATGTTAAATAACAGTGGGGAGAGTGGGCATCCCTGTCTTGTTCCCTATCTCAGAGGAAAAGCTTTCAGCTTCTCTCTGTGAAGTATGATGTTGGCTGTGGGTTTGTGATATATGGCCTTTATTATGTTGAGGTACTTGTCCTCTATACCCATTTTGTTGAGAGTTTTTATCATGAATGGATGTTGAATTTTGTCGAATGCTTTTTCAGCATCTATTGAGATGATCATGTGGTTTTTGTCTTTCTTTTTGTTTATGTGGTGGATGATGTTGATGGATTTTCGAATGTTGTACCATCCTTGCATCACTGGGATGAATCCCACTTGGTCGTGGTGTATGATCCTTTTGATATATTTTTGAATTCGGTTTGATAATATTTTGTTGAGTATTTTTGTGCCTACATTCATCAGGGATATTGGTCTGTAGTTTTCTTTTTTGGTTGGGTCTTTGCCTGGTTTTGTATTAGGGTGATGTTGGCTTCATAGAATGAGTTTGGGAGTATTCCCTCCTCTTCTTTTTTTTGGAAAACTTTAAGGAGAATGGGCATTATGTCTTTTCTGTATGCCTGATAAAATTCCGTGTTAAATCCATCTGGCCTGGGGGTTTTGTTCTTGGGTAGTTTTTTGATTACCGCTTCAATTTCATTGCTGGTAACTGGTCTGTTTAGATTTTCTGTTTCTTTCTGGGTCAGTCTTGGAAGGTTGTATTTTTCTAGGAAGTTGTCCACTTCTCCTAGGTTTTCCAGCTTGTTAGCATATAGGTTTTCATAGTATTCTCTAATAATTCTTTGTATTTCTGTGGGGTCTGTCGTGATTTTTCTTTTCTCATTTCTGATTCTGTTGATGTGTATTGATTCTCTTTTTTTCTTAATAAGTCTGGCTAGAGGCTTATCTATTTTGTTTATTTTCTTGAAGAACCAGCTCTTTGTTTCATTGATTTTTTTCTATTGTTTAATTCTTCTCAATTTTATTTATTTCTTCTCTGATCTTTATTATGTCCATCCTTCTGCTGACTTTAGGCCTCATTTGTTCTTCTTTTTCCAATTTCAATAGTTGTGACATTAGACCATTCATTTGGGATTGTTCTTCCTTCTTTAAATATGCCTGGATTGCTATATACTTTCCTTTTAAGAGTGCTTTTGCTGAGTCCCACAGAAGTTGGGGCTTTGTGTTGTTGTTGTCATTTGTTTCCATATATTGCTGGGTCTCCATTTTAATTTGGTCATTGATCCATTGATTATTTAGGAGCATGTTGTTAAGCCTCCATGTGTTTGTGAGCCTTTTTGCTCTCTTTGTAGAATTTATTTCTAGTTTTATGCCTTTGTGGTCTGAAAAGTTGGTTGGTAGGATTTCAATCTTTTGGAATTTACTAAGGCTCTTTTTGTGGCCTAGTATGTGGTTTATTCTGGAGAATGTTCCATGTGCACTTAAGAATAATGTATATCCTGTTGCTTTTGGATGTAGAGTTCTATAGATGTCTATTAGGACCATCTGTTCTAGTGTATTGTTCAGTGCCTCTGTGTCCTTACTTATTTTCTGTCTGGTAGATCTGTCCTTTGGAGTGAGTGGTATGTTGAAGTCTCCCAAAATGAATGCATTGCATTCTATTTCCTCCTTTAATTCTGTGAGTATTTGTTTCACATATGTTGGTGCTCCTGTATTGGGTGCATATATATTTATAATGGTTATATCCTCATGTTGGACTGAGCCCTTTATCATTATGTAATATCCTTCTTTATTTCTTGTTACTTTCTTTGTTTTGAAGTCTATTTTGTCTGATACTAATACTGCAACGCCTGCTTTTTTCTCCCTGTTGTTTGCAAGAAATATCTTTTTCCATCCCTTGACTTTTAATCTTTGCATGTGTTTGGGTTTGACGTGAGTCTCTTGTAAGCAGCATATAGATGGGTCTTGCTTTTTTTTATCCATTCTATTACTCTGTGTCTTTTGATTGGTGCATTCAGTCCTTTTACATTTAGAGTGATTATTGAAAGATATGTACTTATTGCCATTGCAGGCTTTAGATTTGTGGTTACCAAAGTTTAAGGTTAGCTTCTTTACTACCTTACTGTCTAACTTAACTCACTTATTGAGCTATTATAAACACAGTCGTGATGATTCTTTATTTCTCTCCCTTCTTATTCCTCCTCCTCCATTCTTCATATGTTGGGTGTTTTGTTCTCTGCTCTTTTTAGGAGTGCTCCCATCTAGAGCAGTTCCTCTAAAATATCCTGGAGAGGTGGTTTGTGGGAGGCAAATTCCCTCAACTTTTGCTTGTCTGGGAATTGTTTAATCCCTCCTTCATATTTAAATGATACTCGTGCTGGATACAGTATCCTTGGTTCAAGGCCCTTCTGTTTCATTGTATTAAATATATCATGCCATTCTCTTCTGGCCTGTAAGGTTTCTGTTGAGAAGTCTGATGATAGCCTGATGGGTTTTCCTTTGTAGGTGACCTTTTTTCTCTCTCTGGCTGCCTTTAATACTCTGTCCTTTTCTTTGATCTTTGCCATTTTAATTATTATGTGTCTTGGTGTTGTCCTCTTTGGGTCCTTTCTGTTGGGAGTTCTGTGTGCTTTCGTGGTCTGAACAACTATTTTCTCCCCCAGTTTGGGGAAGTTCTCAGCAATTATTTTTTCAAAGACACTTTCTACCCTTTTTCTCTCTCTTCTTCTTCTGGTACCCCTATAATGAGGATATTGTTCCTTTTGGATTGGTCACACAGTTCTCTTAATATTGTTTCATTCCTGGAGATCCTTTTATCTCTCTCTGCATCAGCTTCTATGCATTCCTGTTCTCTGGTTTCTAGTCCATTAATGGCCTCTTGCATCCCATCCATTCTGCTTTTAATTCCTTCCAGAGATTGTTTTATTTATGTAGTCTCCCTCTGTACTTACTCCTTTAGCGCTTGCATATTTCTCTGCAGATCCATCAGTATGTTTATGATTTTTATTTTGAATTCTTTTTCAGGGAGACTGGTTAGGTCTGTCTCTGCAGATCCTCTCTCAGGGGTTTTCTGGACTATTTTGGACTGGACTAAATTTTTCTGCCTTTTCATGGTGATAGCAGTGGCTGTAGCAAGTTGCAGGTGTGTCAGCTGGGAGAAGAAAGTCCTTTCCTGCTTGCTGGATGCCTTGCCGTTCTCTGCTGCCTGTGTTGGTTACCCACACTCCTGGAGCAGTCACCAGGTTAATCCCCTAAGCTGCTGTGGGCGGGGTCTCAGTCAGAGCAGCCCAGAGCCCTGCGGGAAGTGGCAGGCATGCTGGGTGCGCTTCTCTGTGATAGCGGCACCCCTGCCAGGCAGCTGTGTGCCAGCAGAGGCCTTTGGGTTTGGCCTGGGTGGCTGAGCATTGGGCTGGGATTCCGGTCGGCTGCTGGGAGCCCGGCTGCTCCCTCTGGCACTGCTGCAGGTGCACGCAGGCCTCTCCCATGCCCCTCTGCTGCCACCACCACTGGCACGCATGGGCCGCTCCCGGGCCAGTCAGTCGCTGCTGCTGCGGGCTCACGTGGACCTCTCCCAGGCCCCTCTGGTGCCGCTGCCCCCAGCACACGCTGCCACTCTCCCACTACTGGGCCAGTGTGTCATGGTCTGTGCCAGTTGGGGGAACAACTGGCAGGCTGCTTAGTGCCTTGAGGGGATTCAGAGCTGCGCTGCCACCCAGAGGGTTAGGGCGCCTAAAGTTCCCTGGGATTCCCAGCTGCTGGCTAAGTGTGCTGGGATGACTTCGTCTAGCTGTGGGGTGCCTGTCTGTTTAAGACTTGCAGAAAGCACTCGCTTTTCTTTTGTCTCAGGGGCACCAGTTGCAGGGACCTGCCCGCAGGTTTTGCCTTTCCATTTCTCTAATATCCAGCACCCCATGCACCTTGTGTCTGTGCTCCGGGTGCAGATTTCTAGAGCTGGTTGTTTAGCAGTCCTGGGCTTTCACTCCCTCCCCATTCCGACTCCTTTCTCCCTGCCAGGTTCTGGGGTGGGGGGGCGTTTGGGTCCCGCCTGGCAGCAGCTTGTATCTTACCCCCTTCATGTGATGTTGAGTTCTCGCAGATGAAGATGTATCCTGGCTGTTGTACTGTATCCACTGGTGTCTCTTTTAGGAATAGTTGCATTTATTGTATTTTCATAAATATATATGTTTTTGGGAGGAGATTTCCACTGAACTACTCATGCTGTCATCTTGGCTCTGCCCTTCCATCCAGGCTTTTTTAACACAGAAAAAATATTAAAAATCCAAACATAAAGAAGTGAAGAAATGCTCTGTCAGGATAAGGATGGTTTTGAACAGAGAAACTAGAAGACCATTAATCCACAGAGAACAGCCTGATCTTAAGGGCGAAAGTGGAGAACCACCTAAGAGATGAGTCCAGTCCATATGGATCTTTCTTGCAAACTGCAAACTCATAAATGCACTTATAGGATGTGGTCATCAATGCAGAAAACATGTAAAAGAAGAAAATGACAGACTTTTCTACCTGACTTGTCATAAATCTGCACTGAAATTAATTTTGGTTTCTGTTTATGTGTCTTATGGCTGGAGTCCGAGAAGGGTATGAGCTTCTATTATGCTAAATGTGTACTTGTGCTCAAGTGAAGTTTCTATATGAATTCAATAATTTTTCAGTGCTTCACTTTGCTTCTTCAAGAGAGTTCACTGAACTCCTGCTGGGCTTCACTGAACGGAGGCACCCTGGGGACTTGCAGGGATGCATGCATCCTCCCTCAACCTCTGTCTAGGCTCTGGCAGATGCCAAGCTGGTTTATCATCCAAGACTGGGCCCATATACCTCTTCTAGGGCTGCTCAGCCAGTCTTTTTTTTCCTTCCAAAGTACTTACCAACTGTTCCTTCAGTTCTCAATGAACACCCTTTCCTGAATACCTTCTCTTATGACTAAGTAGTTTTCCAATGTATATTCTCTCTTACAAATGAGATCATAAATCTTTTAAAGGCAGCTACATATTTGTGCTACTTCTTGGCATCTCCGACTTCTTGGCATCTTACTTCTTAGCATCTCTGTTCTCATCACAGAGCCTAATGCAACTTGGTATATATTAATCTTACTATAATATCCTTATTATATAATTAATGCTTGTGCATAATGGAAGCATTCTTTATGGAAATGTTAGCTAATGCAGATGAGCAAAAAGATTTTTAAATAACCCACAGTTCCATCATCTAAGAATAACCACTGTTAACATTTTGTACAGGGAGTACACCAAACAGCATGCATATTTGCCCCAAGGGAGCTAAAATTTAAATGGAATAAGTTGAAATATACACAACCACAAGTAAGAAAGGCTAAGAGGATGGAGTTATATTTCTTGAGAAGCCAGGAAGATGGTGTGTTTCCTGTGGCCCCAGGGTGGGCAGCATAAGTGTGTTTTTAGAGACCTGGCCAAGCAGACCATCCAGAAAATAGTTCTCCCATCAGTCCTTGGAATCCTTATAGCAGAAATAAAGACTGTCTTTCCAGAATAGTATTAAACAACTTAAGGAGAAGTGAGGTTTGAGAACCACTGTCCAAAGACTGCCATTGTACCTTTTCATTGTTATGTTCTCTGTCTCAGACCTTGTGCCTGGAAGGGTGAGAAGGATTTGTTAAAGCAAGCATACAAATACCCCTTAGACATGCAACAATTTTTAAAATTATTTTTATTGTGGTATGTTTCCTATAGAAATATAAAAAAGATATAAGGAATACCTACATAAGGATTTACCTAATGTATCCTGCACTATCTACAGCAAATTAAATCTTAACAGAATTCCACATTTCCTTGAGGTATTTTTTGAGAGAACATAAGCACTGCAGATAGAACTGAGGGCTCTGTGTGTATCCTCTTCCCTATCTCATTCTTCTTTCTCCTTCTTCAGAAAGGACAAGATCATGTAGTAGGCGTTAATCATTCTTGTACATGTTTTATGCTTTTACTACATATTCATGTATCTATAGACACTATATGGTACTATTTTGCAGGTTTTAAACTATTTAAATGGTGTCACACTCTACATACTCTAAAATTAGCTTTTCTGTGTTGTTTTTAAGATTTATCATGCTGCAGACACAAAGCTGTGATTCATCACTGTAATTGCTGTATAATATGCCTTTGTATGAATATATGATGACATATGAATCTGATCTTTTTTTAATGACATTTAAATGTTTCCAGTTGATTTATCTCTTCACTATTAAAAGTAATGCTGCCACAAACATACATATCTGCTAGTTCAATCAAATAGTGTTTCTCTAAGGTATAGACCTATGAGTAGATTTTCTAGGATGTAGGAATATAAGCATTGCCAATCTTAATCGAGAAAATCAAATTGTTCCCCAACGTGTACTAATTTCTTCATCTTTTTTCCAACATTTGGTAGTGTTGAATTTTTATATTTCTGTCAATTTGGTGAGTATGAAATAGTATATTATCATTGTTAAGGGGACAATCCTGAGGTGTGTTTTGCAGTCTTCCAGAGGGTCCCCACTGGGATTGGGCCCTTTCCCTTTCCCTTGTCTCAATCACCCAACACCTAACTGTGCTCCCAGGTCCACCTTCAAAATAAACTATTTACATCCAAATCCTTGTCTTCAGTTCTACTTTTAGGAGGACTCAAGCTAAGGCAATCACCTGGGAGATCAATTGAGAATTCTGGCTATGTAGGCAAGGCCTCTAGCAGACCCTGGTCCTTATCTGGCCAGATGCACCAGGACCATGGCATTGTGGCAGAGGGGGACTCACAAGACCCTTATGGGATAACTCTAAAGTGTTTCCAAAACCAGGAGAGGAAAGCTTTCATCCAATTCCTTAAACAGGAAAATCTATCATAAAGGACCTTATAACTTTAACAAACTGTGTGGGGCGTCCTGTCTCAAGGTAGACTTAAGGAAAGCACATTCAGAGAGCCAACTAACAAATAGGCCTTAAAAGAACAATCTTGTGCAACCAGGACCTCTGCAAGAGTTTGTGCAATTGTGGCCTGGCTGAGGGGGCAGGTAGAGCTGAATTCCAACCCGCATTCTGCTTGCAAGGCTATGTGCCCGTGTGAAGGGTCTACCTTCTAAAATGTGCCCAAAAGGAGATTATTCATATATGGCCCCATGTGCAACCACTGCCACCTCTCCTAGTTCACTCTAAAAACTCAGCCAGGTTTCATCTTCCGATCCAAGCTGTCATTGCTAGCAATAGATTCTTTATACTGATATGCCACTGATCTAGAACAAAACCAGTCAGAAAGCCCCAGGCTGTTTGCTGTAATGGAATTCTCCTCACGTGAGAAAGTGTTGCTGTTGTATTATTAATGGCGTCTTACCCTTTTATTCCACCAAGTTGCTGGGTTTAGTATCATGTTGGCACAATATATTCTACTAAATGATCAGAATATTTCTGTGTCACATTTTCATCTTCCTTTTTCTACATTGGAAATGATGTTCGCTTTCTTGCCTCAAAGTCCGACATTTAATGAGATTTGAACTTGTTTGCTTTGTGTTGAATGGGATTAGCGTCCCCCTGACAGGGCCCACTCTCAAGTCTTTGTGTCGGGGAGGCCCCAGTTATGTGGGCAAATGGATGGTTATTCTCAGCAATAAAAATGAGCAAATTACGTGAAAGCACCCATACCTCAAAAAGAGGAAGAGTGACCTGTGTTTGACCTTGAAGTCTGTGCGCTGAAGAGAAAAGTTCCCTGACAGACAAAACAAAGCAATCTCTGAGCCCGAGAGAAAGAGAAGATTGCTTACTTTCTGATTACTTTGTTTAAACCAACCTCCTCTCTAGTTTATAATCCTTTATGGGAGCATATTAAGAAGGGGCAGTTTAAGGTCTGTTTAGAGTGGAGAAGAATCATGAAATAAACAATTAATATTTAGGAAAGGGGCCCAGAACCATCTATGTGTAGGTTCCCTCCCCCCACTTAATAAATAATAGCTTTGGACTGTGGTCTTAGGTGTACCATGTATTTATTTTGATTATCATTGTCCTACATTCACTGGTTACACTCTTGTGCTATTTTGGACAATCCAAAATTAAAGGAACTCACTGGAGTAAATAATGCAATCATTTTTGCTGGCATGAGTTGTGCATAAACTATAGGAGGGTCAATTCCAGTAAAAGGGAGGCAAATTCAGTATTCACATTTTATCCTGGCAAAGTGGTCTTGGAACTTTAGCCTTGGGTAATTTTAAAAAATCAGCCAGTGTTCCTTCCCTTTCAGCCAAAGACTCCATTACATCGCAGTATAGCATCTATCTGGTCACTGTTGCTCCAGCCCAAGGCTGATTTCCATTGTCCAGCAACTAGGCTTTTGCTCAGGTCAGTGCCTCCTGTTGGGATGCCCTCACCAGTCTTGTGTGCCTATTGAATCCTTCCCATCCTCAGAGGGGAGTTCAAATCCTACCTCTTCCAAGAAGTTTTCTCAGACTTCCTTGATACCTACTCTTCCTCCTCTAAATTTTGGCAACCCTTTGCTTGACACTTCCCAACATACTAATAATGGTCTTTTTAAGCCTATGGGCTCTTATTTCCCTAGGTAGATTTTAACTTCCTAAGGCAGAAATTGTACATTGCCACCCCATATCCATTCTCCCTTGCTTTTTAGGAGCAGAACTCCAATTATTCAGAGTGTTGATAAACCCACATAAAAATTAGCCTCTCCAGCCTCTTCTGCCGAGTGTGTTCATGTGATCAATGAAATATGAGGTGAAATGTTTTCTGAAACTGACAGGAAGACTGCTGAAGGAAAACAGATTCAGGCAGAAGGCTGGACCTTTTGTTCTTTCCTCCATCCACCTTCCGGCTTCCTAAAGTGAAGAGGGGATGGCTGAGCTAAGAAAGCCATCATGGACCATGAGGTGACCTTCAGAATGGAAGCCACTAGCTGAGGACAGTGGAGTAAAAAGATAAAGGGAACCTAGTGTCCAGTGACTTTGTGAAACCACTATTCCATCCCTGGATTATCTCCTCTCGACTTCTGTTCTAGAAAAGAATAAACCCCTTAGTGTTTAAGCCATCGTTGTGCCATACAGTCAAATTTGCTTCTTCTCTGATCCATTTTCTTAAAGGGCAGATCAGCACTTCCATCACTGCATCTCCAGCAGGCCTGACACAGGACCCGATAAATTCTAAAGAGCTATTTGTCAAAGCTCAAAAATATTTCCCTCTAACCCATAACTGTTCTCATTCTCAGTAACAATAGAATTTCTCTCTTTAAAATCATGCCCATTGATCTTATGCCCCAATTTGAAAAGTTGATACTGTTTCCAATGCATAAAATTTTCATCCTTCCAGATGAAGTCATGATTTAAGAAATAGAAGAGATAGCAGGGAAAAAAGAGAGAAGGTCATGATTAGGTCACAGGTTGACAAGGAAAGTTTACTCTGTGATCCAAAGATGGCCCCATGAAAGACCTGGGTGTGTTTATTTCCACCTTTGCTCCATTTCAGGCAAAGAATTAACAAGCCATTCGTATACCTGTACAATGCTCTGTAACCATGCCCTCTTTCATTTACATGCTTCCTAATACTGCCCTCCCCAAAGCAGCCTCTGGGACCTATAATGACCCAGTCGTCTAGCAGAAAGAAATTGTTACAGTAGAGTTTGAATCCCAATGATTTTTAACCATAAAATATAAGATAGTGATCGTCAAACTGTTCCTAAGGATCTATAAGTTGACCTTTGACAAGTCATTTAGCTTTCCTTTGCAGCCCTTTAGCTGTCCGTAACACTGTCACATGTGTGTGCCACTTCTCCCACACAAATTCATGAGGTCATCACTTCTAAATGTTCTTCAACGTCCTTCTATGGAGAAGCACTTTGCGGGCAGAATAAACGATTATTGCCCTATTATTATTTCCCAGAACATCAATGGCTGCCAACCTTGATTAAATCTTACTTAGAAAGGAACGCTCTTCCCAATGCCTTTCTCCTGATATAATAATTCTTAGGAATAAGCGGAGGAAGAATTCTGTTCCAAAGCTGCGTAGAATATATGATAAATCATAAATTTTGTCATTTTAAAGGAAAACAAATTTACATCCAAGTTTATATTTTTTCTTTCCATTTACCATGTCCATGCTCTGTGTCAAATGTATGTCCCTTGGAGGCAAAATGAAAAGGGAAGCTTAAATTTTATTTGTGCTCTTAAATTTTAAATATGTAAAAACCCAGAACTAGAAAAGGACTTTGAAAGAATATCTGATTTTGCACTCTTCCTTCAGATGGAGGAACAGTAAACTACCAAAAGCAAGTTTCAGGCCATTCCATTCCCACAGTTCTCTAGGAATCAGAAAGTCCATTGCTTTCTCAGATAGTCTTGCTCAACATTTAAAAGTTCTCTTTCATATTTGATCAGAATATTTAGATCTCTGGCCTCACATCTGCCCTAAAAAAAGAGTTCTCCTAAAAGGTCACCAGTATGTGAAATCTTTTATTGGAAGCCCAATTACATATAGTACAGTGGCAGGCATGGTGTAAGGAGATTTCCACGGGTCCGGTATCTGACTCGCTATAATTTTTTACTGAATATAAACAGGCACACCTACACACAAGACACACAAATGCTAGAATTAAAAAAAAAAATCAATAGCTAAATAAGGAGCTTCCCTCCATTGCCAGCTCATGAATTCTGTCTGGGAAACTCATTTGTAGAGGGGAACGACTTTTCTGTAGAATAAGGGAACTTTTTCCTGGGAAAATATTCCCCCAAAGAGAGAAGCATTGATGAGAAATTGGATTGAGATCCAATCTATTTGAAGCCCACATATAAAATGAGGTCGTTCATTCTCCTTATGCCCAAATAACTATCCCCAAGTAATGATGACTCAAGCCCGAGCCAACTAACTGCTCCAGATTACCACACACATTTCCAATGTGTATGAGAAGCTTCTCCTCAGTCTATATCACGTGGCTCACTCTGGACACAACTCTCCTCTGCTGATTAATTTGTTAACCCTCTCTGCCTAGGGGTTAGGAATTTCACTTTTTCTTCTAACTCTCTGCAGCAAGCTTGGCCACCAGCTCTTACCTAAAATCCCCCCAGCATCACTGAGACTGTGATGTAGCATTAATAACACCTGCTAGAGGCTGCGAGTAATAGGCAGGGGGTGTCACTCAAGAACAATTTATAATCACTTCCTAAACCCAGGCAAATCCCCAGCCATTCTCCTGGCCTGCCTCCCAGCATCTCACCCTATACCATGGAAGTGGTCTAACTCTCTTTTCATTGAAGAATGGATGTTCCTATCATCCATCATCCTGTAAATAAGTTCATTTTTCAGTCAGAATGTAAAAATGTAAGAAGAACTTTAAATGAGAGAGGGAAAGGGGAAGTTTTCTTTTCCTTCTGGGGACTAGAGATCAGTTTTTCCAGGACTTGGAAATCTGGGAAGACCTGGAATACCAGCCATTTTGATACCAAACCTTAAATAAGTGCAGGGCCAAGAGAAGTGCAGGGAGGCAGAGCTAGAGATCTTGGATTGGATCAATCTTAAACTTGCCTTACCTCTGGGATTTTAGTGATGAGAGCCAATGCATCTCCTTGCAATCCAAGTCAAATTGAATTAGGATTATTTTTGTTACTGGAAAATAAGCACCCTATCTGATAGACTTTCACATTCCCAAATATGCTTCTACTGCCATTTCTTGATTCGTAAATATTAGACATTATCTATTTAATATATCATGATAGATGAAAAAAAATCAGCTCATTTTCAATACCTCTTCTTTCTCCCCTTTTACTTCCTCTGTTGGTTACCTTAATGACTATAAATAACATCCTAACACCTTTATTTTTTGTTCCACCGACTATCTTTTCATACTGGTCTACTCAACAATTCTACACTTCAGTTTGTAACTTCTGTGGGCTTTTGCATTATCATACTCTCCTTTTGTATTCTCAAGATTGACAACATTTACATTATAACTAAGCCTTGCAAGCTTTATCTATAGGTTGCTTATGAACAGCAACAAAAAATCAATTATAACTCTGCTGTTGGCAATGAATGCATCATGATATACACTGTTCAATAAAAAAAATAGTAACATCATCCATCTCTTGTTTTAACTTTGTGGAAGTCCCAGAAAACTTACTTGCTATGCAACTGACATTATAGATATAGATATACATATAGATATAGACACAGATTCACAGAGAGAGACAGACAGAGACAAACAGACAGGGATGATGTGACTGGAAGAAGCAAGAATATGGTCTGCTTAAGAGTTGTATTTCCCACCATAAATGAATAAACTTGTAGTATGGCATGAATATTTGTGGGCATAAAATGTTTATAGAAATGAACATACTCACATGTAAACATATATATGCACCATTCACACACACCTGTGTACAGTGAAAGAAAGAGGGAGACAAAAAACTCTTTACGCTACTGCAACTGTGAAAATATTGTTCATTGCAGAAGCAGTGGTCATTAGAGTTACATTTCCTTCCTTACTGATTTTTCTCTTTCCTGGACTTTCTATCTGCTTTCATTTTTTATCCTGTAGTATTTATAAATTTTTGTAAAGAGTATGGGAAATTTTCCTACTCACTATCTATATTTTTTCCACAGTTATCTTTTCCCAAACTTTCTCTATTCAGTTGCATGTGTATGTGCGTGTGCTTAAAGAAAGTTTGGTTTTGTGGTTTCATTTCATATTTCATCTAAGTTTTATAACATTGTGCATATGGTTCTTTGGCTTGCTTTTTTCACTTAACAATACATCTTGGAGATCTTTCCATGTCAAAAAAACATAGTCAACTTAACTACTTTCTTTAACTTTCACCTAAGTACTGGTATGAGTTTATCACAGATTTGTTCATTTGTCTTTTGTATTTCTAATTATGTTAGACTTCAGTTGTACAAATGGATTGACATGATTTGTTTATTCATACTCCTCAGCTATAGCCAACTTGGGGTTTTATTCATTTACCCTAGTCATCTCCCTTCACCACAGGCATTCTACTTACAGATATTTAATGTGTCTCTTTCCAATTCATCTGCCATATTTTTCTCACATAATGTACAGCATTATTTTATGAGCTTAAAATTTTTTACAAAAATGTTATCATACCGTATGTCTCTACAACTTGTCTTTATCATGCAAATTATGCTTATGATCCATCCGCATTGATAGACATGTTTGTTCCTTTTAACTGCTGTGTAATAATCTATCATATGATTAGACCACATTTTATTTATTTCCCCCATTGCTGTCATTTAGATTGCTTCTGATTATTTGCTATTACAAACAGTGATGCAATGGACATCACTGTGTGTGCCTCCTTGTGTACATGTGCAATCCATAGATTATTTAACAATTTCACCATTGATGGATAGTTACTTTATTTAAAATTTTTATTATCATACATCTCTTTGTCATGTGTGCATATAGTCTTCTAGTGTATGCTGTACAAGTAACATTCTTACATAAAGGGTATACACTTTTAGAATTTTGATATCACTAAATTATCTTCCAAGAAGATATCATCAATTTAAACTCCTAACAAGTCAATATAGGATATCAATTTTCTACATATTGCCACAATTGATATAATCATACATCGGAGTTAAGAAATAATATATCATTGTACACAAAGTATAGTAAGATTTGAATGTTCCTGACTAACTGTAAAAGGGGGATATCTTTAATATCTTCATTGGCTTTTTGTTTAGCCTCTTATAGCCTTTGACAATTTTTCTATTGAACTATTTTTTCTTGTAGACTACCTAACAGATTTGTGATATTAATTTTTATTACTCTATATGTGATGTATATATATATATAAGAGGCTATGTATTCTAGTCTCTTGCTTTTTCTTTCAGTTTGGTTTTGATGTGTTTTATAAGAATAAGGTTTTATTTCAAGGTAATCAAATTTATCATTCTTTCCTGCAAAGCCGTTTGTTGTGTGAGTGTATCTCGCTTTAGAGAATTTTCCCTATCCTGTGGGTATAAATATTTGCCTGTTTCTTCCTGTGTGATTGTGCGTGTGTGTGTGTGTGTGCATGTGTGTGTGTTTGATTTAGAGAATCTTTCCTTCTTGGTAGTTGTATTTGTATTTTCATTTAATACTTTCATGTCCTTGAGGTTTTTTTTTTAAGTTTAACCCTTTAAGTCACCTGGAACGTATATTTGAAAATGATATATAGAAGGGATGTAGCTTTCTCCCACCAATTATCCCAAGATTATTGAATATGAATACTAATATTATATACTAAGTTCTTATATATAGACAAGTCCATCTCTATAGTCTCCCTTCTGCCCCACTCATATATTTATCTATTTCAATTTCAAAAATCACACAATTTTAATTGCTTTAGTATTATAAAATATTTTGATATTTGATAGGACAAGTCCTAGTATTTGTTTCTAGCAGCATAGTAGATTAGATACCCTGAATGGCTTCTTGCTGCACACAAGTAAAAATTCTGGACAAAATAGATTTGTTTTCAATTTAAAAAATAAGTTAGCAAGAAAGTGACAATAAGTTGCATAGGCTAAATGAGTGAGAGGAGAAATCCAAGTGGAATACCAGGTGCCTTCTAGTCATCTTTTATGGCCTCAAATTTCCATTATAAAAGCTTCCAAGGTCCAGAGTATGGAAGTCCTCCAAAAGTGAGGTAGTGGATATGAGACCCATGCACAAAGTTAAAATACCAAAGCACAGTTGGAAAAATCCAGCCCACAAAGTACAGTAAGAAAACGTACCTGTTTCAATCTTGGTGGTTGGTGGGAGGG
This sequence comes from Manis javanica, assembly GCF_040802235.1. Taxonomy (NCBI): domain Eukaryota; kingdom Metazoa; phylum Chordata; class Mammalia; order Pholidota; family Manidae; genus Manis; species Manis javanica. The sequence goes on from NC_133171.1 coordinate 47,444,399, forward strand.
GAAATAAAAATATCCTTTGAAAATGTGGAACGACAGCTAGGCCTTTACATTGATGTATGGCCTAAATCCACATGGCCCATGTTTTCTGAGAAACCTCAATCTGGTAATTTATTTATAAATGCCTCAGAGCAAGTACAACAGTATCACCAAAACCTGACAATGACTGCACAAAACACGAAAACTGCAGACCAGTTTCACTTACACATATCAATGCAAAAACATCAAATAAAATATTAACAAGCATAAGCAAGGGTTCATTAAAAATAATAATCAAGTGACATTTCTTCCATGAGTGAAAAGATGGTTCGGTATTAGGAATCTATTTATATTAAGATAGCTGAGGGAAAAAATTATATGATCTCCGCAACTGATACTTACAAGGACTTAGAAAAAAGTCAAAACCCATTCTTGGTTTTGTAAAACATCCACAAAATAGAAATAGCTGATTAATTTAACATGATTATCATGATTTTTTAAGCCAGAAGCCAGAATTATCCTTAATGGACAACAGTGGAAAAACTCAGGCTAAAGTAAGAAACAAGACAAAGAGGCCCACTATCAGCAACAGTATTTAAAATTGTCCTGAAGATATCAACAAATACAATTAGACAAGAGAAAAATATAAGAACTGCAAAAGAGATGATAAAGTTGTCAGTATTTTCAAATGATACAATTTTATATTTATCCAAATTGACTGAAAAATTACAACAAATAATAAAAGAATCCAGTAAATTGAAGGGTATAAAATTAATATACAGTAATGAGTAACTCATATAAAATACCAGTTTAAAAAATACAGTAGAAAAAGAAAACCACATCTGCAGTAGCAAAAACGACAAATGGGTAAACTACTTAAGAATAAACTAGTATATATGTTTATGAGGAAAATTTCAAAAGACCACTATAAGAGACAAAAGTAGAACTGAACAATAGAAATATACAACATGCTCTGTTGAAGAGCAGTTTCTGTTATCAAATACAGGAAATCAGGTTGATTGGCAGTCGGAGTGAAAAATAGTACAATCATCATAGAAGGCAATTGGCAATATTTCCCTTATTTACAATGCATTTGCCTTTTGACCTGACATTTTCATGTCTGGAGATTTTATATGTTACCCTACACACTGACGAAATGAAGTATGTACAGTAATTCATCATTGCAGCATTGCTACAATAGAAAAAGATAGGAAACAACCAAGTGCCCATCAATAAAGAGCTGGTTAAATAAGCTATGCTCTATTCACAAAATGTAACACAATACAGCTATAAAAAAAATTAGGAAGTTTTTAAATGTAATGATATGGAAAGATCCTTAGGGTCTATTTTAAGTAACAAAAAGAAGGTATGGAATAGTAATATATAACCTGCTTTTAATCAAGAAAGAGGTAAAACATATATCCTTATTTCTTTGTATCTGTATAAAGAAATACTGGAAATATTCAAATGAAATTAGTTAAAGTACTTAAGATAGAGAAGGAGAGAGTGGAAGTGTGGCATATCAGTAGGAAAGGGAATAACTGGATTTACTGTTCTCAAAGAGGAGGATAAAGACATTGATTAACTTTAGGTTTTGTTAATCAAGTCAGGATAGGTTTGGTTATGCTGCGGTAACGAACTCACCAAAATCTCAGCCGTCTAACTGCCTAGACTTTCTCCCACTAAATGTCCATCATGGACAGACCGTGAGCTCACTTCTACAGTTCTGGGATAGGCATACAACCTAGCTCTGACCAATAACATGTGATGAAATATCCTGGCGCACTTCTGGGAAATATTTCCTCACTCTTGAGAAGAGACAAACAGAATAGACAACACTTTGGTGTCACAGGCTTACAGAGGATTCCTGGTAGTATGGGAGTCTTCTTCTTGTCTTGGGAGGGGCAAGTGTCAGAGACTAGCAAAACTGACCTCGGTATGGTAGAGTTGAAAATGTCCTTAAGGATGTAAACCACCAAATTAACCAACTCTGGAGACTTCCTGCCTCAGGATTTCTTATAATATGATTATAAATTTATTTACTGTATAAGCTCTTTCAAATTAGGTTTTCTGTTAGTATTATAGATGACAACATCCTCATTATAGGTTTCTTATTCATTTTTCTTATTTTATTGCATTGACTAGATCTCCCAGTTTAATGCTGTATAGCAGCCTGACAGCAAACACCCTTGTCTTGTTCCAGGCTTAATAGGATTACCTCTAAAATCACCTCTAAGTATTATGATAGCTGTAGGTTTTTGGTTGTCCTTTTATTAAAGTAAGAAATTTCCATCTAGAGCTAGCTGCTTGGAGTTTTTTTTAAAAATCATTAATAGATGTATCAATTATTTTTCAGCATTTACTGATAAAATCGGATGTTTTAATCTGTAAATGAAGTGAATTACATAAACTATCTAAATTAAAATTAGACACTTGGGCTTCTGTAATTAACCTTCCTTCATCATGATATATTCCCTTGATATACTGTTATATTTGCTTTACTGAAATTCAAATAGGAATTTTGCATCTGAGTGCCAAGTGAAGTTGATCTTATTCAGTTTTGGCATCAGCACTTTGCTGCTCTTACGAAACAAGTTAGATACCTTTCCAAAGTAATGTATCTAACATAGAAATTATATCTTTTTGGAAAGCTTAGCATCATCCATAAAGCTTCTTAGGCTTAGTGTCTTTTTTAAAAACTTTAAAGAATTATGAGAATGCAGAAAATAATATGAACCATTTATTAACTCATAGCCAAAAATGACCAATTCACAGCAATTATCATTTTTGAGCAAATCCCTGATATCACATGCCATCCATAAGTATTTCAGCATGTATCTCTAAAATATAAGAACTCTTTTTAAGCATCACAATAATATCATTAAATATCCAGTCAGTGCTCAAATTCCCCTACAAATTTGTTTGTATCAAGATCCGATTTAATCCATACATGCAATTGGGTGATGTCTTCTAGGTCTCTTTAAATCTATAGATCTCCCCTCCACACTCCTAAACCTCCGCCCCCTCCACATACACACACCTTTCTTTTTTCCTTGGAATTTAATTTTTGAAAGAACTGGATCATTTGTTCTGTAGAATTTCCTGCAGTCCTGATTTTGCTGATTATATCCCTATGATGTTGTTTAATATGTTTTTCTGTCTCCTATTTCTTGTAGAAATGGCCAAGAAGGATTTTTTTTGTTTTTGTCTTAATTATCACTCATAAACTTATATTTGAAGTGTCTAATCCAGTAGTTATTATTTTTATTAATGTAAAACTGTCACATCTTTAGCCAGTAGCAGCCTCTTCAAGTTGGTGCCTAAGTGGTTTTGACTCTTAAGTCTTTATCGTCCTCGCCTCTGATATGACAACTTGTTTTAGATTCATCTTGACATTTCCTGTCACAGACCTGGAATCAGCCTTTTTGCAAGTAAACTCTGATCCCTTTAGGGGGAAATGATGTTAAGAGACCACTATTTAGGTACCAGGGGTGCTCACTATTACTTTGTGGATCCATTTCCTAGGCCTTCCTTGAATTCTACTTTATTTGCTTTTAATATAATTGTGTATAATTTCATTTTAGGCACTTAAAAAATATCTTCTTCCATTACTTTATTTTCAACCTTCTTAGGTGATTTTACTTTATATGTGTCTCTTATAATAGATGGATTTTTAAAAATCCAATGTAAGATTCTTTTTTCATCCATGAACTTAATTCAATCATATTCAATGTGATATTGATACATCTAAAGTCTCATCTAATATTGCCTTTTCTACTTATCCTAGATTTTTATTGTTTCCTTTTTTCTTTTATAAGATTGAATTTTCTTTGTCCTATTTCATCCTTCTTAAAAAATTTGGAACTCATATCTGCTATTTCCTCCAATAGTTCCCCTAACTTGTTCTGGGGTAGAAAATTTTTGTTAATCAACTTATTTTTGTTAATCAAGCCTTGGTGAAGACAGAGGCCAAGGTTAGAGTGATGTATCAATAAACCAGATGGATTTTACAAAAAGTTTCACTGATTTCTTTAAATTGGATATTGTTTCATGTATCTCTCTTGGATTGCTTTTTTTTTCCTTTACACTTTTTTAGGTAAGTACATCCTCTGTTAACTTTGTGGGTGGTAAATTCTCTGAGTCCTTGAATAAATGTATTTGTTTTGCATTCACACTTGAATAATAGCTGGGTATAGAATTCTAGATTTGTAACCATTTTTATCCCCCAAATTTGAAGATATATTTCTACTGTCTTCTTGGATCCAACATGTTTCCACTGAGGATTCTGATACCAGTTTTGTAGAAGTGTTTTAAAAAATCTTCGGAGCTTTTAGGAATTCTCCTTATGTCCATTGTTCTAAAACTTTACTCTGTGTATCCAGGTGAAGTCATTTTTTTTCTTTCTTCCTTCCCTTTTTTTTTTTTAAAGGTAGAGTCATTTCTTATTCATCCTACTCATTTCCCAACCTGAAGACTTGTGTCTTTATTCAACTCTGAATATACTTTGACCTTTTCTCCCTTTCATCTCTATTTTATATTTTCTTCTGGAACATGTAGGTTTAGAAGCCTCTGGTTCTGTTCTCCATGTTGCTAAATTTTCTTTCTTATTTTCTGACCTCTTGTACTACATTCTGGAAGAATCCTTCAGCTGTTGTTTTCAGCTCACTAAATAACTCTTCAACTGTATTCATTCTGCTATTTCTCCCTCTGCTGAATAGTTTTCATTTCCAAGTTTCCTCCTTGGTTCTTTTTTGTCTCATGAATTCAATTATCTCTTTTGCTTTTATCCCTGTGATGATTTTAATTACATTTCCCTTAAAATCACCTTCTGTGAATTCTAATAACTATCTCTTAGGTATTTGTCATGTGTTACATTTCATGCTTCTCTTCTATGATATATTAGTAATTTCTGGCACTGTGCACATCTTTTCCTTTGATATTCTCTGTTATCCTGATTATGAGAGCTGTTGAAACTACTGGGAAGGAAGATGGGGATAGGCCCATTCCTGGTCTTCTGAATGTGGTGAGTTCTCTATTTCTAGGTATCAGCAGCCTCCTAAGATTTTGTGCTCCAAGGTCTCCCCAGTTGTTTAGAGACCAATACTTCTGCTAACCACTGCAGGGCACAAAGTAAGAAATGATGAGGGGCAGAACTATCAGCCTCCTTCTCCCCAACTGTACTAGGCTGATTTGTGATCTCCCAAAATTCATGTTCACCCAAAACATGGGAATATGGTCTTATTTGGAAATAGAGTCTTTGCAGATGTAGTCAAGATGAGATGAGGTCATACTAGATTAGGGTGGACCCTGAATCCAATATGATTGGTGTCCTTATAAGAAAAGGGAAATTTGGACACAAAGACAAACAGGCGAAGGCCATGGTGAAGACGGAGGCCAAGATTAGAGTGATGTATAGATAAGCCAAGAAATGGCAAAAATTGCCAACAATCACCAGAAACTAGAAGAGAAAAAAGGATTCCTCCCCCAGAGGCTTCAGAGGGAGTATGGCTCTGCCAACACCTGGATTTCAGACTTTCAGCATCCAAAACTGTGAAAGAATAAATTTCTGTCATTTGCGGTCATTTGTTATAATAGCCATGAGAAACGAATACACTGCATAATCCTACCAAACACACTTGATCCCTCTCCAACCCATTTTTCCATCTTTCAGTCTTTAACTATAAGACTATAAGTTTTGTTACAAGTTCCATCTCCCTCATAGATGACAGCAAAAATTGATGACCTCCCTCCATTGTCATCCTAACACTTAGACCAACAGCCCTAGTAAATACACCTCAAGAAAATAACAAACTATGGAACCATCTTTATGCTTGAAAAATATTTATCATAGTAATCCTTATAAAACCAAGACATTGGCAAATAGCCAACAATGGGGAAATCATTACATAAACCTGCCTTTTCCAGTTTATGTATATATATATATAGACAGGTTATTTTTCTGTTCAAGTCTCTTTTGTCAACTCACATAACAGTTTCATAAAATTCATAGTATTTTTAAAAGTCATTTTGTAATTTTTGCATTATTTTTAATTAACAAACACACATAATGTTTAATATTTGCCAGGAGTTGTCCTAAGCACTTCAAAATACTAGAAATTTTGCATTATAAATACTAGCTCATTGATATGTTTTTAAATTTTGTAAATTATTTTATTTTTAATACCATTATATTAAAATTCTATGACAAAGATTATTTTAACACAACCTTCATAATATCCATGTTATTAAAACAAAATTTAACTGCTTATTAACATGCTTCTTTTAATATTTTAACTTTTAAAATAAAATTAAATTATTTAACATGTTAAAGTACTTAATTAGAAAAAGTATAATTTGTGATACGCATTTTGAAATGGAATCATTTATTATGTTTAGTTTAGGGACAAAATCTATATTTGATATAGACTGAGACCACATACTATGGCATTAAAATCGGCAAAAATTGTTTTCATTACTTAACATTTAGAATTCTCACATCTTAAAATATCAACTATTTTATTTTTATGATTTTCTTATTTTGTTTTCAAATGAAGAAATGAGAGGGATTTCAGACTGTCATTTGCAAATACATCTTTACAAATACATTTGGGAATGGAATTTGGGTGTGGATAATAATTATTCTCAAAATGAATTGCTCTTCTCCTTTTAAACAGACAGAAGCACGAGACATATTTTGATGTTTGAATTCACGTTATCAGAATTACAAAATAAATGCAACTTACAAGTAAGGACTATCTCAAGGAAAATTTTTTATTGTGATAAAATATACATAACATAAAATTCACCATTAATGACATTTAGTGCATCCACAATGCTGTGCAACCATCACCACTATCTAGTTCCAGAACAGTTTAGCACCCTAAAAGGTTTCGAAAAGGAAACCCTATGACCATTCAGCAGTGCTCCTCAGCCCCCCGTCTCCAGCCCCTGGCGACTACTCATCTGCTTTCCATCTCTATGGATTTGCCTATTCTGAATATCTTATATAAATGGAATCATATACTGTGTGGCTTCCTGTGCCTGGTCTCTTTCATCTAGTATAATGTTTCCAAGGGCCATCCATGTTGTACTGTATATCAGTGCAGAATTGTAATTATAATGTTTCTCATTAACTTATTTTATCTTAATAACAATATTCTCTGCGATTTCTTTTTGTGCATTGACTTAAAAATGCAATAAGGAATAAAGATGATTTATAGCAGTTTGAAAGATTTCTTAGGTCTTCATGATATCTACTGATTCTGTCTGTGCACACTCACTGGACACACACCCAGTGGTTCCCTCACCACTCAGCTTTAAAGGGGGAAGATTTTGAATACCTAATCAAGCTACTTTTTACTTTTTGAAACTCAAATAAAGGCCGATTGTTCTCTTTGAATGTGGTGTTCCACAGTCCCTGGAATTCCCTGGTATAATGTTCACAGATCTTGCAGAGAATCACAGACACTTTATGGCACCCTCATGAGGTAGAATGCTTTGCAGCCATTAAACACGATGCTCATGAAGACAAGGTGTTATGTGAAAAAGATTTATGATATAACATCACAGGGAAACACAGGGTACAGGGCTGTAAGCATGCTACAGAAATGAGAGGAAGAGCACTTACAACTATTTAGCTTCTGGAAAAGAGACAGAAAGGAAATATGCAAAAGAATAACAATAACTGATGGATGGTAGAATTATAGGTATGTATTTTCTTTCCTAAATTTTCCAAAGATCTGTGTGTTTATGTTACTTTCAGAATATAAATGTTTATACATGAAGAAAGGTAATAGCTCATGATCATTGACCTTTAGCAGCTTTCTGCTCAAGTCAACCTTGATTCAGCCTATCATAAAAGGACATGCAGACCTACATGTACTATACAGATAGAAATCATGAAGTTAAATGATTGGAAAATTACACAGGAACTGCTTTCTAATGTGCATTTTGGAAAGGTAATGGCCATTGGCTTGCCTTTTAGAGGACAGCTCTTTCTAATGAGGTCCTTTCTGTACTTCATTATTTCTCTTGGATGGTGCTTAATTACCAAATTCTGCTTACTGTATACTTGTTAAAACAAAAGCCTGGCTCATTCACATAATGTACCAGGTCACCTATTGCAATGTGCTGGGAAGGAGCTTGGTGTTAGGAGGCCTGATTTCCAGTCTTAGCTGTGTGGCTCTGGGCAAGCCAAATTCCATCTCTGAACTTTTTCTTCCTCATCTGCACACTGAGGATGGAGTCCTGACATCTAGGAGCTCTAAGTGAGAAGGAAATTCTCAACTATTTCAATGACCTTTGATTTTTCCTAAGTAGGGGCAATAGGAAAAGTTTCTGACTACTTATGCTGAAGTAGAAACAGCTGGTGAGCAGGAAAGGGAGGAATGAGCCAAAAAGGGTGCACTTGAAAATAAGCAGGCCAGAGAGAGTCCTGGAGGGTGACTCTCAGGAGGCCTGAGTTCTAGTCCCAGCTCTGCCCCTGGCTAAGGGTGTGGTCCTGAGTCAATCATTTCCCTTCTCGCAGGCCCTGCTTCTTCCTCTGTGAAATGAGGTGACAAGCCTATGACCCTTTCCGGTCACAAATGTTATCAACATGGGGTTCTGTATCATAGGACAAGGGGTGGCTGTGGTGGCCTCCCTCAGTTCTTATAGGGCCTCTTTGTTATTCAAGGGACTCAGCACACTGTTGACTTTTTAATCTTTTAATTCATTCTGTGTCATCCATGAAGTAAATCAGAAGAGAAAATCCAGATGAACATTCCTATTTAAGCCAGTTTCTGGAGGCTTATATTTTACAAACAATAAGCTGATGAATCAGGAGATGGCCTTGGAAAATATTAGACGTGTAAATCTTCTCAGTATTTTTTGGAAAATAGGCTGTAAATGGGGAAAGAAAAATTGTAAATGTGCTCAAAATGGGGAACTGTCTTAAATAAAAATAACTACATTTTACTTTTAAATTAAAAATCTCCTGAAAAAGCAGTTGGAATGGGTATAAACAGAATGTCAGGGATTCTTCTTTAGATCCCACAGCCAGCTCTTTTTTGCTAAACAGAACATTTTGGAAATTTTGCATCATGAATGCCGACCCAGGCAAGGAGGACTGTTGAGATGGGTGGTTTCTCCAGCCATTTCTCAGTTACTTGCTTTTCCTGATGATGACACACTGCCCCACAACCACACTCACCATCGTCATCATCAAGGAAGTGGGATAAATTTATCCTCTGACTCAGCATTGGGTTTTCCCCACTCAGGACTCCTCTCCAAAGGTACCCCCCCACCGCCCGCCCGCCCTCTCCTTCCTTCCTTCCTTCCCTTCTTCTTCTTTCTCTCTCTCTCTCAACCCCTCCCTTATTTGTTTTCTCTCCCTTCCTATCTTTTTTTCTTTCTTTTTCATGACACATTCAAAATCTCTTACCAGGAGATATCTTCTAAATTTATTGTTCTGAGCTATAATTGATTGAGAATATCCTACACTGGGTTATGCATTCCCAAGTTTCATAAGCTTTTGTAGGATTCAAAGGCTCAAATAAATGGAGTACCTTTTCCAGCTAGCATTTTAATCACCAGCCTTGTTGAAAGAATGTGGGGGTGCAGAAGGAAGGGGCGTTTATAGGGTCTGTCAGTCAGAGTCCATCTGCAAATAACAGAAACCACTTTAGCTAGTTTAAACAACCCTTTAATGAAGGGATTGGGTGCTTACAAAGCTGTTTGAAGGGTCATAGGAATAGCCCCAGGATGAGCTTCCAAGAATGACATCACAGAGCAAGATGGTAGAAGTGACCCATGAAGGGACCAGCTACTTCTGTCAGAAGTAGTGCCTTGGGGAGTCAGGAGGCACTCAGACCACATTGCTCCTGGCACCCACAAAGCTGAGAACCAGCCACTGGGACTCCTACCACTGCTGCCACAGAAGAACCCAATGCACCTGCCATATGTGTGTGCCAGCAGAAGTGACAGAAACCAAAAGAAGCATGGCCCCCACTTTATTCTTGCCTTTCAAATTCCCAGGTGTGTTTCTTTTGTGGGCTCAAACTCCAGCTGCCAAAGAATCCAGGAAACATGCAGTCTTTATCATCTTATCTGAGGCATTTAGCAAAACATATTACAAGGGAGTTGGGATGGAGTTCACTGAGTCTATCTGTAATATCTGACATGGATGGAGGAAGGGGTAACAGCTTCATTTTCCCCAAGGCCCCTGGAGATTCACTGTCATACACCAAAGCCGGCCATGCACATCATCATGTGTATAAGAAAAAACCATGCAGGGCATAAGGCCCTCTGGTTGAGGAAGACCTCGAGTACAGAGAACAAATCACTCCTGGCTTCCTCGAGCTTACACTGTTTCATCTGAGAAAAAGAAACATAGATTCACAAACTGGCAGGCCAGTTGTACATATTCATGATAGCCTTTGAAAACAGATGCATTAGGGAGTTATAATTTGCATTTTTCAAAGAATCTACCTTAGATGCCATCAGCATGTAGAGGTTAGAGTTATGTCCAATTCCCAGCATCTATGTGTTGTGGCCTATGTGCTCACTTACTGTCCTATGTGCTTCCCCATTTAATCTTCCTAACATGTGAATTCAGAATTACTGAGCTATGAGATACTATATATAATAATTTTTGGACTTCCTTCATGGGAAAAGTTTTAGTAGAAACTTTGTGTGTGTGGAGGTGACTCACTTATCTTTGCTGGAGAAACTGAGAGTTGAAAGATAAGTGCAACTACTTAGAGAAGATGTCAGATTTCCAAAATCAGAAATGTGTAAGGACATTTAAATACATGTCTAACCCATGTGACATTAGACTGCTGAAGTTAATCCTAACTTTAATAATGGTGCGGCAAAAGAAAGGTTATGACCTTGGTGTTTCTGGCTAGCAGGGGAGTGTGTGTGTGTGTGTGTGTGTGTGTTTTGAGGGATGGGGAGGTGGATTCTGTTTCAAAAGACACCACAGAGAAAGTTTTTCTTCCACTGAAGAGGGAGTAGAAAACCACTAACCCCGAAGCACCTCAAGTCATAGAGTGCCGACACAGACTAATGAGTTCCTATATATGTATTTTGTCTCTATTACCTCATTTAAAGGCAAGCCATTTTATAGACAGGAGATGGAAGCTTAGAGAGTTTACCAAAGTCATACAAAAAATAAGCATAGACTCAGGGATTTAAAACCAGGTCTGACTTCAGACAACCATTGATGTTCTAGCATCAGGACTGAGTAAGCCAAGTTAACGTGGAGGTGGCCCCAATTCTATCACAGATACATAGAGGGTGCTGAATAAAATACTATCCAAATGTATATTTAAGTAAATAAAGAAACTTAGGAAAACTTAGGAAATGCTAGGAATGAAGAAAGCCATCAAAGACAGCAAAGTGAAGTGATGTCTCAGCAGCCCACAAGAATTCGTCTCTGGAGTAAGAGCCAGGGGCTCATGCCCATGAGGGGCAAGAGGAAGACTGTGAGACATGACCGCACTCGGCATGAAATCTAAGGCCTTGAGCCTATACATGCTGAAGGTACTCTACAAGAAGTATGTCAAAGAAATAATCAATCCTCCCATGTTTTCTTCCATCTGCTACCTCTATAGCTTTTCTTCTTCCTTCCTAATTACAAACCTTAAATAGAATTCGTGCCTCATATCGAATTTACCGAGTATCATAATTCCTCCAGGTGGTAAAGATACCTCAAGACAAATGCTGGGCATAGAAGCCACAGGGCATAAATCTGCAAAGAAGTAAAAAGTTAACCTTTTCAAACAATATGGCTTCTCTCTCACTTACCAACTTTACATCTCCCTGTATGGCCCCGGAAGATGACTGGTTAGCCAGAGACGGGTAAGATTCCTCAAGGGAGGAACAACCTAAGACAGGCACAGTCGCAGGGGGGCCATCAGGTGAGAAATTGGGGATCAACAGTGGTGAAGCTTAGAACCTCACCCCCCCTGTTTTGAGAGAAATCTTCTGCATCCGTGGATGTTTTATTGCCCTTGTCTAGCTCGGATTAGCACATAGTCTACAGGCATACAACTGATCATCTACAATTGCTCTCTTACATCACTAAACTATGTTTTCTACCTTTATCTTGCATCTACCTACCACTTCAGCATTTTATTAAAAATAATAATAATAATAATAATAAAGGTAGAAATGTGGGATCCACATATAAATCAAGTATAAAAATCAGACAAATATTCATATTTGACCTGATTGTTTATAGTTCATAATGTGTGATCAAAACCAAAAGTTTCTGTGATGACTGCCCTTGCACTGTTCACCATGTAAGAACTTATTCACTATGTAAGAATTCGTTCACCATGTAAGAACTTGTTCGTTATGCTTCAGAAGATTGGAGACTGACGAGAATTAGGCTTGAGATGGATTAACGATTGACATTGAGCATTGACTCCCCTATACAGAATTTTATTGTTGTTAACAACCATTTGATCAATAAATATGAGCGATGCCCTCTCAAAAAAAAAAATCAAGAAAATAAACAAATAAATGAAAAAAAAAATCTAAGGCCTTGAACTCTTTCCTTTGAAATGGAGTTAGAAAAACTGTACACCATCCCCAGGAATTAGCCAGGAAGCTCACCATTTGTCTAAGTTCTTAGTCATGGAGTGAAAATGTCATCCACCAGAAATCTAACCCTAGGCCTATCACATGTGCAAGAGTGGGGGTCTAAATTAAGCTACCTGTGTGGTGCAAATCCCAAGGTGAAAATCTAACATAAAAACTGGCTTAGAGCCACTGAGGTACTTAGCACTCTGGCAGAAGCAAATGTGAATCTGCTCCACGGAGATGACGGCCCTGGCCAGAGCTTCAGGGACTCCCCTAGGAAGAAGCAGCCCCTGCTCAAGGTAAGTTCACAACAAAAATTACAAATATCCTTCCATGCTGGTAAAAAGTAAAATCCTGTCTGGAATTTAAAGAGTGAAAAGTAGCTTAGACTGGCAGGAAAAAAAACAAAAACCAAACACCAAAAAGCATCCCTGCCAAAAGAGGCCGGGAAGTTAATTAGTCTGGACACTAATCAAGCTACAAAGTTAGCAGGGAATACTGTTTCTCCCAAGGTCAACAGCAGCTTTCAAACACCATAACGACCCCTCTTTGAGTGACTACCACTTTCCTACCAAAGTCCCAGCCAACTTTGCCATTGCCATACCCTTCTTTGCTGGGGTACCCAACTGCTAAGCCCCCTCCCTTCATGCCAGCACCCAATCCCTGGTTGATCCCCACTCCGAATTCCCCTCTGTATCAGCAACCAATCCAGAATTGATGCCACTTCCCTTAGAACCCTCAGAATCCTTCAACGGGACCTGAACCTCACCAAAGATGCTCCCCTCCTCCCTTCTGTGGAACAACATTCCACCAGTTCCCCTGGAGGGACCTGCCTGACTGCATTGTATCAACCACTCTCACATGGTCAGACTACAGCCTCCCTCCTGGCCTGTGACTGATGCGGATTTATCAGTAGAAAGTTGGCATGTACAAGAAACAGAAAAACTGTTGTCTCCTCAAAAGTCATAATAGTAAAAAATCTGGAAGGTACTGTAAGTAATAAGTGCAGATTTAAAAAGACGGAGGTGATAATAATAAAGATGGCTAGTACTTACATAACACTGTTTGAAAGACTTCACAGAGTATTAATTCATTCAATCTTCACAAAATCCTTGTGAAGTAGGCATTATTACTTCCTCCCTTTTACACATGAGATGTTAGGAAATTTGCCCATGGTCACACAGCCATTAGAGTGGCAGAGCTGGGATTTGAACCCAAACAGTGTAGTTCCAGAGTATATGCTACTCATCACTATAGATGAAAGCAACAGGACACTATTAAATAAGGACAGGCAGATTTGAAGAAAGAACCAAGTCAATTTTCTAGAAATGAGAAGTAGAATCACTCATTTTCATTCATTCATTCAACAAATATTTATTGAGTTTATATTATGTGCCAGACATAGTTCAAAGCTCTAGGAACACTGCAGTGAACAAAATAGACAAAAAGCCTTGTCCTAATAGAGTTTACATTTTAATGATGAAGATAGATAATAAATATAATACATAGCATAAACATTAGGGAAATGCAAATCAAAACCACAATGAGATATCACTTCACACCCATTAGAATGGCCACTACTCAAAAGACAAGAAACAACAAATGCTGGCAAGGATGTGGAGAAAGGGGAACCCTCCTACACTGTTGGTGGGCATGTAAATTAGTTCAACCATTGTGGAAAGCAATATGGAGGTTCCCTCAAAGAAAACAAAAATAGTTTTTAATTTTTTTAAACTTCTAAAATTAAAAAAAAAAATACCATTCAACCCAGTAATTCCACTCCTAGGAATTTACTCCTCAAAAAAAACAAGATCCCTGATTCAAAAAGATATATACACCCCTATAATTATTGCAGCACTATTTACAATAACCAAGATATTGAAGCAACCTAAGTGTCCATCAGTAGATGAATGGATAAACAAGATGTGGTACATATACACAATGGAATATTATTCACCCATAAGAAGAAAACAAATCCTACCATTTGCAACAACATGGATGGAGCTAGAGGGTATTATACTCAGTGAAATAAGCCAGGAGGAGAAAGACTAATACCAAATGATTTCACTCATTTCTGGAGTGTAACAGCAAAGCAAAACTGAAGAAACAAAGTAGCAGCAGACTCACAGACTCCAAGAGGGACTACCAGTTACCAAAGGGAAGGAGTTGTGTGGGTAGCAAGGGAGGGTGAAGGGATTGAGGGGCATTATAATTAGCACACATAATGTAGGTGGGTCACTGGGCAGGCAGTATTGCACAGGGAAGGCAAATAGTGACTCTGTAGCATCTTACTATGCTGATGGACAGTGACTGCAATGGGCTGTGGGTGGGGAGGACTTGATAACGTGGGTGAATGTTGTAACTACAATGTTGCTCATGTGAAACCTTCATAAGATTGTATATCAATGATACCTTAATTAAAAAAATCCACAGGATCTATAGTATGTGCAGTATGAGGGAAAGAGAAGAAATATTTAAAGATGACTTCAAGGATTTTAGCCTAAACACTGATAACAGTTACCATTAACGAAGACAGGAAAACTGCAGAGTTTGGGAATGAAAAGCAGGTGCTCATTTTTTAAATTTCTAAGTGGAGATACCTCACAGCAAGCTCTCGGAAGTTTAGGGGAGACATCCGAGCTCTGGAAGTTATCAGTATATTTATAGTATTTGTAATCACAAGACTGATGACTTCATCTGGAAAGTGGTTTAGATTGTGAAAAAGAGAAGAGGTTTGAGAACTGAGCCCCAGGACTTCATTTAGAAGTGGGGATAATGAAGAAGAAGCAAGAAACAGGCTGAAACAGAGCCAGAAATACAGAAGAAAACCAGAAGAGTATGTGTCTTCAAAGCCAAATGAAGGGAGTTATTAAGGTGTAGAAGTCAATAGATGGGTTAAACAGCAAATCAGACCAAACTTACAGGGAGAGAGAAAGATGGAAAATAAAAACAGTGATTAGGAGAAACAGAGGATATAATAAAGGGATTCCATATGCATTTAGTGGATGTCCCCGAAGGAAAGAACAGAGAATGTGAAAAGGCAATATTTAAAAAGAAAATATCTAAGCATTTTCTATAATTAAATTTAGAAAGACATTACTGTTGCAGGTTGGGTTCCCTGGGAAGTAGACTGAGACAGAGATTAGTGTGCAAGAAGCTTATCACGGGGAGCTCTTGGGACCAATAGCAGTGGGAGGGATGGAAGCAGGACCCGGCAGAAGGAGGAGGTGAGCTGCGACGCCATCTCAGCAAAGTCTTCAGCCAGCTTCATGAGAAGGGGGAATAATTGCCCTGGCGTGCCCAGGATTGAGGGATGTCTTAGGATGTAAAATTGAGGGGTTTCAGGGACACGAGTCTCTAGCACATCTGGGTGAATTGATCATCCTACCATGGGGAGCTGTGAAGCTTAGATGGCCCTTTAGAATTGTCCCATGTTGAGACAGAGGGCTGGCGCTTTGTACCCCTGCACTGACCCATCACTGGATGCAGGCTGCCATCAGGAAGGGCTGTGACCTGGTGGGCAAAGCAGGACTATTCAGCTGAGAACAATGCCTAGAGAGAACTGACATCTGAACATTGTCTGCTGGCAGCACCCCCAGGTCCTCGCGTCTTGGCTGGCTACTCGTTCCTTCAGTCCTGAAGAGGGATTCCGGTGGTGCAGGCCAGTGTTAGACATAATGAGTCTTTTCAATGAAGTTGCAATTTGAGTCTTGAACAGAATAAATAAAAATCTGCACCTGGACACACCATCACACCTGCAGAACAATACAAAGAGATAAATCCAACCAACTTGGAAAGACAAATCTTCTACAAAAGAACAATAATTACCTAGAACAGACTTCTCATCAGGAATAACAAAAGTCAGGAAAAAAAATGAAACACTATCTTCAGTGAATTAAGGGAAACTGTCAACCTGGAGTTCTAAATTCACCTAAATAGTATTTCTAGACTGAGCACAGAATAAAATAAAGACATTTTTAGACAACTAAATAGTGAAAAAGTTCACTTCTCACTGACCCTCCGTAAAAGAACTTCAGAAGGACGTTCTTCAATAAGATGGTAGTTGAAGGAAAAGGATATGCAAGAAGCAGTGGTGAGCAGCAGGTTGGTAATCTAAAACCTAATAAACAAAACACTGACTACAAAATATTACTAATTTGTTATGGAGAAAAAACTGGTGGTTGCCCAAGGGGATGCAAAGAAGGAATGGGCAAAAAAATGGGTATTAAGAGATACAAACTTCTGGCTATAAAATAAATACGTCACAGCAGTGAAAAGTACAGCATAGGGAATACAGCCAATAATATTGTAATAATTTTGTAGGGTGACAGATCAGATAGTAACTACAGTTATCTTGGTGAGAATTTCATAATGTATATAAATATCCAATCACTATGTTGTACACTGAAACTATTATAATATTGTATGTCAACTATACTTCAATTTCTAAAAATTGTAACTCATATGGGGATGTTTAAAACAAGGTGGGAATACATTTTAGGCACTAGTGAGATGGAATGGGGGACAGGGGAAAAAGGAATTAAATCATTTTAAGACCTTGTATTTTTTAGAAGGACAGTGACACAATTAACTTTGTATTTTATTATGTCAAGAATGCATATTCAAAACTCTAAGTGTAATCCCTAAAAGAGTAAAAATAGAATACATAACTTCCAAGCCTGTAGAAATAAAAAGAGGGAGCAAAAGCGAAAAACTTCATTAATAGAAAGCAATAAAAGGAAAAACAAAACATGATAAGGAAAAGTACAAAAATGGGAAATAGAAATAAATCTAAAGAGATTACTAATCTCAATAAATTTAAACGATTAAACCCAACAGTTAAAAGACAAAAATGCTCAGACTAGCATTTTTCCAATGATTACATTTTTTTTAAAGAGACAAACCTGACTCATAATGATACAAGAAGGTTCAAAGTAAAGAGATGGAAGCAAATACACCTTGGCAATACTAGTGGAAGGAAGCTGGTGTGGCAATATCAACATCAGACAAAAAAACATACCAAGGCAAAAACATTACTAGAAATTAAGTAGACTTCAGTTCCCAGCTCTCACCTGAAACAACGAATAAACAGGACAGAATACCCGAGACCATGATTTTTCACACTTTGGACATTACACAGTGACCCCTCAGAAGGAAAACAAATTATTGAACCCCATTATTTGTGCCAGCTTTAGTGACTGGAGAGTTTCCAGGCCATAGAACAGACAGGCAGACCTTGAGTCTTTCTGAGCTGAAAGATAAATCTGAGAGCCTGAAGGAGCCAAAGCTGCTAGAGTTCGCAGACACAGTACTGGGGGTGGGGGTAGAGTTGCCCTCAGACAGACAGTTCCAGAAATCTATCTGCACAGGCTTGCCCTCAAGCCTTCAGCTGAGCGCTCATTAGCATGTGAGTATGAAGAACCTACCCAAAATCAGAGAAGGAATGGCCCCAAAAAGAACAGAGGGAACAATCCAGGCAGATGACACAGGGCTAAGAATAGCTGGGGTCCTATCACAGCAGAAAATCTTATAATTCACGGGGCACCAAATGATCAGAGGGTGTTGCCTCAGTAGTGGGGCAAAAAAATCAGCCCTAAAGACTACTACTCAAATCCCACCAAATAAAGCTTAAAAATAAAAAGGACTTAAAGGGATCAAACTTTTCCAAGTAATGTAACTATGTCCCAGAACAAAGCTCAAGAATATTTACAGAAATACAAAACATCAGCATCTAACACAGTAAAACTCACAACGTCTGCAAACCAATCAAAACTTACCAGGCATGCAAAGAAGCAGGAAACTATGACCCAAAATAAGGAGAAAGGCCTATCAATAAAACACTTCATCCAAAATAGCACAGATGACAGAATTAGTAGAAAAGAACATTAAAAGTTATTGCAACTATGTTCCTTAAATTTAAGATGGTAGAGAAAAATTGTGTATGTTAAGTAGAGATGTCAAAGATATTTAAAAAATCCAAATTAAATCTCTAGAGATGAAAACAGCCATGCCTGGGACACATTTTCAGTGGATGGTGTGAACAGCAGATTAGCCATCACTGGAGATAAAAGAGAGTTCATCCGGAAATTATAAAAAGCCTGAACCACTGCACACCTAACAGTGGAACCTCAGAATCTAATATAAAGCAAACCTTGACAGATCTAAAGGAGGATTTGATGGTTTCAAGACTGTAGTGGAAGATTTTAACATTGCATCTTTTAAAAATGACAGATAAAAAAGGCAAAGCTATAAATTTAAAAACATACATATAAATCAAAAACATAAATTCAAAGTAAATGCAAACTTATAAATACAAGACATTGCAGATCTCACATCCTTGTATATTGAGACATGTGTTATCGACCTTGAGCTCCTTGAGAGCGAGAAGTGTGTCCTGTTCAGGACTGAATCCTCAGAGCCCAACAGGGGATCTGACAGATTTTAGTTTGTCATTAAGTAGTTCTTTATTATTTTAATTAGAAATTAGGTAGCTAAAACACTAGTAAGGCTACTGAGGACATAAATGCACAACTAACTAACTTGAGTTAATGGATATGTATGGAACTGCACCTAACAAAGAGAGCATACTTTTTCCAAAAACATATTTTTTTCAAAAATATATAAAACCTATAAAAGTCAACACATAGTTATCATTAGAGAATGAAAAAATGTGCTCTCATGCTGTTGCGGGAGAGTCAGACTGTAATTTGTTGTCTTGCTATGGAAAAATGAATTCAGGTACTTTTGTTGGTTCTTGGAAGTGTAGTTATGAACATTGTTTTGTTTTCTGGGAAGTTGAGGAGGGAGCAGTATTTCCCACTTCCCTTTCTTTATTCTGACAACCTAATATCACTTCAGAGTCAGAACACAACATTTCCCAAAACTTTGCAAACCCCACAATCAATGAATATAAGAATTCAGACCAAAGCTCTCTACTGATCTTCACCTTATTGATAAGAACATAAGAATATTAACTGTAATATTACTTTATATTAACTGCATAATAAACTGATGTTCATTTCTCATTTCATGTGTTGTTTCCATAAACTTCCCCACCAAAAAGCCCATTTAAGGGTTGTTATGGTTAACTTACCTGGGTTGATTGACCTTTATCTGATGACAGACAGGAGTCTGGTGCCCAAAGTGATCAAAACAAAATAGACTTGAGTCTGATAGAATATTGCCTTTAATAAAAAACAAAAAATACCTTTATTGAGATACAACTTACATACCATGCAATTCACCCATTTAAAATTTTCAGTTCAATGTTTTCAGTGTATTGACAGTTTGCAATCATCAATGCAATCAATTTTAGAATCTTTTCATTACCCCAAAAAGAAATTCTGTACTCATTAGCAGTCAGTCTCCATTGCTCTCCAGCACAAGTACTCATCTACTCTCAGTCTCAATTCATTTGCCTATTCTGGACATTTCATATAAACAGACTCATACAATATGTGGTCTTTGTGACTGGCTTCTTTCACTTAGCATAACATTTTCAAGGTCCATGTATGTTGTAGCATGCCCAAGGACTTCGTTCCTTTTCGCTGAGAAATAATATTCCATTGTACAGATAATACCATGTGTAATTTAACCGTTCATCAGTTGATGGACACTTGAGTTGTTCCTGCTTTTCAGCCATTATGAATAATGTTGCTATAAGCAATCCTGTACAAGCGTTTGTGGGAACATCTATTTTCATTTCTCTTGGGTATATACCTAGTAGTGGAATTGCTGGGTCATATGCTAATTATAGAGGAACTTCCAGACTGCTTCCAAAGTACTGCACCCTTTCCATTCCACCACCAGTGTTTGAGGGTCCCAATTTCTCCACATGCCTGGCAACATTTGCTGTTATCTTTTCGATTATAGCCAGCCTAGTGGGTATAAAGTGCTCTTTTTTTGTGGTCTGAATATTGTTTTACTAAAGCTTATTTATGATTGAGTGTTCTGCAAGACAGATGAGTGTTTTTAATTACTTTGCTATAATACATGTTATTAACTTTATTTACTTGCAAAAATAATCAGGTTTGATATATGAAAGTGAAAAGTGTTTCGGCTATCTATCAAACCACCCCACAATTTAGGGGCTTAAAATAACAGCCATTTTATTATCTTTCATGATTCTGTGGTTGACTAGGCTCAGCTGGGTGGTTTTTCTGCTCTGTGTCATGTCAGCTGAGGCTGCGGTCACCTGGGAGCTTGCCTGGGCAGGAACATCCAGATAGCTCATTTACATCTCAGAGATGGCTAGAAGGCTGGACTCAGATGGCATACTTGGGCAGCTGGGACTCTTTCTCCTTCCACATAATCTTGGGGCCTCTCTGTCTACATGGCCTTTCCAGCAGAGAAGTTAGACTTCACATATGGCAGCAAAGAACTCCCCAAAGTGCAAAAGTGGAAGCTTTGGGTGGCCTGGAACCAGCACAGCATCACTCCACCACACTTTATTGGTTAAAGGGAAGCTGGGCCAGTCTAGATTGCAAGGCATGAATCATGGAGACATGGACCATTGGGGGTCATGTTTGGAAATTGGCTACCACACACACACACACACACACACACACACACACACACACACACACGCAAATAGTTTCCAGGCAATAATAACAAATTTTCTAATTTACTAACATTACTGTTAAATGGTTTCCATTTTTAAAGCATTTAAGGCATTTATCCTTGAGGACCTTTTAAAAAGCAGGAAAGAACTTGAGCTCACAAGAAACCATTAATACTCTAAGATAACATCCTCCCTCACCTTCCAGGTTTCTCAATCCCTAAAGTGTAAAGGACATACAAAAAAGATAATTCTTACAAAAGAAGCTCAAGGAGAAAAGACCCCCAATATCAGCTAATAAAGATTTTTCTGTATATGGAAATTGTCAGCTCATTCTCATTTCCAAAGCACACTCCCTCCTGATATGTTTGGAAGATTGCATTTTCCATCATTTCACATGTTAGATTATTTGTGATTGTGCATGGCTGTATTTTCCAACACAGTCTCCTTTCCCCCATGTGCCCCAATTTGCAGAAGAGAAGTAGAGGTCTCCAGGTCGCAGAAGTTCAGACTCCAGTCCTGGACAAAACCTGAAGAGGTTCTGTATTTTATAACATTTGAAAGCACCTTGCCAACACCCAATCCTAAGGTAAATTGGGCTTTAATACTTAAAAAGCATTCATTAAGTCCAACAACGGAGTCACCTCTGCTGAGCTAGGAAGCTCCAATCCCTGGAAGGGTTCCAACAGAACTGGGTCACCTGTCAGGGATGCTGCTATACAGATGAGGGAAAGCTGGAAAAGCCCTAACAAATTCCAGATCTTATTATTTGAAACCTGTGAAATGTAGACAGAGCATTTTGCACTAATGAGATACTCAGATTGTGAGGTCAGATCTGGGTTTCTAACCTGCCTTCACCATCTACCAGCTGTATGACCTTGGAGAGGTTACCCTGGCAGCCTATTTCCTCATCTGTACACTGGGGATAACAATATCACCTGTATTTAAGATGTGGGTTCTGCAGTTAAACCAGAAGGCATACAAATGCTCCATCCTTGGAACAGGGGCCTTCACTTTGGAGCTCATGGACTCCTCTGAAAACATAATGAGGGCTTTGAATCTTCCATATTCCCCCAACCCATGTGCATATAATGAAAATATTGCTACAGGTTCATGGGGCTCACAGACCCCCACTGGGCCATCCATGCTCCTCCCAGGCAGTTACAAACCCTGGCTCTAAACTAAACACAACAGCACAAAACCCCCAAAGGAAATGCAATAACTCCTCGTGAAAGTCACAGCAGCTCAGAAAGCAAATGTAGTTTGTCTTTCGAGAGTCTTGGTCTGTCTCTGTTTGGAAGTGTAATCTTCTGAGACTGAGCTGGCTCTACAGAAACTTTTTTTTGTGGTTTTAAGAAATATCCAGGGAGGAATAAAACTGAATAAACAATACATGACCATCTCTTCTTCAACATGTTATTCATCTTTCTATAATCTAAAATTATTATTATTTTTTAGAAATTCTTTAAGGAAAACCTAATTTGATTTTTTCCAGATTTTTCCCTGGATCTTTACTTTTTTTTCTCACACATAAAGACTAGGAGACATGACTAGATTGGGAAGCTGACCTTGGAGGCCAAGTCTGTCACTAGAAATGAAGAAGAACTTGGCTAGTTTTCAGTGTCTTACCGCAGCCCCACCCTGGAGTAGAATCTAGGACTTTACAAACCTATGAGCATTTATTTGATGGTGTAGCAGTTGGAAACGCTGGCTGCCTCACTGGGTAAAAAGGCCTGGCCATATGGCAGATGAGGAGAAATACCAGGTTAACCCACCTCAGGACTAGAGTTACTTTGCTAAGTCTATACTCCCCAGAAGTGAGTCAGCGGGGTCTCTTCCTGGATTATCGTTTGAGCATATTATTATTGTTAATGATTTATTCTTATGGAAAAGGCAAATGGATAACATCTCTTGTGCTTGAATAAGTTTTATGTCCCTTCCATTGTGTATACATCTCTTCTTAGGTGTTTTAAACCAGAGCTTAATTTTTAATAATTCAGTAATGAATCTTGTTTAATTTTTCTTAATCCTCTTGCCTAATCCTCTTTACGTTAAAGGATTAAATACAGAAAAGAAGACGTAACCAAACGATGACTCAGTCGTCTTTCAATGTTGATCCCCAAAGGCGGATAGAAGAGAAGAAATGTCCCAGAAATGAATGAAACACACAAGTCTAAACTGAGAAATAAATCATCTGAGTCTCAGTCTATTTACTCTAACTTCCCCTTTCTTTCATGACACAAAAATTAGTCTTAAAAGGTTCGCAAAATGCTATTCACTGCACCTTCCACAATATATTCTCTAGTGAAACTAACATCACTAACTCACTGTCACAGACTATTTGCTTTGAGCTGTTTCTCTGCAAGTGGGGAGAGGCCGCACTGAGTCATACACACTCTCACCCAGTCCGCTAAGAGCCCAGGAGAGCAATTTACTTGACAATTGGCCACAATAACAGCACAGGGACTGTCAACAGAGTGGGACCCCAGGCAAAGGGACTGGAGACCTTTTGGGCCCAGGACAATATTAACCTAAGGCAGCTGGAAGGAGAAGCTGAGTCTCAGCCTGATAAGGTCAACTTACTCCACAGAACCCAGAAAATGGTACCATGGTCAAGTTCACAGGGCTTTGTGTTTCCCGCACCTACTTCCTGTTTCTGCCCAAGCTGGGAGTGTATCGTGAGGGGGTGAGGCTGGTAGAGGCCCTGTGTTTTGTTCCTTCTGAATTAAACCTGGAGATCTCCCCCTTTCCCACCACATTCTTACAATCCTCAGCCTTGTGTCTGGGAGAATAAAGTAGCAGCTTCCTGTATGCCATGATTTAGGGGTGCCAGACAAAGCTGCCTTCTCTGAGGAACCCTGCCACGTGGCTTAACATTCCTATAGGACACCCTCCTCTGAGGCAAGACATTGAAGGTGGCTGCTAAAAAACAGATGATGTTTGGTTGGTCTAACATAAAAACCTGTTCTCTGCCATTAAGGCCTTTCAAATCATGTTATCAGATTTGCCCATTGGGATATTTGAACTCTGAAAATAGCAGTCAGGACTGATTGCTTTTACTGCAACCTGGGGCCCAAATTTTCACATTTGGAATCATGCATAGTTCTGCCAATGATAATTTCAGCCATCACATTGAGACTCTGTGTAGAAAGTTTCAAAATACGATGGTATCAAACATGAAACAGGGTCCACACTTTGCAGCCCACATTCCTCAACTGGCTCAGAGGCTGCATTCTTCATATTGTAAGAAGGCAAGACTACGGGGAAATGTTTAAATACTCCGACCTCTCAGTGATCCAAACCAGGAAAAGAAAGTGAGAAGGACTATAAAGAATGCAGAGTAGCAGATTACGAGCATAGAAGTTCATGTCTTTGTACAGTAGGCCCCCTTATCCACAGGGGCTACATTACAAGGCCCCCC
The DNA here is from genome assembly GCF_040802235.1 of Manis javanica. Taxonomy (NCBI): domain Eukaryota; kingdom Metazoa; phylum Chordata; class Mammalia; order Pholidota; family Manidae; genus Manis; species Manis javanica. The sequence continues at coordinate 47,468,920 of NC_133171.1, forward strand.
GTGGATGCCTGAACCATGGATAGTATCAAACTCCATGTTTTGCCCTATACATACATTCATACCTATGATAAAGCCTAATTTACAAACTAGGCACAGTAAGAGATTAACAACAATAACTAATAACAAAATAGAACAATTATAACAATATACTATAATAAAAGTTATGTGAACGTTGTCTCTCTTTCAGAATATCTTATTGTACTGTACTCACCCTGCTTGTGATGATGTGAGCTGATAAAATGCCTGCGTGATGAGATGAAGCAAGGCGAACGACGTAGGCATTGCCATGTTAGGCTACTACTGACCTTCAAGGATCATCTGCTTCCAGGCCGTGGCTGACCTCGGGTAGCTGAAACCACGGATAAGAGGGACTACTGCACATGCTCTCCCCACAGGCTGAGCTTTCTGAATTCACTTCTGCTTGGGCCAGAGGTCAGTAACCTGGCCTGTGGAGTGTGTGTGTTCTGGTCTTTTCCCCAGCACGTGTAAGCAAAACACAACAACCTCTATCCCAGAAGGAGTGGAGGATGGCATTTTGGAAGGTAGTTCAAAACAGGAGAGTATTAGCAAGCCTGTTTCCCTTCATAACCATACCCTATCCTCCAATCTGGCTTTGTAGTGAAGCCGACATTTTAGTCTCAAAAAATATATATATAAAATAAAATAAAAATACTATCTAAAAAGAATCCTAAGACCCCAAATGGGAGAAGACACATACTCTTCTGTGGTGCCATCCTGCATTCTAGAGTGACTTTCAGTCAGTTCTCCATCTCCCAGTTTTCAGGAGTGCAGTGCCAGGGCTCCAGATTTGAAGGGAGAGTCCACTCAGGTATTTCTGACTCAGCCTTTAGGCCTTTACCGACAGCCTCACCCAGGCTGAGACTACTCATGTGTGTATATACATGGGTGGGTCCATTGCTTTTCCACACTCTCAAGAAAGAATGCCCTCCCAGAACGGTGAATATATGAAGTCCTGACACCTACTAAATAAATATTGCTGTGCTGGATACCAAGAAGGATACTGAGGTTATACAAATGAAAGAAAATCATAAATTATTTATATGACCTCACAAACAAGACATGTCAATGACTATTACACCATATGTTAACTTAGAATAGAGGTATATACAAGGGGTGTGGGCACATGGAAGAGGGATGTTTAACTATCAAGGGAAGGGAGGGCTTCAAAGAGAATATATATAAATTTGGCTTTGAGTAATAGAACACACAACTAAGTGGCCTATGTAGCAAACTTTTTTTTTTCTTAAGGTATTATTGATACACTCTTATGAAGGTTTCACATGAAAAAACAATGTGGTTATTACATTCACACATATTATCATGCCCCCACATACCCCACGTAGCAAACATATTTATCATCTCACATAAAAATAAATATGGAGGCACGAAATGTAGAGTTGGTCTGGATGCCATTAAAATCAGGCTCTTTTCATCCTGGGCATGGGAAGAGAAGTGTTCATTTACTTAAATCTTCTCCATTGCAGATTTAATATGAATATGCCATTCTTTTTTTTTTGGTATCATTAATGTACAATTACATGAGCAACATTATGGTTATTAGATTCCCCCCATTATCAAGTCCCCCACCACATACCCCATTACAGTCACTGTCCATCAGTGTAGTAAGATGCTATAGAATCACTACTTGTCTTCTCTATGTTGTACTGCCTTCCCCGAATCCCCCCCTACATTATGTGTGCTAACAGTAATGCCCCTTTTACCCCCTTATCCCTCCCTTCCCACCCATCCTCCCCAGTCCCTTTCCCTTTGGTAACTTGGTCCATTCTTGGGTTCTGTGAGTCTGCTATGAATATGCCATTCTTATATTCATCATTTGTGACCCAACAGTTCCGGATTTCTCCAGTGAATAAAATACTTTACAAGGGTTTTGTTTCTTATTTTAATAATTCACCCAGGCCAAACATGTTTTCTTTATTTATGCTACATGCATGAAGCAATACCTTTCCATCCTGCAGTGGTGCCCGATTGTCTCAAGAGCTGGTGAGCGCATCTTACAATTGTTTTAGAGTACCAGGAAAATTTCTCTCCTGCTCTAATAAAAATACCAAACTAGGTCAACTTCTGTTGTCTTTGAAATGTTTTAGGAAAAAAAGCAAGGTTGCAATTTTTTTTAACTGTATTTGTTTGATTACACAAGAACAATACATGTACATTTTAGAAGCTGTAAGCAATAAGGGATGTTGCATAAACTGAAGGTGTAAAGAAGGACAAATGGGGTGTCCTGGAGTTGTGCACTGTACAGCTTATGAGACCATATGTGGCAACCAATTTCTGAACACAGAGCACAGAAATGAAAACATTCTCCTTGATTCTACCTCCCAGTGACATTATTTTGCTAAGTTTCCTTCCAGTTTTATTGTATTTTTAAATGACATTGTAATGTAAAAACCTACTTTATAGCCTCTTTCATTAACAATTAATTTTGAACCTTTAAAATATTTAAACATTCTTGAAAACATCATTCTCAACTGCACCGTATTTTATTATTTCATTTAATGAACACTTACACTGTGTTTTTTTTTTACATGCCAGTCACTATCTTAAACTTGTAACTCATGTAATCTTGCACAGATGCCTTTGTTTGCCTCTCCAGACCCCTCTGCCCTCTTGCGTCCTGTTCTGTGCTCTGGAAAGCCAACCCGTATAGACTGCATTAACGAGCTTCGGTGCCGTCTCTCTTCCCTCGGGCTTGGTCAATGAGGAATTGTGGTAGATTGGATTATCAATCCTGACTCCTTTCTCTCCCTCTCTCTCTGTGTTAGCATTTATCATGTGAGCTTGCTTTCTCCCAGAGTAAATGGAATATAAATAGCTCTACTCTATGGTAGGCTCAGTCATGTGTCACACTTTGGCCAATGGAATGCTTATAGACTTGGGCCGAGCAGAAACCGGAGTGAGCTTGCTTGTTTGGTTGGGCTGCTTGGCAGCTAGTCCCAAAATAAGAGGCCAACGGAAATTGACCTGAATCCGGCCAATCCAAAGCCTGAAGCAGAGCTGCCCAGTCAACCTGGGAGTGAGGAAAACAAATGTTTGCAGTTGGTGGCCACTGAGATTTTAAGTTGTTTGTATGCACCATTAGCAGCAATGGCCGACTAATCACAGATGTCTCAGAAGGAGGCTGGAAATGAGGTCGAGATATTTGTGAAGGGTCACTGGGTTTTCACCAAAAGGCACAGCTCTTTATAGAAGATCTCTTTCTCTCCATCTTCATCTCTCTTTCTCCCTCTCTGTCCCTCTTCAATAATTCCCACTTCCGATAACTGCCCAACTGCTCCCTATGACTTCCTATTGTTACTAGCCCAGACAACCCCTCTATCCGTGGTGGACCCCCACTTCCTTCCACACCTCTGTGAAGCGTCTACCTGCTTCCTGCATAGAGTGTAACTGATAAAAATCCTCATAACTATCTATGAACTGCATTCTATTGTTACCCCATTTTACTAACGAGGAAACTGAAACTCAGACCTTGTACAAGGTCAAACAGCAAGTAAGTGGCAAGCTGAGATGGGAACTGAGGCAGGCTGGATTCAAGCTGACTTCACTGGGCTGCTGTAGGTCCATCTCAAGGGACTTTCTGAATTTACTTATCTAGCTCCCTTTGATGATGTTTATATGTTTGTTATCAGGGTTTTGTTTGCTTTCTGTTATAAATACTGCTGTCATGAGCAATCTGTGTATAACTATTTGCTCGCCTTCAGGTTTAAGAACATTTGTAAAAGTGACATTATTGAATTAAAGAGCATGATATTCTCTGCTCCCAGCCCTTTCTTTCTTTTAAAAATTGTTTCCTCTTGACTATAAAAAGGGCCAGATTCAATAAACAAAATCCAAGCATTACAAAAGTATATGTCATAGGGTATGATCAGGCCTATAATTCCATCCCTCAAAAATACCACAGACCCAGAATCTGTTAATTTCTCTTCAATGATGATCAACAGTAATTATTAGTTTTCCTCATTAGAAAACCAATAAGCATGTTTGGTAGAAATGCAAAAAAGTCAAAAGAAAAAATCATTTTGTAATGCACACAATACATGCTTTGTTCATATGTGGGTATAAACAAACACAAGATGTACTGTGAATACAACCTGCTATACTATGAATATATAGCATGCTTTATCTTCACTTAGCAATACTCATTGTCATGAATATTTTTCATGTCTTTGAAAATTCTTCTATAATATTAATTACATAGTATATTTCTAAAACTGCCTCATAGTCTACTGAGGCAATACACTATCTGCAACTAATTTCTTAGAATTAGACATTTAAGTTGTTTTTTTCTTTCTCTACAATAACTGCAATTCCCATGGGCATAATTATAAAAAGATATTTGCATTTATTTCTGATTATCCCTTTAAAATGTATTTCTAACTATGGAATTTCTGGATCAAAATGAATGTATGTTCATAGAGCTTTTGATGTATAATACAACTGGACTTACAGAAAAGCTGCTGATTTATTGTCCCACCAACAAGGGATATTACTGTTTAGAATTTTTTGCCAATGTGATTAAGTTAAACAAAGAGGAAGAGATCTTTTGGGTTTTATTTACTTACTTGCTTAATAAGAAGATCAAACTTTCATAATTTCATTGTCATTTGTACTTCTGTCGCAAATTACATACTTTGCCATTTTTCTACATATGTTTGTTTCTTAGTGATTTGTATGAACTCTCTTAAATTTTCATGTATGCAGCAAAGGTTTTCTCCACATTGTCATTGCTAATGTACTTTTCTAATATGGATTTTTCACATACTCAAATTTCATTGGTTTTTACCCTTATGGTATCTGCCTTTTGTTATATTGAGAAAGGTTTTCTTCACCTGAAGATCCCATCTAAACATTCACTGGCTATTCTTCTGACTCTTTGTAGTTTTGCTTTTTTTTTATGTTAAAACTTGTAAGTCATTTAAAATTAATTTTGGTATTTTAGGAGAAATAGGGACCTAATTTTACTTGTATTCAAATGATCAGTCTATTCACCCAACATCATTTACTAAGTAAACCTCATTCCCCAGTTGGCCTGTACCACCTTGATCATATACCAAATTCCTTCTATACTTTAAGTTCTCTTTCTGGACTTTTTGTTTTGTTTCATTGATCCATAGCTCTGTGCCAACATCTCACTACCTAAAGTACTGTGGTTTAATAACTTTGAATACCAAGTAGCTAGTAGCACAACCTCCCCCACTCCCTCCCCATTTCATAATTGTTCTTTCTCCAAAATTTCTTGAACTTTTCTTCAGGGTTTATTCTAGCAGATAAACTTCAGAATCATTTCATCTAGTTCTAAAAAAAATCTTACTGAATTTTTAGTTAAAACTGCATTCAATTTATTAGCTAATTTGGGGGAACTTATCTTTATAATACTGTATTGTTCCATTTAGAAATATGAAATTCCATGTATCATTTATGCAAGCCCTTTGAATCTCAAAGTACAATTTGTGTTTTCTTCCCAAAAGTCTTGTGCAATTATTTAAAATGATTGGAGGACATGTGAAGGTGAGGTTCTATGGTGGATATTTTCAAATTCCAGGAAGCCCTGACTAGAAATAAAATGACCTTAAAGGTTGGTTTTAGCTCCACTAAGTACATGGTTGGTTTTAGGTTTTTTTTGTATCACATGTACACTGCAGTGCTTCAACAGTCCCCCTCCCCCTCATCCCTGCCCCTGCCCGCTCCCCTCCCCCTTGGTAATACTAGTCACTTCTCAGTGTCTGTGAGTCTAATGCTGTTTCATTCCCTCTGTTTTGCTTTGTTTTTATATTCCATAAATAAGTGAAATCATGTTATTTGTCTAGATCCATCCATGTTCTTGCAAATGGCAGGATTTCTTTTCTTATAATGGCTGAATAATATTCCATTGTGTATATGTACCATATCTTCTTTATCCACTCATCTATCAATGGACACTCAGGTTGCTTCCATATCTTGGCTATTGCAAACAGTGCGGCAATAAACGTAAGAGTGCGTATATTTTTCAAATCAGGGTTGTTCTTTTTTCTGGTAAATTCCTAGGAGTGGAATTACTGGATCAAATGGTATTTATATTTTTAGTTTTTTGAGGAGCCTCCGTACTGCTTTCCACAACGGTTGCACCAGTCTGCATTCCCACCAACAGTGGAGGAGGGTTCCATGGTTGGTTGCAATACGTGGGGAAAAATCACAAAACTCTGGTCAGACTCAGTTTTCTCAGGTGGACTATTAGCCCCTTTTCCTCCTTTCACAGTTTTCCTAAAGATCATACAAGCGCTGCAGGAGAGAGCCATGTTAATATCAGGGGTTATTATTTTGTCAATATATAACTAAACATGGGAGTGTTTTCAGTAGGGATTTTACCATATAAGACAGTCCAACCAATCCAGAAATAATTAGTGAGTGTCTATAAAGCACCCAGCTATGCCAAGACTAGGGTTTTTCCAGACATGGGACATTCAGTGTTAAAACTGGGGAAGTTCCAGACAAACCAGAATGCATTGGTCAGCCTAGCTGTCAGGCATCCCTTCCAAACTCTAAAATGTTGTAATTCCAGAGCTTTATACATAGGAGAGAACAAGGTCACAGGGTGTTTCCAGTCTAGCAGTGGAAACAACAGTGAATGCTTATGAAATGATATGGGGAATGTGTATATTCTGAATTGTTTCATGAGGACTGGTGGTGTAATCGGGTCCTCAAAAATGGAGGATTGGTTTGGGCTGAAGGCTCTAGGGGAGATACTTGAACTAGACCTAAGAACCCAAGACATTGTGGGATGGGATTCCAGATGCGGGATGAGCAGGAGGGAGCAATCAGAGCACTGCAGCAAGGAAGAGATGATTTAGGTACTCAGTGAATCCAAGTTTGACCAAGTTCCGTGCGCTTGGTAACATGAAATTGGGATACATATGGAGCACCTATTGAGGGTTGCACTCTGAAGTTCACAGGAGTGAACAATTAGAAATACGGAAAACCACCTAAGAGGCTGTCTTGTAAAACACCAAATGAAATATGTAATTCATGCAACCAATATGTTTCTCTTTTTCTTTGGCTGCTAGAGTTTTGCTGCTAAATTTAGTGCCCAGGACAACCTCAAGAATTAGTTCCCATTTACTCCTTTCACTTCCTTTTATCAGGCATTGTTCTTTCATATCCTGGAATATCTTAGTTTGCATTGGTTTTTAAAAAAATCACTAACCTGAAGATACATTATGGAAAAATTAGAATACAAAGAAAAATGTGAAGATGAAAGTTAAAATTCCTGATATGTTCTCTAAACATAACCACTGTTAATGTTTTAGTGTTCCCTCCCCTGCTCCCCTCCCCCTGCCTCCATACACACACCAACTTTTTCTTGCTGAATATTGTACTGAATATTTTCTAACTTGCATTCTTTTTTTTTCTTAAAGTATCATTGCTATACAATCTTATGATGGTTTCACATACACAAAACAGTGGTTCAACATTCACCCATATTATCAGACCTCACCCTTCTATTGCAGTCACTGTCTATCATGTAGTAAGATGTTAGAGTCATTAATTGTATCTCTGTGCTATACTGCTGTCCCAGTGACCTACCTATATTGTGATTGCGAATTATAGTGCCCCTTAATCCCCTTGTCCTTCCCCACCCACCCTCCCCAACCCTTCTCCTTTGGTAACCACTAGTCCCTTCTCGGTGTCTATGAGAATACTGCTTTTTTGTTGCTGTTCCTTCTGTTCTTCTTCGTTGTTATACTCCACAAATGAGTGAAATCATTTGGTACTTGTCTTTCTCTGCCTGGCTTATTTCACTGAGCATAATACCCTCGAGATACATCCATGTTGTTGCAAATGGCAGGATTTCTTTTCTTTTTATGGCTGAATAATCCATTGTGGATATGAACCACATCTTCTTTACCCATTCATCTACTGATGGACACTTAGGTTGCTTCCATATCTTGGCTATTGCAAATAGTGCTGCGATAAACATAGGGGTGCATATGTCTTTTCGATTCAGGTATCTTGTTTTCTTCAGGTAAATTCCTAGAAGTGGAATTACTGGGTCAAATGGTATTTTTATTTTTAGGTTTTTGAGGAATCTCCATATAGCTTTTCACAGCAGTTGAACCAATTTACATGCCCACTGACAGGGTAGGAGGGTTTGCCTTTCTCCTCATTCTTGCCAGCATTTGTTTCTTGTCTTTTGGAAAGTGGCTATTCTAAATGGTGTGAGATAATATCTCACTGTGGTTTTAATTTGCATTTCCCTGATGATTAGCGATGTGGAGCATCTTTTCATGTGCCTCTTGGCCATCTATGTTTCTTCTTTGGAGAAATGTCTGTTCAGGTCCTCTGCCCATTTTTTAATTAGGTCATTTGTTTCTTGGGTGTTGAGGCACATGAGTTCTTTATATATTTTAGATGTTAACCTTTTATCAGATAAATCATTGACAAATATATTCTCCCATACTGTAGGATGTCTTTTTGTTCTACTGATGGTATCCTTTGCTGTACGGAAGTTTCTAGTTTGATGTACTAACTTGCTTTCTTAATAATACTGCATGAAGGTTATTCCAATTACTTCTACATCATCACTCTTTACTATTACATATTATTTCATTTCATGGTGATATACTAATTTATTTAACTAGCCTCATAAAAGAAAAGAGGCCTTGAGATTTTTCTAGGTCTAGTTTTGTTCTGAATTATGCAGTTGCCTGTTCATTTCCTTGAATAAAGTTCTAGAACTAAAATCACTGAGTAAAGTCTATTTTATATCATAATCCTTAGATGTTAAGAGGCAGCCTCTAGAAACAGATTACTTAGGTTCATATCCTCTGTTTACCAGTTCTGTGGTCATGCGTCTGTTCTTTAACCCATTCAGCTTTTGTTGTTCATCTGAAATTAAGATAATAATTGTACTTGCTGCACAGTATTGTTGTGAAGATTTAAATGAGATAATGTCTGTGAAGCACTTAGGACAGTGTCTGACAGAGAGTGAGTACTCAATAAGCATTTTCTATAATTATTTTGCTAAAGTGATCTCCAGAAAGATTGTATCAATTTCCACTGATGCAAAGGTCAGGTCCTTTGAGGGAGGTATAGGATTTAATAAAAAGTTAAAAAGTAGCAATACTTGCTATTCCTTTGCCTACCAGTTTGATAATGCCCACACTTCCTCTCTGAGCACTTTCCCAGGGACATAGTTCCTATCCTTCCACAAGTGTTTAATCTAGTCCCCATAGTGGCCAACAGACTGAATTTTCAAGATAATGAAGCTAACCATGTTTCAAAGTTAATTCACAAAAGGGAAATAAAGTGACTTCAATTTTTTTAAAAAAGAGAAATGTATAATGACCCAAGTAACACTCTTCGAGATCATCTTAGGTTTCTGCTTTCTAAAAGTTGCCTACTTTGCCAGATAGCTATAGTTTGTTCCCATGCAAGAAGGATTAAGAGTCTAGCTAAAGCAGTGGTTCTCATTCTTGGCTGAAATTCGGTATCCTGAAAAATAGAGATTCTCCAGAGATTCTGATTTAATCAGACAGTAGTGTGACTCAGCATCAGAATTTTGAAGAGCTCTCCAGGAAATTCTTTTGTTCAGCTGAGGCTGAGAACCACTGGGCCAAAGAAAGTTGGAAGGGATGCCCTCATACTCATCTTGACCTCTTTTCCATCCAATCCCCAATCAGACACCTCTTCCTCTGCTCTCAGGAGGGTTCTAAAGAGAATAAACAACAAACTTGAATAATCCCCCTGAGATCCAACTTCTAGTTGCTCTGGCCACCTAGAAATAAGGTAGGAACCACAGATGCAAGCCACACAAGTAATTTAAAGTTTTCTAGAAGCCACATTTAAAAATGAAAAAAGAGACAGGTGAAATCATTTTAATAATATGTTTTATTTAACCTAAATACACCCAAAACAATATCATTTCAATGTGCAATTAATATGAAACACTATTGATGAGCAATTCTATATTTTCTTCCTACTAAGTCTTTGAAATCTGGTCCATATTTTACTCAAAGCACATATTAATTCAGATCAAACACATTTTAAGTGCTCAACAGCCATATGTGGCTAGTGGCTACCATTTTGGACAACACAGGGCTAGGGGTTAAATGTGAATTAAGTAACCTCCCCAGGGCTCAGTCTCCCTTAAAATGGGGATATGGTGGTGCTGCTCCCAGGCATTATTACGAGGATCAGTGAAATGCCTATTAGAGTGCTGGACCATTAGCGAGCTTTTGATGTTTAGTTTCTCTTGTCCTAAGAGGAAGAATTGCAGCAGGTCAGATGGCAGATGGAATGACTTCTCTTTTTCCTATAAAATAGGATTTTCAACATGCAACCCATGTTCCCTTTTGCAAAACATAAAAAGCTTATGCTTTGTTTCTGTGATATTTTTAATTTCAAAATACAATAGAAATGGAGTATCATGACTAAAAATAAAAGAAATAGCACAAGGATCGCTTTGTTATCACTCTTCCTCCTGCAGCCCGGGAGCATGTGCCCTCCCCTCTTCTATTTGAATCCTGCTCTAAAACACCTTCCTCATGTCAAGGCTACTGTCGAAACTTCAGATAAGTCTTGCATTCATTTAGGACTTTTCCATTTGAAATGACTTTTTTATTATTACAAAAACAATACATGTGACCTAAGTAAAAGTCAGAAAATAGAGAAAAGCAGAAACAACAAAATTGGAACCAGCAGATCACACCATCTACAGGATAAGCACATGAACACCTGGGCTATATCCTTACAGCAGCGTTCCTACCCCAGCTGCTCATAAGGATCATCTTGGATTTCTAAGATACATGATGCCTGTGCTCCATCTCCACAGACTGTGATTTAATTGTCTGGGGGCCATCTGGGCATTGGGATTTTTTTAATGCTCCCTAGGTGAATTCTAATGAGCACCCAAGCCAAAGACCAGCATCCTACAGCAACTGAGTCTCAAACTTTAACATGCACACCTATCAAGTGGCAGTCTTATCAAAATGCGGATTCTGACTGAGTAGGTCTGGAGCAGTGCCCCACAGTCTACATTTCTATCCAGCTCCCAGATGCTGGTCCAGCAGGTGTGCCAAGCATATTTTAAATAGTCCAGACCCTTAGCTGTTCGCAGGTAGCTACATATACCTTTTCTCTAAAATTTCCTACCATTGTCCTGTTTTGTAACCCGTAATCTTTTTTCAATTCAGTGATGCATCATGACCTCCTTTGAATGTTAAAAAAAAATACACTTCTGCAAGATCATTTTGATTGGCTACATGAGATCTCATGTTAATGTCATAGTACTGAAGGTCACTTGGTACAATGCTTTGAGCTGGGGGTTGCACCTGGTATATGGTAGTCTGGGAAGCTCAACCCTTGCATCCATTCTGGTGACATAGGTCAGGGATGGGACTCCCTACGCAATGCTGATGTACTATCCTTCTCTCCTCTTCCCAGACCTTGAGAAGCACTGATTTAACTAATTCCTATTTCGGAGGCATTAGATTTCCAACCACTTTTCATCACAAACACAGCAAAAAAAATTTTTCTATAAAAAAAGAATAGATCACATCAATCTTCTGAGGTAAGTGTTATCATGGTCCCCATTTTACAGATAAGTGGCTCCTAGAAATTTGCATGTGTAAAAATTTGCCCATGAGATTCCATTCTTCACCTGGTTTTGGAATCATCAAAATTCCAATTTAACCCTTTTGTATTTGTGCAAAGACAACCGGGTTTCCTGGGTAAAACCAAGCTCAGAATGTTGGGCACACCCATATCCCTGTACTGGGAAGCCAGGCCCCAGACAGAGCCATGTGTCTTCCATGGCCACAGGTGAATGGACCAGGGGCGGGAAACCAATGTGAGTGGCCCAGCCAGCAGCCCACAAGGAGCTCTACTATAAAAACTGCTCACCAGACACAGGCAGTACCATGAGCCAGTGGAAGCCATCGAGGCCCAGAACTCTTGAAAAGCAGAAGCCAGGAGAAAACGGAAGCCATGGGGCAGAGAAGAGAAGAGTAATAGGTGGGCTGGTAGCAACGGAAGTGTGAGAAGCAGAGGCAGAAGGGGGCTGTATCATTGTCCTGCCAAGGAGTGGGCAATCTCTTGCCCAGGTGGGGACAAGCCATCATCCTTGAAGCTGCAGGCTCTGGACCCGCTTCTGGCCTCCCAGCTGTGTTCCAGTTCCAGTAAAGTCCAGCTGGGAGATCACTGTAGGTGCCTGCAGAGCCCTGAGTCCCAAGGTTACTATGGGGACTCTTCACGACCACTCTGTACCCCACCCTCCTACTGGGTGAAGGGAATTATTTGAGGAAAACAAAGAAGTCTCTGTTTATTACAAGCAAAAGAGCCCAACACACACACTTCCTGTAATTTGATTCATTTATTACATTTGTGAATAAAACTTTTAAAATCTGATTTTAATGGAAAGAAGAGTGAAAACACGGGTAACTGAAGGAAGTGGAGTCTAGGGATCCCTGGGGAACCAGAGAGAGGGAGGACAGTGAGGGTGGGTAGAGCAGGAGAAGAGGGGACAGAGTTCCTCATCAGTAGCTGTCTACGCTATTCCTGGGAGCCTGGCCGGGCCACTCAGAGAGGGGACCCAGCTGGTGGCTGGAGGCAGAGGGAAGGGAAGGTGAGCTGCACAGTGTATCCACCGGGTGCCGAGGGGGCAGTGCCATGGCTAGAGAAGGGAGCAGGTGACCCCCCTGAAGTGGCCTTTGCTCTGTTGATGGACAATCAGAAGAAACAGCAGATCGACGTATGTGGAGTCTCTTCTCTCTACCCGGACCCAGAATAAAGACTCTGGTCCCCTTTCAGAAGATAGAACTTAGGCATCCAAAAGGATCCCACCATTTCTCCCAAGAAAAAAGATGCAGAAGTGGGAGCTGGAGAGTCAGGAGTCAGCATTTTCTTATTGACATTGGACTGACTGGTTTATATGAGTCCTCAGCTACCATCTAACTCCCAGATAGTCCTGGATTTTACCAGTATCTCCCACAAAGCTCCTTTTTAGTGACAATAATAATAGCAATAACCATGGCTAATATGTAATAAGTTCTTAATGTGGGCCAGACACCAGAAGCCTTATACCCAATCAGTCTGAATACAGTCTATGCTCTCAGTCACTTGGGCTACACTGACTCTCTCATCAATTATGACAGTTAAAAGGGAGCATAGAGATGATTTAAGTTTAAAGCCCCATTTAAAATATGAAGACATCTTCAAAACCTCCCTGTTTCTTAGAGTTGTGGATCTGGAGAATTACAAGTCACCCAGTCACCCTCATTACCTTCACTTCTTGACTTGAGAAGTGAAGTCAAGCCTCTAGAGGCAGCAACTTCCATTTGCAAACATAGTCAAAAATTTCTCATTTATAACACACTAAACTCTTTCCAGAATCTTCCACCCCAGCATTTCTTCTTGTAGTAAACTCTGAAAAGCCATTAGATCTTGAATGAGACAGCCAAATCAAGCTGGTACCATGACTCAAACACCATCACCCATCAAAGAAAGTGGTCAAAAAGTCACTAAACCAACATAGGGCTTTGCTGTTTGTTAGCAAGAGGCAACTCCAGACTTGGTTCCAGCGGTACAGAGAGGGCCGTACACATGCCCTCTGGGGACATTCCTACAGGGCTGACTGGGAGACCACAGAATGTGAGGCCAACTCTGAGGACTGTGGAGAAAGGAGGGGTAGAAATGCTTTTACTTTGTTCTATTTTATCAGGCCTGCTGAAGAGAAACATAGTCTGTTGAACTAAATTCTTGTCCAAACAATACAATTAACTTCCTCCTCCTCCTTTTCCTTTTCCTTCTCCTCCTTTTCCGGCTCCCTGAAGCTTCCATAAAGTAAATTTTACATCTTTCACTCAGTATTACCTCTGTGCCTGCTGAGACTACAGCTTACAGTGTGCATCTGCTTAGAGGTAAGCAACACCCTACAAACTGTGATTTGATTTGAAGAACAGAAGAGGGCCAATCTGGACAATATTGTTTTTAAAATTTACTCACCAGATAGTTCCAATGCTGTCAAACTGTTCAGAAGCATAAGGGAGAAAGCAGGCTTTCAGACTCTTTTTTATAAAACCGGTATATTGATACCAAGACCAGGAAAATACAGCAGCCAAAAGAAAACTAAATACAAATTTCACTCATGAATATAGATTTCAAAAATCTGAAAGATTCAACATGAATTTCTGATAATATTTCTTAATAAAAAAAGGGAGCTTCCCTTAACATAACAAATGTAGGCAGTCATACCAAAACCAGCATCATGCTAAGTGGTGATAAACTAAAGGACATTCAGTAAAAATCTAAGAAAAAGACAAAAATGCCCACATCATGTCTACTGTATATGTTGTACTGCAGGTAGAAGCTAATGCAATTATAAAAGGGAAAGAAATAGGAAGTATAAAAACTGGTAAGGGAAAGAAATTTTTCATTATTTGCAGATGTTATGATTATATAGTTTGAAAACTTAAGAGTAATGCATTACAGCATCTAATTGCAAAATAAATATACAAAAGTGAAGAAGTCTCCTATAAGTAAAAGACTCAGGCCTGGAAAAACAGAATTCTAGGGTAGCAGTGGGAAAGATAAGAATCAAACCAGTTTACACTACAGAATCCCCCAAAGGCTTAGCAATTGGTGGAACCAGTTACCTTTGGAACTGAAGGAAGAATAAAACAAAGAGAACTGATTGGAATACTGTTTAAGAGGTAGAGTCTCCCAGCTCACTGCCCCACCACAGCAAAAGACTGGAGGTTTATTCTCTGGAAGGGGAAAACTGGGAGTGGGGGTTGAGGGAGGGGGATCCCTGGTCTGGAGGACCCCAGCCACCCTTGAGCACAGGGATGGAAAAACAGGATAAGATACATGAGTACTGGAGGCTGAAACTTCTGCCCTCTTCCCCCTCTGCTCTTGGAAGATGGTAGCCCAGCTTTCACCCTTCCAGAAGGAAATTGGAAAAGAGTTATTTTGGGAATCTGACCAGCTCACAAAGAAAGACATAAAGATTACATCACGGGTTCCTCCAAAAAACCACCCAACCAGAATTCTCTACAATTCTTTCCCTAGTGTCGAAGCCTCCAATCAGCTTAAATAGGAGCTGATGACCATAGATCACCAGGTACCTGAGAAAAACTTTGAACCTGAAACCTAGAAACAAAATGGGCAAACAGTGAAAAGAACTTGGAGGAAATGGGTTATGCACTTATGCAAGAAGAAAACAAAAACTATCATTAATATCCCTAGGAAAGTGAAAAGCTATTGTGATACTGTATCCATTAAATAAGAATAGAGTGCTATAAAGAAAAATTATTCTTAGGAAAAAGAGTGAGAGAGAAAGCTCTTGGAATCTAAAGATGTGGCATCAGAGATTTGTTTTTAATCTATAGAAGGTTTGGAAAATGATGTTGAGAAAATCTCCCAGAGTGTAGAGCACAAAGACAAAAAAGATGGAAAATAGGAGAGAAAAGATATGAAAATCAGAAGCCTGTTCCAGGAGGTCCATGCCCAAACAACAGGAGTTCCAGGAAGAATAAACAGTGAACATAAAAGGGAGGGAATCATCAAAGAAACAATTCACGAAAATGTCCTAGAACTGGAGAGCATGAGTTTCCTCACTGAAAGGGTTCAGCACAAAGACTTAAATAGACCTGTACTAAGGCATGTCATTGTGAATTTCTAAGCAATGGAGAAAAAAAAAAAGCCCTCGAAATTTCCAGAGAGGAAAATGAAAAAGACCCATATGAAAGATCAGGGATAAAAATGGCTTCTGACTTCTACAATAGGAAGCCAGAAAGCAATAGAACAATGTCTTCACAAAATTTGGAGTGGTTTTCAACCTAGAGTACCACGCTAACAATACCATTATTCAAGTATGGGAGTAAAATAAAGACATTTTTAGATGTGAAAAACTTACCTCCAAAGCACCCTTCCTTGTGAAACTATTGAAGGATATACTTTACCAAAACAGGATAGTAAACCAAGATCCAGTGTCCAAAAACTGGAGCTCTATCACAAGGGACAGGTGAAGGGAAACTCCTGGATAAGTGAGAAAGGGAGACAAATATGTACTAGGCATAGAAAGCAACAAGTCCAGACTTTTGTTCAGAAAGATAAAACTGATAAAATATCGATCTTGAGGTTTATAAACTGGCAAAGAATTTGAAGTGGAATTAATGATAAAAACATTAAGAAAAATAACTAAGCAAATAGGGAGGAAAGAGGTCATTATTAACTCCAGGGAAAACAAATACTGGATACTAAATTACATTACAAATCTACCTTATTTGGAACAATATGGTGCTGGTTCAGAAATACACAAACAATTTTAACAGATTAAAGAGTTCAGGAAAAATCTCAGAGAGAAAAGAGAAAATGTAACACGGTGGCATTTCAAATCAGTGGAAGAAAAGATAGTTTCTCAATAAATCACGTTGGCATGACACTTGAGGGAAAAAGAGGGTAGATATCTTCTTCACTCTATTCCCCAGTAAATCCTAGATGGATGTAAATAGAAGAAATAAAGCCGTAAGAAGTACTAGCAGAAATCACAGGTAAATAGCATATTAACTTATTGGGAAAAAGAACTTTTAAATACAAAATCCAATATCATAAAGGAAAAGATGAAAAACTTTGACTCCATAAACATGTAACTGACCTCTTCAGGGGAAAAAATCATTAAAAAAGTCAAACAGCAGAAAAACCAGGGATGACAGTTGCAACACATATAACAGAGTTATTTCCCTTGACATATAAAGAATATTAACAAATCAATTAGAAAAAGACCAACAATTAACTTAAAAATAGGACTAGGAAATTTATTTACTGAACATGCCAATGCTTTATAACACATGATAAGTGCTTAATTTTGCTCATAATTTATAAAAGCATAAAACAAAAATGAAATACTATTTTATCAGTAAAATCAGCAAAGATTTAAAAGTGCTATAAACCTCAATGTTGTCAAGAATATGAGTTAAAAGTGATCACTTAAGTAGGAGTGTAAATTAGTACATTATCTTAGAAGAAGACATTGGCTATATTTATCAAAACTTGTAGTGTACATACCATTTGGACCAGCAATTATACTTCTAAAAATGTATACTATATATTCTTACACTTTTATGAAACCATATATATGATTTATAATGTTAGATCCCTTCAGGATTGACTCCTGTTGTGTAACAGGATTCAAGATAGATTTCATAAGCCACATGGTGCTGGTTAAAGAGTAGACTTTCATGAGGGAAGGTCAGGGTTAACAAAAGGCCTGTGAACCCATCAACCCATTTGTTAGGATCAGACAGTCTACTGTATATGCAGTGTGGGTTTGTGTTGCATGGGAGGGACCCCCTTACCCTAACGGAATCCCTTCTTTTAGGGCAAGCATGAGAACCACCTTATCAATGAAACACAAGCTTCAACTTTGTGCTATCTGGACATGGTGTCAGCCAGAGTTCAGACAGAGGGTAGGGCAAATGAAGCACTCATCTCTGGTGGAAAATTTAAGAGGGCACCAAAAATGATAATCAAGATAAATTGTTTTAATGAAAGATATTAAAATAAAAATTAATATATAATACCATATGACTCGGTATGGTGCTGTTACTGATCCTGTCCCTATTTTAAAATTTGATATTTTGTCCATCATGTATTTTTTGCATTAATTTTGATTTCTAAAAAGATTGCATTAAATGTTATTTCTCTTAATTACTGAGATGTGAGTGCCCTCTTATATTTTGCGTCCCAGCACCCTAGCCTTGGTCGGCCCTTTAGCTATTGTTCACTGTGTTGTCTGGGAAAGCCAGCTGCCAGCACCTGATGAGGGAAACAGTTCCACTGGCAGCGAGTTCAGATGCAGCCCTGCCACACTGGCAGAAGTGGAATGGGGGGCGGGGGAGTCCCCAAGTTCTGACTGGCTCATTGTCTAGACTACTGAGAGGAAGCACTTCTGGAAATCGTTGCGCCACAGAGATGTTCACTGCAGCAGTAGTCAGATAGAAAGGGTTGAAAATAACCTAAATGACCATCAGTAGAAACGAATTCATTATCTTTTAAAGAGAAATTCTACACATCTGTGAAAAAGAGTAAGCAAGATATAAAATGGGAATCAAAGCAAGGTACAGAACAATTCACATAGTGTATCTCCATTTGAATTTTTAAGACATACAGTGTTAATGATAATTATCATTTGATAATAGATAATTATTCAGTACCCTCTATGAGCCAGACTCATTTAACCCCCATTAACACTCTACCAGGCAGATACTATTATCTCCATTTTACAGATAAGAAAACTAAGATCCAGAGAAATTAGAAACGCCAAGGTATCCAGCTAGCAATCAGAGAAGCCAAGTTTGGGGCACACAGATAAACATTTGTGTGTATTCATGAATAATTTATGGTAACACATAACCAAAACCCTTAATGGTGATTATCTCTGTGATATGAGATTGAGAGTCTAAGGTCTTTTAGATTGTTTAAAACTTTCTTTTTACTGTTAGGGTTGTCAGATAAAATACAGACACCCACTTACATTTGAATTGCAGATGAAGAACCAATTGATTTTTAGTATGTAAGGATATCCCATGTAACACTTGGTAATACTTACACAAAAAGACTGTTTGTTGTTGCTCTGACATTCAAATTTGTCTTTAGTGTCCTGGGTGTTCCGTATTTACATTTGCTAAATCCGACAATCTACTTGGAATAAGCAAGTAGGTTCATTTGACAAGGCCAGCAATTCCCTCCATCCCGACACAGTGAAATATCAATTCTCCAGCAATGTGACAAAATCTGATAAGGCAAGATTTCAACAGGTGGCCTAATTCGGATATTGAAGTTACTCAATTCAATTATGACATATTAATTAGGGATGATAAGGAAAACAGCTGTCTTCCTTGAATTTTTAAGTGGAAAGGGATGTTATCAACCACAAGAAAAATCAGGGGCCAAGAGATAGTGTGGTTACATCTCTAGTCCCTGTCCCTACAGGAATTCACCCTGGACCAGGAAAGGGATTTTATTCTTCAAGCACCCTGCCACTAAGCAGATATTAATGTGCATGTCGGGCCTTATGAGGCACAACCCCACATGCAGGTATTGTATCAGAATGCGAATAAGGTCTGAACCATACTGCCTTGGAAACCTCACTGACTGTACGAGCCGCCCATCTGTATCCACATCCCAGATCCGTACAAGTGTGTCTCCTTGACGGATGGACGCTAGAGCCTTTTTGATATTCCTGAGGGAAGGGAAGGAATCAGCCTGAGGTTTCCGGTCCTAAGGGGCCGAACACCACGCTCTCTTTGAATGTCAGTTACCAGCTGTTTATTGAATCCAAAACAACAAAGAAACATCAAGTTCTCTGTGCCCCAAGCTGTGCAACGGGAATAGGTCGCGTTCAAACAAATGCAAGCCCCAGTCAAAGAAGAGGAATCCCGGGGATAGGAAAGTCCGGCCCCACCGAGGATTGTTCCTCCTCCCGGCGCTGCAGACACCGGCGCTGCAGACGCCAGCCATGGACAGGAGCGCCCCCTGCAGACATCTAGCATCATTGCCGAAGAAGCGGGGTCTTCCTACGCTGATAGGTGTGTAAACCTAACTTTTAAAACCTTCTTGGGAGGCAGTCATCTTACACCTCGCCTGGGGGCTACTTCCAAAGGAGAATAAGGTGTCTCATTGCAGAAAGCAGATTAAAGGCAGTACCCATGACATGAACCTGGGCTTCAGAGATAATACAGGCCACTTTTTCATGCATTCAAATTCTTGGGCTGTGGTTAACATTTAGACCATTGGCTTGGCTGCTTGATTTAGACAACTGGCAATTCTGATAAAATTAAGCTCCTGGTTCCTCCAAATCTGGAGGATGCTACCAAACCTCTGTTGGAATCCTGTTGGAACAGAGCTTAGATATTCTGACTAAATGAGGGAGACAGACAAGTGGACACATGAACAGATTGATCACAGTAATAGTGCTCTGGCAAGGGCAGCATTCAAGGTACTTAACCTGCATGCTACTTTCAACAGCCCTATGAGGTTGACCTTACTCACCTACTGCTGTGCTAGAAGAAACTTCCTGTCCATTGCTGAAAGGCAGGTTGTAGTTTAGTGCTGTCTGGCCCATCAAGGCCAAAAGAAGGTTCTCACCACAATTAATGCTTAATTAGGTAAAAACAGCCATTCTGGAATTAACTCTTAGGGAGCCTACTTTGAAAGTCTTGCAGAAATATGACATTCCTAATTCTTTAGCATCTGACTTGCAACATGCCCATCTCTCCCAAGCAGCAGGTAAGGAAGGACTTAGAAATTGACCCCTCATTTGTAGCTAAGGATGTTCATCAGGTCAGAAACATGCATGAAGAGACTACAGTTCTACCACATGCCAGTTACTGCCATGATGGTTGCTCTCAGTGACATCACCAAGGGATGAATAAAAATAATGGTGTACAGGTAAGAGTCGTGCCAATAAATAGGCCAAACCCCAAAATACATCTGGTAATGCCACCTATGAAAGGATCTGATAAATACAAATAAGAAGGAGTTTCAAACTTTGGTAAAGCACAAGTGAAGGATTGGGGCAAAGAGTGGGCAAAAAATTATAGACTGCGAAAAATAACAACTAAACACAGAAGTCTAAAATGTAATTCCCCTCTACCTTTTGGGTTTTAAACAATGTAGGCAGCCAATCTGCTGATAATTTCTTGAGTAAACTGGGACAAGAACTTATGATTTCACAGTTCACCAGAAAGATTAAAGTAAAAATGAAAACCCCTTTTAGCTAAATGGTAGGTAAATTATGAACTTTCTGTCCAGGAATCAAGTCATGAAGGGGAGAAAGAAAGACTGGGAAGTGCTCAATATGACCATAAGCACAAATTCAGTACCTCCAAATCATGTGAAGAGGGCTTTGATTGAATTTTCCTTTTCTAGTGTATAGCTGCTCCTGCTTCTTTTTGTGATGGCTCCTGCTGGTCAAAGACCAGCCCTTCATAGATGGGGGATTATTTCTCCCATTGGGAAACAGCACAACCTACAGCATGAGGTGGCTCCTCATGCATCAAGTGTAGACAAATTAAATATATAAGAACCTCCCAAGTGAGGGTGGGATATATATAGAGAGAACAGCCACATATTCTAAAAATTCGTAATTATACAGTATTTCCAGATAGACCATACAGGTATAAGCTCAACTATGGCAGGATTCAACTAGTGTAGCCATTGGAAAAATAGTGGACTGAAACAAATGCCAGGAGTAATTGGTGCACACAGACCTTAGATCACTGAGCATTATTTCTTTAAAAAGTAAGTGCCCATTTAGCAGTAAAAAAATGAACACACTCATTCCTTCTACTCTACAATGAGTTCATTTACCTGACTCGATTTAGGAGTCTGGGAATTCTATTCCTGCAGGTTCTGACAGTGGGTACCATGTTGGACTACTGCCTTGACAGTGGGAACAAATAAGACCATTTTACCCTCCAGGCAAAAAGCTAATTATCTTCTGTGGCAAATACTAGACAAGACTACGAGGAAAGACTGTCTCAGACAGATCATCCTACAGCAAATCTCACAGTTGGTACACGCTACCCATGCTTTCAGAGCATCTTCTCAGCTTTTTAGCCTCCCACGTTTAAAAGTGAGCAAATGACCACAGATTACAGACTATAATGTGAAAAACAGAGACCAAAAATAACAGATAAAAGGAAACCTGGATAAAACAGAAACTATACAAGAGGGAAGAAAACTTCGACAATCAAACCAAAGCAAAACAAACACCACACCTTTAACTGATATCTTCAGAGACAAACTACTGAAAGATAAAATAAGAACAAATTGTTCGAAGAGAATATTATTGTTTGAAGAGAAATTAATGAATAAAATTGAGTTCATGGAATTTAAAAATGGAAAGGAGAAATGAAAATTTCATTAAAAAGATTGAAGATAACCCAGGAATTCCACTCCTAGGAATTTACCCTAAGAACGCAGCAATCAAGTTTGAGAAAGACAGATGCACCCCTATGTTTATCGCAGCGCTATTTACAATAGCCAAGAATTGGAAGCAACCTAAATGTCCATCGGTAGGTGAATGGATAAAGAAGATGTGGTACATATACACAATGGAAATCTACTCAGCCATAAGAAGAGGAAAAATCCTACCATTTGCAGCAACATGGATGGAGCTAGAGAGTATTATGCTCAGTGAAATAAGTCAAGCGGAGAAAGAGAAATACCAAATGATTTCACTCATCTGAGGAGTATAGGAACAAAGGAAAAACTGAAGGAACAAAACAGCAGTGGAATTACAGAACCCAAAAATGGACTGACAGGTACCAAAGGGAAAGGAACTGGGGAGGATGTGTGGGCAGGGGGGGACAAGTGGGGGAAGAAAAAGGGGGGTATTAAGATTAGCATGCATAGTGGGGGGAGGGAGGGCTGTACAACACAGAGAGGACAAGTAGTGATTCTACATTTTGCTATGCTGATGGATAGTGACCGTAATGTGGTTTTTAGGGGGGACCTGATATAGGGGAGAGCATAGTAAACATAGTATTCTTCATGTAAGTGTAGATTAAAGATTAAAAAAAAAAGCAGTTCCTGTGTGCTGACCTCCAATGAGTTCTGCACAGTGGTATAGAGGGCATGTCAAAGTGTGGGCAAAGGGTCTGTTTGTTTCTATGCAGAAGATCAAAGCCTAGCTTGGCTACCCAGAAAATGAACTAAGATATGATATGAGGAGGAGCTTCCGGCATCAGCACTCTCTGGAGGACTCGTGCCAGGGGATGAGCATCAAAAAGCCTCCACAGGGATCCGGGCGATGCTGTGGTTGTGGCTGTGTCCACCCCACTGTTTCCTGGACTTGCCATAGGAATAAGGAGGGAGATGTCTAGGCTGGCATGTGCATACAGTGAGACAACGAATTTGACCGGATCTGTACTGTTGAAACTCAATCAGGAGTTGGGAGGGGTGCAAGTTGTAGCGCTCCAAAATCTTATGACTATAGACTATCTACGGTTAAAAGAACATATGGGATGTGAACAGATCCCAGAAATGGGTTACTTTAATTTGTCTGACTTCTCTCAGACTGTTCAAGTACAGTTGGACAATATCCATCATATCATAGACTAATATTTGCAAATGCCTAGGGTGCCTAAGTGGTTTTCTTGGCTTCACTGGAGATGGCTGGTAATTATAGATTTGCTTTGTTTATGTCACCGTATTCCTATTATGTTAATATGTGTGCACAAGTTAGTTAGTAGTTTAAAACCAATACATACTTAAGGTACTCTACAAGAAGATATGTCAAAGAAATAATCAATCCTCCCATGTTTTCTTCCATATGCTACCTCTATAGCTTTTCTTCTTCCTTCCTAATTACAACCCTTAAATAGAATTTGTGCCTCATATCGAATTTACCGAGTATCATAATTCCTCCAGGTGGTAAAGATACCTCGAGACAAGTGCTGGGCATAGAAGCCACAGGGCATAAATCTGCAAAGAAGTAAAAAGCTAACCTTTTCAAACAATATGGCTTCTCTCTCACTTACCAACTTTATATTTCCCTGTACGGCCCCGGAAGATGACTGGTTAGCCAGAGACGGGTAAGATTCCTCAAGGGAGGAACAACCTAAGACAGGCACAGTCGCAGGGGGGCCATCAGGTGAGAAATTGGGGATCAACAGTGGTGAAGCTTAGAATCTCACCCCCCCTGTTTTGAGAGAAATCTTCTGCATCCGTGGATGTTTTATTGCCCTTGTCTAGCTCGGATTAGCACATAGTCTACAGGCACACACCAGATCATCTACAATTGCTCTCTTACATCACTAAACTATGTTTTCTACCTTTATCTTGCATCTACCTACCACTTCAGCAGTTTATTAAAAATAAAAATAATAATAAAGGGAGAAATGTGGGATCCACATATAAATCAAGTATAAAAATCAAACGAATATTCATATTTGACCTGATTGTTTATAGTTCATAATGCATGATCAAAACCGAAAGTTTCTGTGATGAATGCCCTTGTACTTTTCACCATGTAAGAACTTATTCACTATGTAAGAATTCATTCACCATGTAAGAACTTGTTCGTTATGCTTCAGAAGATTGGAGACTGAAGAGAACTAGGCTTAAGATGGATTAATGACTGTGCATTGAGCATTGACCCCCTGTACAGAATTTTATTGTTGTTAACAACCATTTGATCAGTAAATATGAGAGATGCCCTCTCAAAAAAAAAAACATGGATGCATTTAATCAAAATGACATAGAAGAGAGGAGGGAAATGGAAAGCTCTGAAGTCTGTGGAATCTCATTGCATTAACTCTAAACCTCACATCAGTCAGGAAAGCCCATGTTCTCTTTCAGATGAAATACAATCCTGGATCTGGATTGCTGAGGTTATAAGAGTCAATGAAATTTTGGGAGGGATTATGATTTTAACTGTACTGCCATAGCTGAGCCTAAATAACTAGACTCTATCTCTTTAAAATTCCCTCTTGTCAATTGAATGAGACAGACTTTATTTCCTTTGAAACATCATCTACATTGAGACTTTTGCAAAGATATGGCTAATGCTACAATTATTAACTATGAAACAACCACCACCAACTCTGTAATTCACTCTGTACAATGTAAACTTTAATTCAGTGGGAATTAGGTTTGTTAATATGGTTTCTCAACAGAATAGAATAGACTGCATTTCAAAGACAATAAACTGTTGTGGGCAGCAAAAAAAAAAAAAAAGGATTGAAGATAAAGTCCAATTTTTATCTGAAGGAAATTGCTCAGAAAGAAAAGCAAACAGAGATAGAAATAGGAGACAAGAGGTAAGAGAAATAGAAAACTGGTGTAGGAGTTCCAGAAAAAAAGGAAAGAGAAAATTAGGGGAGAACATTACTTTTTAAAACTAATTCTTAAAGACTTCCAGACCTTAAGGACATGAATTTTCATATTGAAAGGGCCTACTTAGAGCTCAGCAGCAATGAATGGAAATTGACCCATGTTAAGTCACATAATTTTGAAATTCCAGAACTCTAGGGATAAGAAGAAGATCCTTTAGGTTTCCAGAGGTAGAAAAACAGATTATAAATAATCAGAAATCAGAATGGCTTTAGATTTTTCAAAAGAATATTGAAAGAAGACAACTAGGAACTTCCTTCAAAATTCTGGAGGAAAATAATTTCCAACCTAGAATTCTATACTCAGAAAGAGTGAAATATAGATCATTTCATAATTGCAAGATCTCAAAAATGAATTTCTCGTGTAACCTTTCTTAAGAAACTACTATAATAGATGCCCCACCAAAATGAGGGTGATTCAAGAATGAAGATAATAAGACATAGGAAAATGAACAAGTGGGACTATATCAAGCTGAAAAGCTTCTGTACATACAGCAAAGGACACCATCAGTAGAACAAAAAGGCATCCTACAGCATGGGAGAATACATTCATAAATGACAGATCCGATAAAGGGTTGACATCCAAAACATAGAAAGAGCTCACGCATCTCAACAAACAAAAAGCAAATAATCCAATTAAAAAATGGGCACAGGATCTGAACAGACAGTTCTCCAAAGAAGAAATTCATATGGCCAACAGGCACATGAAAAGATGCTCCACATCGCTAATCATCAGAGAAATGCAAATTAAAATTACAATGAGATATCACCTCACACCAGTAAGGATGGCCACCATCCAAAAGACAAACAACAACAAATGTTGGCAAGGTTGTGGAGAAAGGGGAACCCTCCTACACTGCTGGTGGGAATGTAAATTAGTTCAGCCATTGTGGAAAGCAGTATGGAGTTTCCTCAAAAAACTCAAAATAAAAATACCATTTGACCCAGGAATTCCACAGCTAGGAATTTACCCTAAGAATGCAACAGCCCAATTTGAAAAAGACATATGCACCCCTATGTTTATCACAGCACTATTTACAATAGCCAAGAAATGAAAGCAACCTAAGTGTCCATCAGTAGATGAATGGATAAAGAAGATGTGGTACGTATGCACAATGGAATATTATTCAGCCATAGAAGAAAACAAATCCTACCATTTGCAACAACATGGATGGAGCTAGAGGGTATTATGTTCAGTGAAATAAGCCAGGTGGAGAAAGACAAGTACCAAATGATTTCACTCATCTGTGGAGTATAAGAACAAAGAAAAACCGAAGAAACAAAACAGCAGCAGACTCACAGAACCCAAGAATGGACTAACAGTTACCAAAGGGAAAGGGACTGGGGAGGATGGGTGGAAAGGGAGGAGTAAGGGGAAAAAAAGGGGGCATTACTACTAGCAGACATAATGTGGGGCGTGGGCAGCATGGGGAGGGCTGTACAACACAGACAAGACAAGTAGTGATTCTACAGCATCTTCCTACGCTGATGGACAGTGACTGTAATGGCATATATGGTGGGGACTTAATGATGTGGGGAGTCTAGTAACCACAATGTTGCTCATGTAATTGTAGATGATACTAAAATTAAAAAAAAAAGATACAAACACACACACAAATAAATACAACTGAAGTGAGCTCATAGGATTTCAAACCTTTAAGGATGTACTTTCCAAAAGAACCCGTGCAGCTGAGTTTATGTGCCTGTGTTGGGAGAATTTTTCTACTGTATATATCAGGGATTCTCCAAATTAGCTTCCATGCAGACTATAAAGGATAAATAATAGGAGTGTGCTAATTTTAAGCACACAGATAGACTTGTTTTTTAATTGAAATTCAACAATGACCAAAGCAATTGTACCAAAAGATTTTGGGGGGCAGTGGGAGGAGCATTTTATCACTGCCATGTTTCAGGATTGCCAGTGCAAGGTTTTACAATAAAAAACAGAGAAACTAATCAGTTTTATTATTGTTTTTAAATTCTCTACATCTGTCTCATCAATTTTACATTTTGCAACCTTGCAGGGATGTAGGAAGCCACAGATGTAAGATTGAAGGTGGGAAATCATTAAACAGGGAAAACAATCTATATTACATATTCAAGCTAGACAACCTAAATCAACACAAGGCAACATTACAACGACAAATCTCCACAGACCAAGCGCTGCCTTATTGCCAGGACCTGGGACTGAAATGCCCATTAACCTGCCCCAGTCCAATACTGGAATCTCTCAGTTCTCCTGCCCAGGTTTCTGACCCTGGAACTCAACTGCTCTAGATCCGCAGCTGGGAGGCACAGGAGCAAGGTAGGGGGAGTACTCACCCTTGGAGGGAATTCTGTCTGGGTCAGGTACAGACAGCGGCGACAGTGGAGAAAGATGTCCCATTGGCCGCTTCCCAAGATCCATGCAGGATCAAGCAGCAAAACCCAGAGGACCCTGGAACTGAAGCAAATGTGAATGAGAATGTCAGGGTCATGGCCCAGCAAAGAAATAAGACAACACAGGAGAAGACAGAACAAGACCGTAAATGGATGAGCCTGAAGATGCTCCACCTATTAGAAGACATATTTTAAATAAATCAATGCATAAAAGAAGAACTTACCTGAAGAGGTGCCTGGGCTTTAAAATGCAATCTTCCCGAAGACTTCAGGGTCAGTGCAAGGAAAGACTATCTGTTATCTGGGGGAACTGAGAGAGAAGAGAATGTAAAGGGGACTTGGAAAGCCTGTAAGAAAGAACTTAGCAATACTTTAGGAAGGAAAAGAAAAACCCTTAAAGAAAAAACACAAGTAGAGAGATGAAATCTGAATATCATCAAATTCAAGAGAAGAAAAAAATACCAGACTTAAGAGAAGTGAGACGCACTTACTTCAGGAAGTGAAAGACTAACGAGCAACAGTCCAAGCCTGCCTAGTCTCTGGAAAACCATGTAAGAGTTCTCCTGACCGGCCACACAGTGCCATCGCCCGGGGAGCTTCAAAACCACTGCCTCCGGGCCCCACTTCCAGAGATTCTCATTTAATTGGTCTCAGGTGTGGCCTGATAGTTGGATTTTTTTTTTTAAGAACCCCAGATGATTCTAATGGGCAGCCAGAAGGTATTACTAACAAAAAAAGAAATTGAAGTTTTGGTTAATTGCATTATGCAGCTGACAATGACCTGATGACAACACTTTAAAGCTGGTAAATGCCACCATGAACAAAATTCTGGTTTAAAAATATTGTACCTGAACTAGAAAAACTCAAATGTTCATGAATAGGAGAATAGATGACCAAACTGATGTATCCACATGTTAGCATACCACTCACTGATTAAAAAAAAAAAGGAAGATGTACATAAAAAACCTTAAAGACTCCACTCCAAAACTACTAGAACTAATATCTGAATTCAGCAAAGTTGCAGGATACAAAATTAATACACAGAAATCTGTTGCTTTCTATACACTAATGATGAGCTAGCAGGAGAAATCAAGAAAACAATTCCATTCACAATTGCATCAAAAAGAATAAAATACCTAGAAATAAACCTAACCAAGGAAGTGAAAGACCTATAACATGAAACCTACAAGATACTCTTAAGAAAAATTAAAGAGGACACTAACAAATGGAAACTCATCTCATGCTCTTGGCTAGGAAGAATTAATATAGTCAAAATGGCCATCATACCTAAAGCAATCTACAGACTCAGAGCAATCCCTAACAAAATACCAACAGCATTCTTCAACAAATGGAACAAATAGTTCAAAATTTCATACGGAACCACATAAGACCCCAAATAGCCAAAGCAATCCTGAGAAGGAAGAATAAAGCAGGGGAGATCTTGCTTCCCAACTTCAAGCTCTACTACAAAGCCACAGTAATCAAGGCAATTTGGTACTGACACAAGAACAGACCCATAGACCAGTGGAACAGAATAGAGAGTTCAGATATTAACCCAAAAATATATGGTCAATTAATATATGATAAAGGAGCCATGGATATACAATGGGGGAATGACAGCCTCTTCAACAGCTGGTGTTGGCAAAACTGGACAGCTACATATAAGAGAATAAAACTGGATCATTGTCTAACCCCATACACAAAAATACACTTGAAATGGATCAAAGACCTGAATGTAAGTCATGAAACCATAAAACTCTTAGAAAAAAACATAGGCAAAAATCTCTTGGACATAAACATGAGTAACTTCTTCATGAACATATCTCCCTGGGCAAGGGGAAAAAAAGCAAAAATGAACAAGTGGGACTATGTCAAGCTGAAAAGCTTCTGTACAGCAAAGGACACCATCAATAGAACAAAAAGGCATCCTACAGTATGGGAGGATATATTCATAAATGAAAGATCTGATAAGGGGTTGACATCCAAATTATATAAAGAGCTCATGCACCCCAACAAACAAAAAGCAAATAATCCAATTAAAAATTGGGCAGAGTATCTGAACAGACATTTTTCCAAAGAAATTCAGATGATCAACAGGCACATGAAAAGATGCTCCACATCGCTAATTATCAGGGAAATTTCAAGTTAAAACCACAATGGGAGGTATCACTTCACACCAGTTAGGACAGTCAACATCCAAAAGACTATGAACAACAAATGCTGGCGAGGATGCGGAGAAAAGGGAGCCCTCCTACACTGCTGGTGGGAATGTAAACTAGTTCAACCATTGCAGAAAGCAGTATGGAGGTTCCTCAAAAAACTCAAAATAGAAATACCATTTGACCTGGGAATTCCAGTCCTAGGAATTTGCCCAAAGAAAACAACTTCTCAGATTCAAAAAGACATGTGCACCCCTATGTTTACTGCAGCAATATTTACAAGAGCCAAGATATGGAAGCAACCTAAGTGTCAATCAGTAGATGAATGGATAAAGAAGAGGTGGTACATATATGCAATGGAATACTATTCAGCCATAAGGAAAAAACAAATCCTATCATTTGCAACAACATGAAAGGAGCTAGAGGGTATTATGCTCAGTGAAATAAGCCAGGCAGAGACAGACAAGTACCAAATGATTTCCCTCATTTGTGAAGTATAACAACAAAGAAAAACTGAAGGAACAAAACAGCAGCAGACTCACAGAACCCCCCACCTGGTGGCCACATCCCAGTAAACCCACCGGCCTGCACCTCAGGGGGCCGCACGCACCACTGCCCCACTCCTCAGGGGGACCCCGTGCCCGCGCCCCATCTTACCTTGAACCAGCACCTGGAACAGGTGCAGCTGGAGCGTCTGTAGTGGCCACCATCCGTGCCGCTGGCCTGTGCTCAACTTTGGAGTTGGCCACCTGCCGCGCAGCCACGTGTCCTGGCCAGGGCTCTCGGGCGCTCTGCAGGCTCTGCAGTGCAGTTGCCACTCGGAGCTGGGCAGGGGACCCCTGCGAGCCATACTAGGGGCCGCTGCTGCCTGCCCCCGCCCTGGGGTCCTCACACACTTGCAGAATGCCCCATTAACGGGAGGCAGCGGGTTTTGAGAGGGGCAGCAGCAGCAGCCAAGTTCTCAGCACGGAAATGCCCATGAGACCGCCTTTAGTGGCCCTGCAGCCAGAGCGCCCGAGCCGCGCCGTAGCTCCCAAGGAGTCCAGCTAGAGCTGAGGAGATGCCGCTTCCGGCATCCTCCCCACCCGGTGAAGAGGAGAAAGTGCGCTTCCACAGGTGCCTGCCGCGGCCGCTGATTGGCCGAAGGGAGGTGGTTCATGGGGCCCACACACCACCCCCACTCCTCGCCTGTTTTCTAACTCGCCAACCTGCCCACTTGGAACTTCGCACAGACCTGGGGCAGCTTCCCACACCGCCTCTCCCCCTAGGGACGTGCAGCAGGCCCTGCAGGTACTGCTGCCCTTGAACCTTTGGTAACCACAAATCCAAAGCCTGCAATGGCAGTAAGTCCATATCTATTGATAATCACCCTAAATGTAAATGGACTGAATGCACCAATCAAAAGACACAGAGTTACAGAGTGGATAAAAAGCAAGACCCAGGAGAGAACCAAGATGGCGGCATGAGTAGAGCAGCGGAAATCTCCTCCCAAAACCATATATATTTTTGAAAATACAACAAATACAACTAATCCTAAAAGAGAGACCAGAAGACACAGGACAACAGCCAGACCACAACCACACCAGCGAGAACCCAGCGCTTCGTGAAGGATGTAAGATACAAGCCGTGGCCTGGCGGGACCTGAGCACCCCACACCCCAGCTCCCGGCGGGAGGAAAGGAGTCAGAGTGGGGAAGGAGAGGGAGCCCAGGACTGCTAATCACCTAGCCCCAGTCATCTGCACCAGAGCACAGACACAGTGCGTGTGTGGGGTGATGGAAACTAGGGAAACAGGACAGTAAGACCTGTGAGTGGGTCCCTGCAGCTGGCACACCCAGGACAAAGAAAAGCGAGTACTTTTTGAAAGTCCTAAAGGGACAGGGACCCCACAGCTGGACAGAAGTGCCCAAGGACACTTAGCCCAGCAGCTGCAAATCCCGGGGAACTCTGGGTGCCCAAACCCCTGCAGCACAGCTCAGAGGCCCCTCACCATGATAAACAGC
Organism: Manis javanica; assembly: GCF_040802235.1. Classification (NCBI taxonomy): domain Eukaryota; kingdom Metazoa; phylum Chordata; class Mammalia; order Pholidota; family Manidae; genus Manis; species Manis javanica. The sequence goes on from NC_133171.1 coordinate 47,500,371, forward strand.
CTCCCGCCTGTTCCCGCTCTGACGCAGCTCAGCCATATTGGAGCAGGAGCCTGAGGCAGGTCACGCCCACAGCAACTGTGGAGCTAAATAAACTCCATAGTGGCCGGGCAAGATCCAAAGCCCTGTCTGCACACAGCTGCCCAGCACAAGCCGCTACAGGCCGCTGTTCTCCCAGTAGAGAAAGGCCATAAACTGGCAAGAAGGGACTTTCTCTTACCCAACACACACGCCAGCTCCCCACAAATATATCTATTGCCATGAAAAGGCAGAAGAAATTGATACAGACCAAGATCACAGAGGCAAACCCTGAGAAGGAGATAGACCTAACCAGTCTTCCTGAAAAAGAATTAAAAATAAAGCTCATAACCATGGTGATGGAACTGCAGAGAAATATGCAAGAGCTAAGGGATGAAGTCTGGAGGGAGATTATAGACATCCGGAGGGAGATTACAGAAGTGAAACAAACTCTGGAAGGATTTATAAGCAAAATGGATAAGATGCAAGAGGCCATTGATGGCATAGAAACCAGAGAACAGGAACGCATAGAAGCTGACGCAGAGAGAGATAAAAGGATCTCCAGGAATGAAACAATATTAAGAGAACTGTGTGACCAATCCAAAAGGAATAATATCCGCATTATAGGGGTACCAGAAGAAGAAGAGAGAGGAAAAGGAATAGAAAGAGTATTTTTTGAAGAAATAATTGCTGAAAACTTCCCCAAACTGGGGGAGGAAATAATCGATCAGACCATGGAAGTGTGCAGAACTCCCAACAGAAAGGACCCAAGGAGGACAGCACCAAGACACATAATAATTAAAATGGCAAAGATCAAGGACAAGGACAGAGTTTTAAAGGCAGCCAGAGAGAGGAAAAAGGTCCCCTACAAAGGAAAACCCATCAGGCTATCATCAGACTTCTCAACAGAAACCTTACAGGCCAGAAGAGAATGGCATGATATATTTAATGCAATGAAAGAGAAGGGCCTTGAACCAAGAATACTGTATCCAGCACGACTATCATTTAAATATGAAGGAGGGATTAAACAATTCCCAGACAAGCAAAAGTTGAGGGACTTTGCCTCCCACAAACCACCTCTACAGGGTATTTTAGAGGGACTGCTCCAGATGGGAGCACTTCTAAGACTAAATAGATGTCACCAGAGAAAATAAAATCACAGCAAAGAAAGCAGACCAACCAAATACTAACTAAAGGCAAAAAATAAAATCAACTACCCACAAAAGCAGTTAAAGGAAGCACAAAATAGCACAGAATTAAACAACCAACATATAAAGAATGGAGGAGGAGGAATAAGAAGGGAGAAAAATAAAGAATGACCATACAGTGTTTAAAATAGCTCAATAAGTGAGTTAAGTTAGACAGTAAGATACTAAAGAATCTAACCATGAACCTTTGGCAACCACGAATCTAAAGCCTGCAATGGCAATAAGTACATATCTTTCAATAATCACCCTAAATGTAAATGGACTGAATGCACCAATCAAAAGACACAGAATAATAGAATGGATAAAAAAGCAAGACCCATCTCTATGCTGCTTACAAGAGACTCACCTCAAACTCAAAGACTATAGGAACAAAGAAAGACTGAAGGAACAAAACAGCAGCAGAATCATAGAACCTAAGAATGGACTAACAGTTACCAAAGGGAAAGGGACTGGGGAGAAAGTGAGAGAAGGGAGGGATAAGGGTGGGGAAAAAGAAAGGAGACATTATGGTTAGCATGTATAATGTGGGGGGGCATGGGGAGGGCTGTGCAACACAGAGAAGACAAGTAGTGATTCTATAGCATCTTACTATGCTGATGGACAGTGACTGTAATGGGGTTTGTGGGGGGGGGGGATTTGGTGAAGGGGGGACCCTAGTAAGCATAATATTCTTCATGTAATTGTAGATTAATGACAACAAAATAAATTAATTAATTTAAAAAAAAAGCAAGACCCATCTATATGCTGCCTACAAGAGACTCACTTCAAACCCAAAGACATACACAGACCAAAAGTGAAGGGATGAAAAAAGATATTTCATGCAAACAATAGGGAGAAAAAATCATTTGTTGCAGTACCTGTATCAGACAAAATAGACTTCCAAACAAAGAAAGTAACAAGAGACCAAGAAGGACATGACATAATGATAATGGGGTCAGTCCAACAAAAGGATATAACCATTATAAGTATCTATGCACCCAACACAGGAGCACCTACATATGTGAAACAAATAGTAACAGAATTAAAGGGGGAAATAGAATGCAATGCACTCATTTTAGGAGACTTTAATGCACCACTCAAATGACAGATCAACCAGACAGAAAATAAGTAAGGACACAGAGGCACTGAATGACACCCTAGAACACATGGATCTAACACACATCTACAGAACTCTACACCCAAAACTGCAGGATGCACATTCTTCTCAAGTGCACATGGAACATTTTCAAGAATACATCATATACTAGGCAACAAAAAGAGCCCAGTAAGTTCAAAAAGATTGAACTTGTACCAACCACCTTCTCAGACCACAAAGGTATGAAACAAGAAATAAATTATGCAAAGAAAATGAAAAAGTCCACAAACACATGGAGGTTTAACAACATGCTTCTAAACAACCAATGGATCAATGACCAAATAAAAACAGAGAATAAGCAATATATGGAGACAAATAACAACAATAATTCAACAATGCAAAAATCTGTGGGATGCAGCGAAGGCCGTGCTAAGCGGGAAGTATATTGCAATACAGGCCTACCTCAGGAAAGAACAACAATCCCATATGAACAGTCTAAACTCACAATTAATGAACTAAAAAAGAAGAAAAATTGAGGCCCAAAGTCAGAAGAAGGAGGGACATAATAAAGATTAGAGCAGAAAACAATGAAATCGAGGAAAATAAAACAATAGGAAGTAATCAATGAAAGTAGGAGCTGGTTCTTTGAGAAAATAAAATACATAAACCCCTAGCCAGACTTCTCAAGAAAAAAAGAGAGTCTACACACATAAACAAAATCAGAAATGAAAAATGAAAAATCACTACAGATACCACAGAAAAAAAATTATTAGAGAATACTATGAAAAATTATATGCTAACAGACTGCATATCCTAGAAGAAATGGACAACTTTCTAGAAAAATACACGCTAGCAAGGCTGACCCAGGGAGAAACAGGAAATCTGAACAGACCAATTACCAACAATGAAATTGAATTCGTAATCAACACACTACCTAAGAACAAAATGCCTGGACCACATGGCTTCACTGCTGAATTTTATCCAACATTCAGTGAAGACTTAATACCCATTCTGCTTAAGTTTTCCAAAAAGTAGTAGAGGAGGGACTTACACTCATTCTATGAGGCAAGCATCACTCTAATGCTAAAACCAGGCAAGGACACCACAAAAAAAGAAAATGACAGGTCAATATCCCTGATGAATATTGATGCAAAAATACTCAACAAAACATTAGCAAACAAAATTCAAAAATACGTCAAAAGTCTCATCCATCATGATCAAGTGTGATTTATTTCATTGATGCAAGAATGGCACAATATTTATAAACTAATCAATGGGATACACCACATTAACAAAAGGATGGATAAAAACCATACAATCATCTCAATAGATGTTGAAAAAGCAAAATTCAACATTCATTCATAATAAAAACTCTCAACAAAATGGGTATTGAGAGTACATACTTCAATATAGTAAAGGTCACATACAACAACCCCACAGCTAACACCACACTCAGTGGCAAAAAAATGAAAGCTTTTCCTTGAAGATAAGGAACAAGACAAGGATGTCTACTCTCACCACTTCTACTCAACATAGTGCTGGAAGTCCTAGTCATGACAATCAGATAAAAAGACAAAGAGATAAAAGACTTCCAAATTGGTAAAGAAGTATAACTGTCACTAGTTGCAGATGACATGGTACTATATATAGAAAACCCTAAAGACTCCACCAAAAAACTATTAGACCTAATAACTGGATTCAGTAAAGTCGCAGGATACAAAATCAATATACAGAAATCTGTTACATTTCTGTATGCTAACAATGAACTAGCAGAAAGAAAAATCAGGGAAAAGATTCCATTTGTAATTGCATCAAAAGAATAAAGTGCCCAGGATTAAACCTAACCAGGAGGGTGGAAGACCTACACTGAAAACTGTAAGACATTCATGAGAGAAATTAAAGAAGACACAAATAAATGGAAATCTATCCAATGCTCAAGATAGGAAAAATTAATATCATCAAAATAGCCATCTTTCCCAAAGCAATTTACAGATTCAATGCAATCCCCATGAAAACACCAATGGCATTTTTCAATGAACTAGAGCAAAGAATCCTAAAATTCATATGGAGCCAGAAAAGACTCAAAATAGCCAAAGAAATCTTGAGAAAGAACAAAGCTGGTGTATTACACACTCTGACTTCAAACTATACTTCAAAGCTATAGTAATCAAAACAATATGGTACTGGCACAAGAATAGATCCATGGATCAATGGAACAGATAGAGAGCCCAAATATAAACCCACACATACACAGTCAATTAATCTATGATAAAGGATCCATGAACATACAATGGGGAAAAGACAGCCTCTTCAATAACTGGTGTTAGGAGAACAGGACAGTTATGTGCAAGAGAATGAAACTGGATTACTATCTAACTCTGTAAACAAAAGTAAGCTCAAAATGGATCAAAGACCTGAATGTAAGTCATGAAACTATAAAACTCTTCAAAGAAAACATAGGCAAAAATCTCTCAAACATAAGCAGGAGTAATTTTTTCCTGGACACAGCTCCTTGAGCAAAGGAAAAAGAATAAAAAATGAGTGAGTGGGACTATATCAAACTAAAAAGCTTCTTTACAGGAAAGGACACTATCAGCAGAACAAAAAGGCAACCTACAGTATGGGAGAATATATTCATAAATTACTCATCTGATAAGAGGTTAACATCCAAAATATATAAAGAACTACTATGCCTCAAATAGCTGGATTAAAAAATGGGCAGACGACCTGATCAGATATTTCTCCAATGTAGAAATACAGATGGCCAACAGGCACATAGAAAGATGCTCCACATCGCTAATCATCAGGGAATTCAATCAAAACCACAATGACATATCACTTCACACCAGATAAAATAGCCACTATCTAAAACATAAGAAATAACAAGTGTTGGTCAAGTTCTGGAGAAAGAAGAAACCCTCTACACTGTTTGTAGGAATGTAAATTGGTCTAGCTGCTGTGGAAAGCAGTATGGAGTTTCCTCAAAAAGAATAAAAAAAGAAATACCCTATGGCTCAGTAATTCCACTTCTAGGAGTTTGCCTGAAGAAAACAAAATCCCTGATTCAAAAAGATATATGCACCACTATATTTATCACTGCATCATTTATAATAGCCAAGGTATGGAAGCAACCTAAGTGTCCATCAATAGACAGGTGGATAAAGAAGAGGTGGTACATGTACACAATGGAATAATGTTCAGCCATAAAAAATGAGATCATGTCATTTGCAACAACATGGATAGACCTAGAAGGTATTACATTCAGTGAGATAAGCCAGGAAGAGAAAGATAAACACCATATGATTTCATTTATTTGTGAAATATAAAGCAAACAGAATGAACAAAACAGCAGAAGACTTACAGACAGTGAGAAGTGACTAATGGTTACCATGGGGGAGGGTTGGGTGGGTGGGGAGGGTGATGAGGATAAAGGGGCACAAAAATTCTCAATCATAATATAAGTTGGTCATGGGGATAGTAGTATCACATGGAGAATATAGCCAATGATTCTTAAACATCTTTATGTTGACAGATAGTAGTAACTGCATTAGTGGGGGTAAGGATTTAATGATATGGGTAACTGTTAAACCATGTGGTGTATACTTGAAACAAATATTAGATTATATATCAATTATATTTCAATAAAAGAAATAGGCAAAGAACCTGAACAGATATTTTTCCAAAGAAGAAATACAGATGGCCAACAGGCACATAAAAAGATGCTCCACATCACTAATCATCAGAGAAATGTGAATCAAAAGCACAATGAGATATCACTTCACACTGATCAGAATGGCCACTATCCAAAAGACAAAAAATAGTAAGTGCTGGCGAGGATGTGGAGAAAAAGAAAACCCATACACTGGTGGTGGGAATGTAAATTGCTGCGGCACTAAGGAAAGTAGTATGGAGGTTCCTCAAAAAACTAAAAATAGAAAAACCATATGATCCAGTAAATTCATTTCTAGGAATTTAACCAAAGAAAACAAAATATCTGATTTGAAAAGATACATATACTACTCTCTGCTTATTGCTGCATTATTTACAATAGGCAATGCATGGAAGGAACCAAAGTGTCCATTAATAGATGAATGGATAAAAAATGTATATACAGGAAATCCTGCATTTGCAACAACTTGGAGGGATATATTGCTAAGTGAAATAAGCCAGGCATAAGCCAAACAAATAGCATATAATTTCACTTATATGTAAAATCTAAAAACAAAACAAAATGAACAAGACAGCAAAGGATTCATAGATACTGAAAAGTAACTGGTGATTATCATGAGGGGTTAGGGTGTGTGGGTAAAATACACAAAGGAGATAAAGAGGCACAAAATGTCAATCATAAAATAAAGTATTCATGGGGATAAAAGTACAGCATTGAGCATATGCCCAATAATTCTGTCAATGTCTTTCTATGTTGATAGGTAGTAACTACACTACTTGGGGTGAGGATTTAATAATGTATGCAATTGTTGAATCACTATGTTGTATACTTGAAAAATACAATATTGTACATCAACCATACTTCAGTAAAAAAGTCAAAAACAGGCTGTATGTAAGCATTAAATGGAAAGAATAAAGCTCAAATAGGAGCAGAGAACCAGTAGAAAATGCAACTATAATCAAAGTTAATCTAAGTTAATAATGTTTATATATAGGATAATAAGGCTACATAATTCAACACTCATTCATGATAAAACACTCAGAAAACCAAGAATAGAGGGAACTCCCTCAACTAGATATAAAGCATCTAAAAAAAACCCTACAGCTGACATTATACTTACTTGTGAAACACTGAATGTTTTCCCCCTAAGATTGGGAACATGGCAAGAATTTCCACCCTCACCATTCTCATTCAACAGAGTGTTGGGAATTCTAGCCAGTGCAATTGGCAAGAAAAGGAAACAAAAAGTATACAGATTGCAAAGGGAGAAATAAAACTATCCATATTTTCATATGACATAACTGTCTTTATTGAACTTCCAAGAAATCTACAAATATACTACTAGAATGAAAAAGTGAGTTCAGCAAGGTTACAGGCTACAAGGTAAACATACAGAAATCAATTATATTTCTATATACTAGCAATGAACATACAAATACCAAAATTTTAAAGTGCAATACCATTTGAAACCTCTGAAGCCTTTCTGGAGGTGACAGCCTCCCAACAAGAACATGTCTCTTGCAAAGGATCATCTTCATTCATCTCCGGAAGTGGAGGAGAGGAAACACAAGAAGAAGCACTGGGCGCAGAGCCTGAATAGCTACTACATGGATGTGAAATGCCCAAGACGCTATAAAATCATCACAGCTTTTAGTCATGCACACATGCCCCACTGCCCTCTGCCAGAGCACAGGAGGAAGAGTGAGCTCACGGAAGGTGCTCCTTCCAACAGAAGCACCAATCAAGATGAGTAGGAGAACATCCCAATAAACACGTTTTGGATTTTAAAAATCACTCAAAAACAAAAACAAAAAATAGGTGGGAGATTCAACATGGTAAAGATGCTGATTCTTCCAACTTGATAAAACAAGTTCAACTCAATTCCTATTTTTAAAAAACAAAAAATTTATTTTAGAGATAGACAAGATTACTCTAAAATGTATATGGAAAAGCAAAGGAAGTATGGCAAGTAAAAACAATTTTGAAAAGAAGAGTGATATAAAAGGAATCTCTCTGCCCGATTTCAAGATTGATTATATAAAGTAACCAAGACTCTGTGATATTGGCAGAGGGACAGACATATAGATGAATGGAACAGAATAAGGAGCCCAGAAATACTTCCATGCAATATGCCCAACCGATTTTTGAACCAAGGTGTGAAAGCAATTCAATAAAGGAAAGGTCGCCTTTTCAACAAATGGTGCTGGAGCAATTAGACATCCATATGCAAAAAAGTATCACATTATATAAAAATTACCTTAAAATGAATCACAGAGTAACATGTAAAATGTAAAACTATACAACTTTTAGGAAATATCTTCAAGGTCTGGGGTTGTACAAAAAGTTCTTAGACTGAACATCGGAAGCATGATTCATAAAAGGAAATGTTATGAATTGGATTTCATCAAAATACAAAATGTTTTATCTGCAAAAGACCCTCTTAGTAGAATGAAAAGATGAGCTAGAAACTGGGGGAAAATATTTGCAAGTCACATAACTAATGAAGGCCTAGTACCTACTTACATGTAAAGAACTCTCAACAGTAAAAAAAGCAAATAACTCAATTAGATAATAGGCAAAAAACAAAGTGACATTTCGCCCAAGAGAAATACAAGATGCAAAATAAAGATATGAAAAGATGTGCAACATGATTAGCCATTAGAGAAATGCAAGTTAAGACTACAATGGGATATCACTACACACCTATCCAAATGGCTAAAATAAAAAGGACATAAAAAATTCTGGCAAGGTTGCCAAGAAACTGGACATTCATCATTGCTGGAGAAATGTGATATGGTAAAACCACCCTGGCAGTTTCTTTAAAACTTAAACATGCAGTCACCATACGACCCAGCAGTTACACTCCTGAGCATTTACCCCACAAAATTAAAGATGTGCATTCACACAAAAACCTGCACATGAATGTTCAGAGCAGCTTTATTCATAATAGCCAAAAAGTGAAAGCAAACTGTGGTACATACATAAGATGGAATGGATTCCACTCAACAATAAAAATGAGAAAACTGTATAGAGATACACGAACAACTTGGCTGAAACTCCAGGGACTTAGGCTGAATGAAAAGGAAAAAAGTCAATCCCAAAAAGTTATATATTGTATGATTCCATTTACATAACATTTTTGAAATGACAAAATGAAAGAAATGAAAAACAGATTAATGGTTGCCAGGGGTTAAGCAAGGAGCGCAAATAGGAGATGAGAAGCTATCAAAGGGCAAGATCAGGGCCATTGCAGTGATGGAAATGCTCAGTATGCCTAAATGCTCAGACTACATAGATGCCCATATCAGCCTGTGATCATTTACTACAGCCTGTAACATGTTATCTTTAGGAGAAATTGGGTAAAGAGTGCACAATATCTCTGTATTATTTCACATAAGTACATCTACATCCATGATTATTATATCAAAATTAAAAGTTTAACTTTTAAAAGCATATTAACATTTTCAACAAAATAGGTGGCAAGGTACCTCCATGAACCTTAAAATGCAAGTTGGTGGGGACAAATCATGAGTAGTCACAAGATCTGCCTGGAGTTAGTGTCTGTGCTGGAGAATGTAGGGGGAAGCAACTGGTATATCTGAGAATACGATAAATCCCAAATGGCTGATGGGTACTCATTGAAAAACACAGCAGGCCAAGTACAAGAACAGCATGTGAAACTAGGAGGGGTCTGCCCGATCCAACAGCCGTAGAAGGGAGCAGAGCAGTCTCACCCCTAAGAACTCTCTAAGCTGACCAGCCAGGAAACTTTTCTGTGCAGAGGAAGACTTGGGGGTAATAGAATCAAAACTGAGCCAGGCAGGGACAAGGGGATGAAGAAAAGAAGTTCAAAGTGAAGGATGGAAAGACAGTCTGGAACTCCCAAAGCACAAGCTGTTATATGTTATAGCACTACACAGAAACAGCGTAAGAGGAGGCTCTGTGAAGTCCCCTAAAACTCAAGAATATTAATTTCATATAAAAAGAGCAACAGAAAAGGACTGAAGTTAGAGCTTACATAAAGTTAGTGTAAAATCCGTACAATGAAAGCACACTAGAAAAATCATGCTACCAAAAAGACTAAACTATAACCTATTTCAAAACAAACTAAAAGTCATTAAGGAAGGGTTAGATATGAAATAACAACATGAGTAAGAATTAGAAAATCTCAATAAAAACAATATGCTGCCGTAATTATATAATGTGATAAATATCGCTTAAATTGCAATCATGCTGCAATATACAAATATATCAAAGTGACACACTGTATGCCTTAAATACACGAAATGTAATATGTCAAATTTATCAAATAAAAACTAATTTTTTAAAAAAATGAGAAAATCTCAGAAATACTGGCAGTACCCCAGGAAATAATTAGAAATAAAAGAAACCAATTTCAGAGGCACAGGCTAGAAGGGACAGAAGAACAAATAAGCACAGTGAGGAAGGCCTCAGCAGAAAGAGAAGGAGAGAAGAACCATTTTTTAATGAAAAGTAAAAGAGAGGGAAAGGCAATTCAAGTGAAAACGAAAAATACTGAGGATATGCAAAAAACTCCAACATGTAAAGGATCAGAGTCCCTAGAAAAGGAGAACCAAAGGAAATACTAAATTATATGACTCAATAAAACATTCCCTAAAATTAAAAAAGACTTGGACAACAAATTGAAAGAGAACATAGTTTATTTGAGAAACTCAACCCACACAACTAAAACCAAGATACATCCCAGTAAAATTTCTGAACATGTGTCCTGAGGCCCATGGAGTCTTCTGCGGTGGCTGGCAGAGCTCTAGCTCTTGACCCGAGTGGTGATTATAAAGGTTTTGCCTTAAATAATTCATTAAATTAAACATTTTTTTGTGGTTATTTGTATCTCCATTTTATCTTACAATAAAAAAGGTTCTAAAAAACAGTGAAAAGGAAACAGTGACCATCTGAGCATTTGTCTTCTGAAGGCAGTGGAGATTGCAGTTGGTCAAGAGAAAGACACGGGGATAACGGTTTATGGGTTGGGACTGGATCATAGAAAGTGCACCACTTGGGACAGGAAGGAGTTCGGGCTTAGGGGAATTTCTGCACAATGTCCTTGGATGTGGGGACTATGACCTATATGAGTAGGAGGCAGGAGGGCAGAAGGGTGAGCAATGCATGATCGCAGGACACAAAACTCTAGGAAACTCAGAACTCCTCCAAGGCCTCATGGCAAAGTCACTCTGGAACACTGACCTCTGAATGTCCTTTACTTAGCCTAGGACCCAGGTGGTACTTCAAGTTCCAGGAGAAGAAGCTTCAGTTAGGACCTTAGCACAGCAGTGATGAGGGATCTGCTCTCGTAACCTGCTGGACAGTGATCAAAGTATTGGGAGGGACCCTCAGGCAGCAGGCAGTGCCACCCAGCCAGTCACCACCAAGACGTCTCCCTCTGTCTGAAGGACTGGGAGAATGGTCTGCCCCTCAAAGACAAGGAAGAAGACATTACCTTGTCCCTAGACAACTGAGTCTCCACATATCCTGGAATGAAAGAGAGGCAAGAAGTAGAATGCCCCAGTTGGGACCAAATGTTGTGAGTATCCTGAGGGGTGGGAGATGACCTACAAGATCGGAGCTCCATCTCCTCTGACCCCCGGAATGTTTCTAGCTTCAGAAAAACTATCTCAATGATCCCTGAGAAGTACAGTGAACCTTCTGCCTCACGTCTTTGACATTAGGAAAAGTGGGAAGGGGGGAAGCCATGGGCAGGCGGCAGTGTGCTCCTGAGAGGCTCGTTACCTGTCTGAGCCCTGGCGCAGATGACGAGTCCCACCACAAGGAAGATCAGCCCGAGCAGGAAGGCTGCAGCTCCACTTAGCATCTTTTCCCAAGAACGTTCAGACTGAGCTCCTATGGGAAACAGGCCTTAAAGTTAGTAAAAAAGCTCTCAATATTTGCTGTACTTTCTTGAAATCCCAGAGTCTGTACTGTACCCCAAATCCAAAGCTAGAGAAGGAATAAATTTAGAAATGGTTCTTTGAAGCCAAGGTTTACACCCATGGGGTTTCTGTTAGTGATTCTTGTAGCCCGTAAGAATGACCCAAAATACTGAGACTAAAGTATTGGAGGACACTAGTTCCCAAAGTTGAAAGTGACAAAGATATTAGACCTCCTTATTTCTTAGAAGATGTAAGAATAGATGCCTGCAAAATTTTCTCCTCCCATAAACCAAGGACTCCAATTTCTCTGACTTCCTCAGCTCAGTGGGAAAGAGGATTAATGCTGTGAAAAGACGAATGCAGAGGGAACCCAGGTCCCATATTGAGACAGTATGACCCTGACTCAGGCCCAGACAGTACAAGAAGCTGGTTCTCACTCCACTCCACAGAAATAGGGCTCAGCAGGCTGGGATGGTCAACAACACAGGTGTAGACATCTCTGAGTTCAAGCGTTATTTCCAGCATCACCACTGTCTGAAAGGTCCAGTCTCCATTCCTGATAAGGCCAGGGGACATGACCCCGGCGCTCTCCTCCTGCCCATTCCGGAGCCACCTGATGGTGATGTCTCCTGGATAGAAACCCGTCACAGAGCAGAGCAGCAGATTGCGGTGCTGCAGGGATGGGGTCCTCTCGGGATACACAGTCACCTCTGGTTGTACTGGGAAGGGAGAGGAAAGTGAGGCATCATGAAAGAAAACCACCAAGGCAGGACTGAGGTTTCTTTAGGGACTACCTCTGCCCCTAATCTCTTTCCCAGATCACCCACATGGAACTGGAAATATGGGGAACCGTCAGACCCCAAGACTCAGAAACTGGGTATGTCAATGACCCTAAGGAGGATTAAGACCTTATCAGACTCTCCTACAATTAGCCTTCTACTTGAGAGCTCCTGAGAACCTTGGGGGTCTGGAACCAAGGCCACAGTGACCTGACCTGCAAGGAGCATGAGTCACAATTGGGGCAAGAACATATATACAAATTCCCCGGCTCATAACCCATATTCTGCTTCCTGAAGCAGAAAATTGCCTAAGTAAAGAAGAGCCCTGGCTCACATGTGGAAGATTCCTGAGCCTTACCAGACCTCCCAGTCCACCTCACCTTTTCTCTCCACAGTGAAGGGGGCGCCCAGCCAGTAGTTATGCCTGCAGAGGGCATCCACAGAAGCTCTACACCTCTCCAATATATCTGACCGGTTATTCCACAACTCAGCATCAGGCTTCCCCAGCTCCGTCAATGCCACAAACATTCCCACACTGCTGTCAAAACGTGCATACTCCTCCAAGTTAAAAATGAATCGCACCACAAACTGCACCTTTTCAGTCCCATTGGTGAAGTAACAGTCAGCCTTTGCCTGAATCACAAAATCTTCTGGAAAAAATAAACAAGACTGTGAGTCAGCTCCTACCTTTGGGAAACCCATACCTTGTAAATTAAGCCAGACCACGTGGATTTGAGAGGAGGCCTTCTGACCTCAGTAAATAGGTCAAAGTAGCCTCTTCTCCCTGGGACCCCACTCTGGTTCCACTTAGCAGTAGAAAAAAGCTTGAGGCCCATCCTGCCAGGCCAGCCAAACAAGAGACATGTGACCCAAAGAAGCAGGCCAGAATCTCAAAAGTCATAGACATTCATTCAACAAATAGTTATTGACTGTTTGAATTTTGCCAGATACTGCACTAGATTTTTCCAAGCTAAGATTTCAGAAGCCCAAGGTTTTAACTCCCTGTATGATCAAATCAAAAGGATCCATCCCCGTATGGAATAATTCTGTAGCATTCTTGCCAGAACCATATTCATTCCATACATTCCTTCTGGAGCAAAGCAAAGGAGTGATGGAGGAGACGCAAAGAAATGCACAGTAGGTACGTATTAGGTGTGCCCTCCACTCACTGTGTTTTCTCCAAGAATTTCCTTCTGGACCTTTTCCTTTGCACTCTTACTCAGAGACCTCATCCCCTCTGTTGGCTCTAATGAGGTAATGACCTCATTGTCTTTCTTGGCATTGGGCAAAATAAAATTAGTCGTGGCTTGAAGGTTATTATCGTCAACATCATTGGCACTATGCCTTCAATTCTAGTAGCTGCAACAACATGGTGATAGGAAGTAATAAGATTAGCTTAAACCTTCTTTGGGGGCTTTTATATTAAACATTGCCACCGAAGAGGGAATCAAAGGAAACTACTTCCATTGTCTGCTACAATTTTCTACTTTCAAAGTACCTTACTAATTTTACAAGCAATTGGTTTGAGCTATATATTTTCATACAATGTTCTTCATTAATCTGCTCATGTTCTCCAAAGTAATTTAATATTCCAGTTACTTAACCAGTCCTCATAAATAAGAAAAAGTATGATTCTCATTTGTAGAGCACACAGTGCTATGGCTCCTGAGGACACAGGGAGAAACTGCCAGCTGAGAACCAGGAGGGAGCCTTCCCCAGAACACCACCACGCTGACACCCTGATGTTTGTGCTCCCAGTTCGTGTGTTGAAACTCTAACCCCTAACGGTGATGGTATTAGGAAGAGGTGCTTTGGGGAGGTGCTTAGGTCTTGATGGTGGAGCCCCCATGAGTGGGATTAGTGCCCATATAATAGAGGCTCCAGAGAAGTCCCCAGCCCTTCTACCATTGAGGACACAGGGAGAAAGTGCCAGCTGAGAACCAGCAACAGCCTTCACCGGAACACCACCACACTGACACCCTGATCTTGGACTTCCCAGACTCCAGAACTGGGAGAAATACATTTCTGTGGTTTATAAGCCACCATCTGTGTTGGTTATAGAAGCCTGAATGGACTAAGACACAATGAAATCTGTCTTAGATTTAAAGATGTGGAAATTTTTAAGAGACAAATTGGTAAATGGCCCTGGGTTATGTCTCAGTTGATTCGAGTTCCAGTTCTGTATCCAGTAGTTTTATGTAGAAACACTTACCCTCCCTGACCTGCTTTCCACTGGTGAAGAAACTGAGGTAGAGCTCAGAAGTATAGTGTTAAGTGAGAAAAGAAACAATGTGATTCAGTGCACAATGACATTTATTAAAATTTAAAAATACACACAGAAAAACAATGCCACATATTAAAGGCCACCATCTGACTTGCAGACATACTGGACACATTAGAATGGAAATCTAAGGCAAGGAGGGAGAGAGAATGGAGACAAGAGAAGGGAAAAGAGAGTTCTTCCACTGACAAATGACTACAATGTGCTGTGAACTCACTGGATAAGATGAACTCAAGTCTGTGCACTCGAGAACAATAATAAAAGGAAATTCAGATGGGTTATAATGTGGGTTGGCCAGAAAAGACTTGCCTGAAAAAATGGCATTTAAGCTGAGACTTGAAGGATAGTTGTTACTCATCTTAAATTTGCTTTCATTTCTAAGCTCAGAGGCCTCCCCCAGGAGCCACTGAGCTGATAAGGACTGCGGTGTTCTTCCTGAGTCATGTCATCCCTGCTCAGCTGTCACTCAGTAGCTAGTTTCCAAAGAGGCTCTAACCTCCCATTAGCTATTCCTTACAATCTAAATCAGGAAAAAAAGTATGATAGTCAGATCTATGTCAATTTAAGATCCAGGCTCACTGCTTTTCCATTTATGGTGTTTAATGGACATTATAAGCTCAGAGAGGTTTCTATTCTCTAAGAGCAATGATCTTCCCCCACCCACCCTCCCCATGGGTTTGTTCCTCTTTTGTATTAAGGAGACTTTGACATTCAAACAGGCTCTGTTTTTAGCACGTTATATCCTGTTTTCTGTTGATAGATATGCTTTCATGGTGTAAAACTGCTTCACGTCTACATAGACTATCATCCCAGCTAGAAAAATAACAGCAGTAAATACACATACCCAGTAACCTGAGGACAGGGATAATGCATTCAACTTCTGTTATGTCTCAAAACTGGGGCCTAATAATGCCAAAAGAAGCAACCTTTGTTTCCAATTCCTTTTGTCCACATGTACCCCAATTGGATAAACACAGAAACAGTCACAACCATCAGAGCGAACTCCTGACTGACAAATGACAGCTATTTTCAGGCCGCCTCCATTTTCTGCAGTTCTTGAGGGTGAAATTGATACAATAAGAGCTCTAAGCAAGACAAAATGTTTCCCTCCTCCTTGCCTCCCTACTTCTTGAATCTGTGGCTCTAGTACAGGAAGTCCTTTTTCCCAGCAGTCCACTGTGTATGGTGGACTTGAAGGAACACTTTTCAATGCTTTTGTTCTTCAAAAGGAAGAACACTCCCTTTGAAGGCAAAAGCCAGTTCCAGTCTGGTCTGCAAATACCAGACCTAGGGGGAAAGCCCTTCCTCCCCATGCCAGTGAGGCATACACCCCTGAGAAAAACCACGCTGTTCTTACCTGGAGAGACTTTGCCTCGGGCCATGGAGGAATCCAGCCTGATAAGATTCACTAACAGAATCAACACGCAAGGAGCCCACCTGGAACCCATTCTGGAAGGGAAAAAAAATGAGACAGTAAAATGGTTAGCTTCTTCAGAATGGGGCTTGTTAACTCAGTCAAAATATATTCATTAAGTGTTAAAATACCTTTCTATCCCTCCCAGGACTGGAAAGTCCTCACACTGATAACCAATCAAGATAGAAGAGTTTTGTATCATTAGTTGCTGGGTAGAATACTTTCATAGAGTTGTGTTACGCCACTCAAGAACTGTCTACCTGGAGAATCACTGACAGTAGTTTAGCTATGTGGGAAATGAGCTGAGAGAAAAAGAATAGAAAACCTCTCCATAGTGTGTGATCCTAGAAGAACTAGACAGATTGTTTATTCTTTATCCAGCTATCTATCCTCATCTAGCAATGTCCCTGGCCTGTTCTAACCAATAGTTCTCCTTTCCTATGGGGGAGCTGACATTGCCAACAGAGAATGTGTGAAAAAGAAGAAAGTAGATAGCACTCTAATCATACACCTCAAAAGGAGTTAGTGAAGGGACCATCAGAGAAGATACAGAAGAGACTGAAAATAACCTGGAGAGTATGATTTCCTGTCAACTGAGAGAAAGCCACCAAAAAACATGGAGAGAGGATTCTCAAAATAATTAAGTGCTGCAAAAACATTCAAGAGGATGAAATATAAGAAAGTTTTATTGTGTTTTTAAAATTAGTGGGCACCAATAATCTTCAATGGGACATAGAACATTAAAGTTAGAAACTATATTTCAAAAGAGTAGAGTGAATTAGAAATGAAGGCAGCAGATGTAAACAGTCCATCGAGAATTTTAGAAATGAAAACAAGGGAAAAGATGAGACTCTCATTTGAGAGAAAAGCACCACTAAGGGAAAGTCACTTTTAAGATATGAAAGACCTTAACAAGTTTCTGAGTCAAGCAGGAGACATATGTAATAGAAGAAATTAAAGATAAAAAAGAAGAAAAGATAAATTACCCACAAAATGCTTACTGGAATCCAAAGAATGAGCGAGATTATCAAACTCAGCAATAAAAAGAAACACTTCTTCAGATACAAGAATGAGAACAGGGACATTTGGAGTGAGAAAGGGGGATGAGGACGTTCCAGTTATATGGCTTCAGTGGACTCACTTTTAGGACAAGGCAAGAACTTCTGCTAAAAAGGAGCTGAAGAAAATATATTTGACAACTATGGAGACAAGTTTCCTTTTTCACCAGAGTGGTAAGTGCATTATTTATTTAGCATAGAGCCATCCACACCCAATATTATGGGCATGCAATCATGAGACCAACATGTTCTTTGTCCTCAAGAAATGTATCACCTACGTGGAGTGACAGGGATACCAAGCACTGTAAAGTCAGGACAAAGGAAATTAGTGTTTGGGCACAGAAGATAAGCAAATTGTGACTTAGTGTAGAAAGAGTTTGTGATAAAGTGGATGGTTTACACAAGTGGCCTAACAAGCAGAGAATTTTAGAAATAGGAATAACAAGGACAAGTAGACAACAGAAAGGAAATAAACAGTAAAACAAAAGTTTATCTGGAATCCCTTAAAAATTTCAGCTTATCCACAATAAGTAAATATTTGCATTCCGTTGAATAAAGAGGTGAACAGAATTTTTTCTAGTTCTTCACTTCCCTAAGAGAAAACATACTTTGCTTGTTATGTTTTACCAATATGCTGAGAGGCACTCAGTGAAGCTCTACCCATAAGTAGTAATATCAGATTGTAAATCAAAGGCTTACTCTATGAATAGCTGGTCAACTCCCTAATAGCCCAATAGAGGGTTTTATGGCAAGCCTCTCTGAAGCATGAGACCCTCAAGCAAGATTTCACGTTCCTTCCTAGCCAACTGTACCGCTAGCCAACTGCAATCCAGAAGGATTAAGAACTCCCAAGCGTATGAGTAATAATGCAGGAAGAAGAAAGATGATTGGATCAAAATGGCAAAATAGGATTCAGAAAAGAAAGGTGAAATGCAACTATGCAATCTTTTAATGAACTTTAACCCCCCACTCTTAGCAAACAAGCCCTGCACTGGAATCTGCCCCATCAGAATAATAATTTATTCTCCTGGGAAATCATGACAGAGTAAAAAAAGTCTATCCTGATGGTTTTGTGTATGTGTTTGTAAGAAGACTGGGTTCCTGATTAACCTCATCCTCTCCCCTTGAGTCTCTCATCTCAATAGAGACAAATATTTTCAAATTGAGTAATACCAGAAGAAATCCTGGCAGAAACCTTTGACACCCTCCCACCCTGGCCTGGACTGGCCTTCATTTACACACAGCCATGGCTGCAGCCTGTTCATTCATTCCCCTTTCCCCACCCCATGCCTTTTCTCCCTGGGCTCCTCCCAGAGTTCAGGCCAAAGGGAACAGTGCCACCCACGTGAGAGGACCCGCTGTGGTAAACTGATGCCTACAAAGGTCATTTGCTTCCTGGATCTTGGTATCTATTTCACTTTCTGACCTTAGACCTATTTCTCTTCAGCCCCATCTCACACCCGTGTGTCCTGAGTCTCCTTGAACTAGTCATTATCCCCCTCCTCCCATTTTATGTTGGTACATCATTAGATGTCATTTGTTTACAGAGTACAGAGCAGAAAACAGAAGATTGCCTCGACTTAAGCAAATGAATCTGTTTGTCAGTTATTGTGAGAAAGGCAGGCAATGCTTTTGAAGACTTCTTGGTGCCCCTTGACTCAACTGCACTGCAGTATTCGGACAGGGAATTAAACCACTTTCCCCTGGCAGGACAGGCATGGGATCACACAGCACGAGCTCTGGACCAGAGTCTGTTCAGTTCACAGGCTATGTAATAGCCAAATTTGGGCCCTTTCCTTGCCCCTCAACCCTCAAGAGCTTAGGTATTAACACTTAAGAGTTTATTTAGCCCAGTGGTGTAACATCAGAAGGACCAGCAGGGGGCTTCCCAAGACACCTTAATCATATTCAGGGATCATCTTCCAGGTCAGAAAAGTCAAGACATTAGGCATTAGGTTAGATCCTAAAGGATCTAGTGGCTCTGATGTCCAAGGACCCAGGGCCTGGGCCAGCTGGATACACAGCACCTGGGCTGTCCTGTGAGTGTGTGGTGCCGTGAGCAGCT
Source organism: Manis javanica (assembly GCF_040802235.1). Lineage (NCBI taxonomy): Eukaryota > Metazoa > Chordata > Mammalia > Pholidota > Manidae > Manis > Manis javanica. The sequence continues at coordinate 47,519,845 of NC_133171.1, forward strand.
TAGCTGGGGGGCGTCTGGCTATCAGATGAATCCTGGGCTAGCTCACAGGAGGCCCCTCCACCTTTGTCCGCTCCAGGGAAGGTGTCTGTCACGGGCCTGGAGCAGAGGACCTTAGGAGGCAGAGGGGGTGATGAAGATGGAGATGGGGGTGGGGGGTTGTTGAGAAGATTATCCATTGAATTGCCTTAGCATCTTTGTTGAAAATCAGTTGATATGTAGTTCTAGTTCTTGACTATCCTTTCTGTTCCATTGATCTCTGTGTCCATCCTTTCAGCAATATCATACCATCCTGACTTTTCACTGTGGCTTTACACCAAGTCTTGAAATCAGATGGTGTGAGTAACCCAATTGTGTTGTTCTTTTTCAAAATGGTTTTGGCTGTTGCAGTTACTTTGCTTTGCCATGTAAATTTTAGAATCAGCTTGTCAATTTATATCCCTCTCCTAGCCCCCAAAAAAGGCTGCCAGGCTTTTGATTAGGATTACAATGAATCTATACCTTAGTTTGGGGGAAATTAGACATCTTAACATCAATGAATCTTCTAATCCATGGACACAATTTAGGTCTCCATTTATCTATCCTGTTTTCTCTCACCAATATTTGTGTGGTTTTCAACATGTAAATCTCACACATACTGTTAAATTTCTACCCAAGTATGACTTTGATGCTATTGTAAATGGTTTCTAGCTTTCCGTGTCTTAGGCAAAAGCAAATTCAGAAATCTCAATCCTTTATCTTCTCTCTGGCCTATTCACGTTCCAAACTGACTCCTTCTTCCCACTTCCTTTAGCCCAGTGGTGTAACAGCAGAAGGACCAGCAGGGGGCTTCCCAAGACACCTTAATCATATCCAGATATCATCTTCCAGGTCAGAAAAGTCAAGACATTAGGCATTAGATTAGATCCTAAAGTATCTAGTTGCTCTGATATCCAAGGACCCAGGGTCTGGGCCACCTGGAGACTTCTTTAAGTCTCATAGCAAATAGCAGGCACCAAGAAATATTTACTAGTTCCACATAGCACATGCATGTCAAATGTTCTCTTCTTTTAGCTTGTGCTAATTTGTGCTTCAATTCTCTGATCCTCATATCTGAGCACAGAAATATTTCTGCCCCACCCCACTCCCAAACACAGGGTCTTTCCTTTCCTTTTGCCAAATCTGAGTTTAAAGAAACTTTCCACTTCACATTTGGACAAAGAGATCTTTTCCCCTCTATTATTACATCTGAAACCCATCATTCACTGATGCTTGCATTTATTGAACCACCACATATGTGCCAGTCATTCTGCCTGAGAACTCAGGTCTCTTGGAGACACACTGTCCCTGGATATGATGGGGAAGCCCCAGACCAGAAGACTCTGGGTACATGGCATGCTCTGGATGTCTAATTTTGGCTGAGACCTCACAGCTGCAAGGCAATCATTTTCAGAACGCCCAGAGGTTCCCTAGTAAACTTCTTGTGGCAACTATTCCAAATTGTCATTCTCCTCAAACACACCCTTCTTTCTAGTCCCCCTCTCTCTCTTCCCTAGAAATTTAAATCAAGACCATTAGATGCCTTTCAGATCCTGCATTATCCCCCCACCCCTACTCTAGCCAACCTGAGAGCTACAGAAGCACCAGATTTTGGTCAGGACCATGGCCAGCACCAAAACCGGCCCTGGGCTGGGGAAAGGGTGTGGCTGGAACAGGGGGCTTGGGAACAGACATCTTACAGCTGGAACAAGCCAAACTCTAGTAGGGTACACCATTGGCCCAAACTGGGACAGCCCCTCAGACCTGCCTGAGAAGTGAGTTGAAGAAAGTAATTGCTGGAGTCCACCCACCCTTGGCTAGGGCCACCAAACACAAACAAGAGACCGCATGTGTCATTTGCTGATAGGCAGCCACTGTGACTTCCTTCTCCCTAGTTCCTTCTTTAGTCCTGTTTTGCTTTTATACTTTCTCACCTTCTTGGGTCCAAACCCTCACCTTTAAGCCCCAGCCTCTCTGTTTAGACCCCTCTCAGACTTGATCTTCTTCCAGCCTCTCTTTGTTCTTATACCATCACTCTGTACTTCCAGCTGAGGAAGTTCCCCCTTTCTTAACAGTATCTCAGTTCCTGTTCAGGGCCAACGACTCCCCTCTTCAGAGCAGAACACCTCCCAAGGAGTGAGTGAGTGAGTGAATGAGTGAGTGAGTGAGTGAGTGTGCATGCGTGCACATGTGCATGTGCTGGGACTGGATTAGGTCAAGGGCAGGCAGACAGCAGTCCAGTCTGGCAGCAGCTGGTGGCCCAGGCATAGATATGCAGGATGGTAGACCCAGAAGGAAGACTTGGGTGAGGACACAGGAGCTGAGAGGCAGGGGCCCAGGCTCTGAACCTGGCACAGGTCATCAAAAACATCATGGGGCTGAGGTAGAAGCATGGGGAACCTCATCTGCCACTTGACTGGATCAGAACTGGTCCAGATTCTGGCCTGGGCTGGGAGGATGTCTAGGCTACACATGGGGGTGAAGTGTGGGGATTGGAAGGCTGTGTGGGACACAAACTAGAACCCCAGCATAAGGCTTGAGCACACAGGTTTTGGCTTCTTACAGGCCTCTAGTTACTAGCTATGTGGCTTTGGGAAATTTTGTCTTTCTAGGCTGGCTTCCCCCATCTCTCTGTGCCCGCGTGTCTCACTCTCCTGGGTGATCCCAAGGGGCTCACTGTTCTCTCTCTTCCAGTGTCTTCAAGTTCTAGCCACCCCACCTCCCCCGCTTTCCCTCCCCATTCATGGGGGCACCATATCACCTGTCCTGAAAGGCCCTCACTTGTCTCGCTTACCATTAAATTACTGCTCATTTATTATCCTGTATTTCCTCCTTCCTTTCTTCTTTTACTTTTTAGAGATGGCTTTGTTATTCATGCCCTTTGACTGCTCACTGGTCTGATCAGCAGAGGTCATGAATGGCCACCTCCCAGCCCTCCCCTCCTTGCTTTTTCTGCTGCTTTTGAAGACCCTGACCACTGGTCACCCTCACTTCTGCCCCTATCCGCTGGCCGATGTTATCCCTGGTCAGTTCTGCCCTGTCCCTGAGAGACCGACCCCTCTGGACTCCACCACCCAGGCTCCCAGCTCACTGGCTTACTGCTGGGTCTGACCGAAGGGAGATATTGGCAGGAGTCTGGAGACTAGAAGGAGAAATCAGTCGGCATATTTACCTTCCCCTGCTGCCTCCCCGACCGCTGAGGCTTGCACCGCAGCTGCTTTCCCCATAGCCACGGCTCCCACTGGTGGCCCTTCTCCACAGCTGTAGTTCTCACTGGGCTCCAGTAACACAATTCTCTGTCCCTGCTTTTTCAAGTCTGGGGGTGTGGCCAGGCCCCTGTGTTTGGCTGCAACATCAGCCCTTGCTGGCTGCCTATCCTTGCCCACGCCTCTGTGAAGAACCCTGTTAAAACGATCAGCAATTGAACCCTGTGTGTGCTGTCTTTTCCTGGAAGGAACCTGGCCAGTACTTCCCCTCCTTCTTGGCGTTCCTTTCACTCTGACAGAGGGAATGGGAGAGCCCGGAGCGCTCTTCCCAGGCGCACATTCATTCATTCCACAAATGTTTTTCAAACATCTGCCATGGACCAGACACCATACTAGGCACTAGGAAGGTGTAATAAACAAAGGAAGCACTGAAAGTGATGCTGATATTATAAATCTGTAGTGGCTGGATTCTAGAAGATCAATTCCTGGGTGTGGGGAGTGAAGAGAGGACCGCAAATGAGCATCAGAACAAGTTTGGGACATATTTGGCCATCTCAGCCAGAGAGCCACCCTTGGGTGGCAGTGTCCCGGTTTAAGCTGAGTAGTGAGGATGCCTGTCGGGTGGAAATGGGGACTCAGACTTTGACCACGGAGATCTGACCAGGGATAACTTAAGACTGGTCTTGCCATGGCCAGAAGTAAATGCTTTAAAAATGAAAGGGGTTTATTAGAGAACTACAGCCTTTCTGAAAAACAAAGAACACAGTTTCTCCAGGGGAAGGGCTGATTCCCAACGCTAGCACCAAGGGAACCCCACACGGTGGCAGTGTTTCCATGCAATGCCCTGGCCTGAGTGCTAGACCCAGAGCACAATGGGCAATCCATTCTGACACAGATCTTCCCTTTGGGCCCACCACCCTGCATCTCCACGCCTGCGCCACCAGCTGCTGCCAGACTGGACTGCTGTCTGCCTGCCCTTGACCTAATCCAGTCCCAGCACATGCACATGTATTTTTAATTGAATTATAGGTGATATACAACATGATATTGGTTTCAGGTGTACCACATAGTGATTTAACAACTACATACATTACTAAATGCTCATTACGATAATGGTAGTTGCCCTCTATCAACATACAAAGAAGTTACAATATTATTACTATATTTCCTATGTTGTACTTTCATTGTCATGACTGATCTATTTTATAATTTGGTGTTTGTAGCTTTTTGTTGAGTGAACACAACTTTAAGGGAGATTATATCTACTACAAGAATAACTGTATAAAGTTTGTTTTAAAATCTTTTAAAACTATAGTCCATTAATTTTATGTGAAAAACACATAAAAATTCACTCTAAAAAGGTAGAAGTTGTCCATAATTCCACCCCTCACACACACTAGCGTTTGTGGAGTGCTTACTATATGCTAGGCATTGTCCCAAGCACTTTACAAGTGTTATGTCACTACCTATGAGGGAGGTAATATTATTGTTCTGGGGAACTGAGATCCAGAGGTAAATAACTTGCCTGAGATCATACAGCTTGTACAAGATGGAAGCTAGACGTAGATCCACGGAGTCTGGCTCCAGGGCCAGTCTGATTAATTTTATTGAGTGGACTTGTCCTCCACTCCTCTAATCCCATTGCCCCCGAGAGAATCCCTCTGATCATTCTGATGTGTGTTCATCTAGTCTTTCTAATATGGTCACACACAGACACAAACACAAATGAGCTCATGCTGGATAGAGTTTCATAGCTCGCATTCTTTCATCTAATATATCCAGAACATCTTTCTATATCCACAGATACAGCTTAACTTCACTTCTTGTAATGCCTACCTAATGTTTGTTCATGCGGATATAGCATCGTTCGTGCCGTTTATTTCATCAGCCTCTTATTTATGGATATTGAGCTTCTAACAGTTTCAAACATGAAAATATTTGCAAAAAATCTATTACCAGCATGGATTATTTTCCCATGACATTTATTAATGTCTCTTCAAACACCCATGGTTTGTGGAGCAAATCTAAATACATCCATCATTGCAGCAGGCTTCAGCTTACTTTTGTGTTCAAAAGCTACTGTCATGTAGCAGAACCCCGCTTCCATCAGCCTCCCACTCCCACATCTCTAAACCATCCCCACAAACATCTCAACTGCTAAAGGACAAGACCTAAAATATCAGGGACCAGAGAGATATGGAGGATCCGTACTTTCACGTACTTCAGGCCCAACTTGTTGATTTCTACGTTTTTGGCAGAGAAGACACAATTTATGCAGTGGAGACACTAATGACCACCAGGGGGTGGGCAAAAGACTAAAGCCACGGAGAACTGGGTCAAGGGAGAGCTGAAGGGGACGTCAGTGAGAAGGCAGCTGCCAGGTATTGACAGAAAGATAAATGTGGACTTTGAAAATGAGCTCTTGCTGTCTTCTTGAGAGTACAATGTCAGATTCTTTTAAAGGCATTTTGTTGGTGTCAGCCTGGATGTCCTCAAATGAAACTGAAAGACGGGAAAGTCATACAGTCCAGCTTGCACACTGGTTCCATGTATGACACCTGGACGAAGGAGCTTGTTTTGAGAAATCCAGTAAGGATTTTGGGGAGAAAGAAGCTCATTCAGGAGAAAAGGCAGTAGCAGTTAGGAAAGAGAAGATGGGCCAAATTTCTGAACCCTAAGGAAGCTGCCCTAGGATTTAGAATATTCATTAAGAACTTTCATTTCACCATGTCTTGACTCTTGGAAGAAACTAAGTAGTTATTCACCTAACTGCTGCTTCCTCCTAAGAACACAGCTAGACTATGTTGTCCAGCCTGTCTTGCAATCAGAGGCAGCCAAGTGACTGGGTTCTAGAAGAAATGAAGTTTGCCCCTTCCAGACCTGACCTCTTGTGCCACCTTCAATGTTCTCTCTCCTCATTTGCTGCCCAGGTGTAGATCCAGTGGAGGCCTCTGACGCTGTAGAAGATAATAGAGCCACTAGTTAGAAGGAACCTACGTCTCTGGTTGACCGTGTGGAGCAGAGCTTCCTCACCAGCCTTTAGGAGGGAGAAATGAACTCGTATTGGGCTTTTTTGTTACAGCAGCTAGCTCTCCCTGACTGATGCACTGTGGAATATTGGCATTTCTTCTACCTCTCCAGTAGCTTCTTTGAATCCTCATCTTTCCCTCACCATGTAAAGAAAAGTATCTCCTAAGAGTCAGAACCTTCTTGGCATTTTCTTCTGGGTCAGCAAGTGACCCTAAGTCCTGATCTCTCCTTTGAGCTACAGATGCTCGTCTTCAACTGCTTAAGCTTAGCTGTCCTTCAGTTGTACACTTCTAAATGCTTCTAAACCTAAACTCATTATCTTCCTCCCTAAACTGGCTCTCTCTTCTAACTTATCTTTCACCTTCCCTCTCACTGGCCACCAGGCTTCTCCGAGTCAGCCTGGCCACACATCCTGTGTGTTCTTCAATTCCTCCCCACCGCACCATCTTCTATACCGGGCAGAGAACTGCCACCCACCTTTCTCTTTCCCCCATGTCCATCCCCACTCCTCTGCTGCCCTCAGGGCCTTAACCCTCTCCCCAAGCTGGACGGCACCAGCCCTGAGCCCTCTCCTCAGTGCCACTCCCTCTTCCTCAGAGGCCAGCTCCCTGGGCTATGGTCTGCAGCAGCTTTTGCTTGGACTTTTGCAATAGCTATTTCTTGCAAATTAAGAAATATTTTAAGCACACAGAAGTGTATATGGACTAATATAATAAATACTTGTACTTATCACCTAGCTTTGTCAAATAATATTTTGCTGTTTTTAAAAGTGAAAAAAATAAAAGAAAAAGAGGGAAAAGTGGTTCAGATCTAGGAAGTTAGAAGCTTTGTATTGCGTAGATGAAATTTTATAGTGAACTTACTTAACACTAAAGTTTATATCTAGTGCCATGTTTAAGTGTTTTTCTGTTCTTCCATCTATGTGGCATAAACTTTTCATATAACAAAGATCTGATAACACCACATACCTGGTGGTTTTAGATGCATTTTTACAGAGAAAATGCCATTTGGTGATCTAGTTCTGTGATCAGAAATTATATTTTTTTCTGTGATTATTATCATGGACTCTCAGAATTAGAAAATATGAGGTTATCTATGCATATACACATTTATATATATATATGCATATATATATATAATATATATTTTAAAATAAAATGTCACATGTATTTTTCCCTATAATATACTAGGTAAAAATGTATTTAGTTAAGATTAGAATTTCTTTGATTACTAATGAACTTTAGGTTTATAATCCATGTGGGATTTATTTTTATGTAAGACATGAGATAGGACTCTAATCTCCTTTGTCCCCCGTATGGATGGACATTTGTGCCAGCACTATTCCGCACTCTCTCCTCTCCCCCCGATTCATAACGCCTGCTCTGGTAAATATCAAGTTTCCAAATATACACGGGTCTGTTTCTCACCTCTCCATTCTGTTGCCCTGGCCAATTTTCTATTCCAGGGCGGCATTGTGATCGTTGCAACTTCACAGTAAGTCTTGGTTCCTGAACTTGTTCTTCAAATTTGTCTTGGCTATTTGTTTTGTTTAGTGCTACATAACACACTATCCCAAACCTTAGTGACTTAAAACAATGACCAAAAGATAAAATAGACAAGTTGATGAATGCAATCTTACATATGATGTCATGTGCATAAAGATCCTGGGGTGGGGGTGCAAAATGAAGGGAGGACCCACTTGGTATTGGGTGGGCAGACCCTCAGGGAGAAGGATGAGGCTCAAATGGTAGGGAACTCATATATAAGCAACGGGCCTAAGCCTGCTTATGTCCCAAGGGTCAAGGAGTTGTACCACCTCCTGTGGGACCTGCATCTTGGGGTGGCTTGGCCATGTTTGCCTCAGTGTTGAGATATGAAAAAATATGTGCATTACTGAGGTCACAGCTTTGAAAGGTATGTTCAGGCTTTGGTGGTAGCAGAAGGGCCAGACCTCTCCCTGGGCCAGGGTGGGCTGGAGGAACCTAAGTCCTCTTACCTGGGACCAGTGGTTAATTGCAAAGCTGCCCCCTGAACCCCCAGCTAAGTCAGCCAAACTCGAACTATCTCCTCTTGGCTTCTGGAGGCTTCTATCAGAAAAAGTCATGCCTCCCACTGTCCCCAAGCACCATTAACATTCCTGTAACTGTAGCCATGAGTGTGCTTTGTATTGTCACTTCTGCATACATGTACCCACCATGCATGTGCATGTGTGTGCATGCACATGGAGATCCTTAAAGCAACAGTGACGAGAAGCACTGTGGCTACAATATCAGGGGCCGAGATCCACCACTGATAAGCTGTGTGACTTTGGGAAATTTCTTAAGCTCTCTGTGCCTCAATTTCCCCATCTGTAAAATGAAGAGAAAGTACTTACCTTATAAGGATGTTTGAGCCATTAATATATGTAGATAAATGTGGCCCCTGAGAGGCATTCCATAAATATTGTCTTACTGGAATTAATCTCTGTATCCCCAACCCTGAGCAGTGCTTACCAGTCAGCAGGCACCCAGAAGTACTTCTCTAATAAACATGGCTCCAGGAGCTCTAGTCTGAGGAAATCCTTTGAGTTTTGACAGCTCATGAGGCACCTGACCCCTGGGGTGGCTCCTGGTGCTACAGCCAGAGCAATGCAGGCAGGAAACCCAGGCTGGGAAGAACATGGTGAAGAAGGGCTCCCCCGGTGGGTATGTAGATAGAAATGAAGACCAAAGCAGAGGCAATATAATGATTGGTAAGAAATATATATTTGGTGATTCAGATGTCAGAAATATATTTCTTAGATATCTGGTCTTCAGGCTCAGTTCCTGAAAATACTTCAGAGCCATAAAGGTGCAATGGGTGTCTTGTTATTGATGAAGCTGACTTTTGGAGCCCACCCAAGGGCAGGGCTGGTTACCAGGCGGACCAGCCATGTGATTAGAGGGAGGGACCTCGCAGCCCCCAGGCCCCAGCCTCCAGGGAGTGAAGAAGGAAGAGGGGCTGGAGGTTGGGGCAGCCAGTGGTCAGTGACTTAGTCCATCATAGCTATGCAATGAAGCCCTCATGAAAACCCATGAGAACAGCGTTTTGGCCCTTTCTTACCCTGTTTCCTTATCAGAGAGCTCCCACCCTTGGGGAAACAGAACGTTTCCAAGTGCTACTGAGCCAGGCCCCAAGCTCCATGAGCATAGAGGCTCCTTTAATTGGGCTCTTGCCCTATATAGCTCTTCCTCTGGCTGTTAATTTGTATCCTTTACAGTATCCTTTGTTAAACAGGTAAACATAAGTGTCTTCCTGAGTTATGTGAGCAGCTCTAGCAAAGTAATAGAACCTAGTGGGAGGTCGTGGGAACCTCCAATCTGTAGCTGGTTGGTCAGAAGCACAGGTAACAGCCTGGGGCTTGTGACGGGCAAGAACAGAGCCCTTCACCTGGGGAATCTGGTGCTGTCTCCAGGCAGGTAGGGTCAGAACTGAGTTGCAGTCTCAGACACCCTGCTGGTGCTGGAGAATTGCTTGGTGTCCTGTGTGGGGAACCTGTGCACCCCAACTCCACACATGGAATTGGGTCCAGGAACCCTAAAAGATTCTGTCAGGAGCCTAGAATTACAAAGCACCAGCAGTCAAATGATGCAGTAGTTCAGTGCCAATGACCTCAGAGCAAGGTCCTGTTGGGTGGGAGGCCAGGGTGCAGCAATTGCCCAGCCAGTGGCAATCAGATCCAGGCTGCAGGAGGACTCAGGCAGGAGGACGGGGCAGAGACCTGAGGCACAAAGATGAAGCTCAGAGCATCCTGCTCTGCCCCTGCTACCACTCTCCACCCCAACCCAGGGGGTTGTTCCTGGGTGCCCCATGCAGCTCCAGACTGGGGACAGATCACATTCTCGACCCTGGGAACCTGGGAAGTAGATGAAGACAGCAGAGATGTCACAAGTGACAAGTGCTTACCTCTCCCTCCTCCCAGAGGAAGACCTCATCCTAAAACAGAGGCCTGCCAGACCCCAGCCTGCCCACCCTTCTCCTCTCTGACCTTTCTGGCCATGCTGCAGCCTGACCCTCAGGTCCCATCCTATGGACAAAGCTGATGTCTCATTGTGACTGAGAGAAAGCAATGTCCTGTCTGACAAAAACATTCACAAATGAGCTGCTTGAGTAGGAGGCAGTGAGTTCTCTGTCCTCGGAGAGATGAGAGCAGAGACTGCATGACTCACTGGGATTTTACAGGGCGGTTCTGGCACCCCACTGCCCGTTGGATTCAACGACCTTTAATGCCACTCTTGAGAAGTGATGAATCTGCAGTTCCGAGCCATCTTCCCCATGATGTGGCAGGACACCACCCGTCTGCCCACAACAGTCCAGAGTTCCCAGAGCTCAGACACCCCTTGGGGCACAGAACAGAAAGGGGCCCTGTCTCCAGAAGGGCCCCGTGAAAGTGTACTTCAGCAGAGCAGGAGGTGCCCCTCAGCCCACTGTGTCTGACCGAGACTCAGTTCGCAGAGTGGGTCACGGTTTCCATGGAAGGCAGAGGAGCCCAAGACGGAGCTGTGCTCCCACAGGGAAGCAATCACCCCGCCGCCCTGCCTGGCGAGGCTGAGGGTCAGGGGAAACCCCCATCCATGTCCTGGCAGGGTCATCTGTGAGAATCAGTTAGCACTGGGGGGCTGTAAGGAGAGGAGGAGTGGGGTGGGGAGACAGACCTTCTCTGCCTGGCTTAGAGGCTCTGAGAGGACAGTGAAGGGAGGAGGCTCTCAGGCAGAGAGAGTCACCACCAGAGGAACTTGCACAACCTGTCAGGATTTCACAGCCCTGGACAGGAAGGAAGGGAGGGTGAGAGAGAGATGAAGAATGGGTTAATCAGAGGCACTGGGCCCCAGACCCTACCTCGGTGGGCTCTGGCCCCTTGGCTTTCCTCCCAGACCCTGAGGAAGGGTCCAGAAACCCCTTGTAGGGTCCCCACAGCCTGCCCGTGGCAGCCCTCAGACTCAAAGCTTATCCCCTCTGAATTGGTAAGGTTCTCCTTTCCTTGGCTGCCCTTTCCGCCCCTCTCCTCAGGGACGCACGAGCCCTTGCTGGTTTGCGACTGTTGCCACACTGCAGTCAGCCCTTTGCTGGTAAAGCCGCCCTGTGCCCTGTAGGCATTTGGTAAGTGCTCACCGCCCAGTGAATTCCGCCCTCAGATCCTGGGCTCTGCTTCGAGGGCGGCCGACTTGGAGGGCTGGGGTCTGCTTCCAGCAATGCTGGCATATTCCACGGCCAAAGGGGGTTCAGGCTTGGGCTTCCGATTGGGGCAGTTGACATAGATGGAGTCTTCAGGGCCAAAGTACTTCAGGGGGGCAAGTGAGGCATAGCAGATGGCCCCCGGGTCCTTGCCAGAGCCCATCTGCTGATCGGAGCCCTGGGGATCAAGGAAGATAGATGTCAAGTGTACGAATCACAGCTGGGAGTAGTCTGTGGCCTCCTGGGTGCCCAGAGCTGGGTGGAGGGTAGAACAGGGATAAGGTATGAGACAGAGTATGGATTCCACAAAGCCTCCAGGAATGGCTGAGGGCAGCAAGGGTGCCCTGACCAAACATGCTGAAGAATAGGCTAGGGAAGACCACACCAAGTGCGATCCACGGACCAGCAGTACCCAGAAGCTTGTTAAAAAGGCACAATCTCAGATGCCAGCCCAGATCTACTACAGCAAAGTCTCCGGGGTTACAGCTCAGGAAACCACTTTAACAAGTTCTCTAGGTGATTTCTATGCCAGCTCAAGTTTGAGTAGCATTGAGCTAGAAGAGAACTTGGGAAGGATGTCACTTGTAGAGATGATTCCAGCATCCCAGGGGGTTGGAGCAAATGACTTTACATCCTCCCAACCCTATGATTCTATAATTTCAAGAGTTTTAGACCTTTAGACAAGACAGACTGACCCAAGGGAAATGGCCCAGGTCCCAGCCTGTGATAAGAAAACCTATGTGTTTTTACCAAGTAACACCTTTCCACACAGCTGAGTGGACCAATGGTGACCAATCCATGGCTTGACTTAAGATCCACGAGATGGGCCCCCATTAAAAGCTGTATCCCTCAGGGGTGAAGGTCAAAGGTTGGGTCAATCAACTTCTCTCTCTCTTTCTTTTTCACCCTAAGGGTCTGGACTGGGAAGTATCGGGGAAGGATGCACGCAGGGGAGGTAGTAGGGGCACAAGTCATCCAAGTGAACCAGGTTCAGAATAAACCAAGCTGGGAAGCTAAAAAAGAACAACACAATAAGGATACCCAGGAAAGCTGAGATTCGTTCCGCGCCAGTGAGGTGTCCTTCCTATGCGCAGCGGTCTCCTCATGGGCTGAAATGTCACAGGTGTGGTGGAATTCATCCTCACCTGTGAGAAAACAGCCAAGGTTGGGGGAGGAGCCACTGCTTTCCTTCCCTTCCCCCCCCCACCCCGTCCCGGAAGTAGGGCTGGGGCTTGAGGTCCCAGCGGGGCAGAAGGGACTCTGATGGGGAAGGGGCCGTAGCTTGGCCAGGAAATAGCCTCCAGCCTGGGGAATCCCTGGCAATCTGCACAGATTAGTGTCCAGGGTGTGGACATTAGTGCTAGGAGCAAATCAACTGACCCCACCCCGTGAGGATAATTTGTATATAACCAGTAACCTTAGGTAACCTTAGTCAATTCCAGGTCACTGAAAGTTCCAAATTTAAACATCAGATTAAAATATGATCTATTTGCTAATGAAGTTATATATAATGCCTTTCAAATTTTTAGACTAGGGACCACAATGAGAAACATTTTATCTTATTCCCACATAGACACACACACACATGCACATTCACACATATACTCATCTAAAATAACAGTTCTGTGAAAAAAATATTTATCCTTCCAATGTGCAAAACATTTTATTTGGCTTTTCTATTTTGTTTTATAAAAATACTATAGTGACCTACCAAACTGACTTTGCACAGTTAGAAAAATATGTATGTAAAATTTTGCAATACACTGCTAGTTCAGGATTTTTGTAGCTTGAAAATTTTAAATTGATGAGGTCCGGTATAACTCTGACCCGCTCCCACATTTCCATCTTGTCAACAGATACATCTTTGGGTTATGTGGTTAATAAATACAGAACACATATGTGCTGAACAAATCAACCAACAAAAAACAAGGGAGCAATCATCAAAAGGCACTAATCTAATAAATCATACAAAATGCTGTAGCTTTTACATGTGATTAATGCTAAAAACTTAAAACTTAGAAGGTTAAAAAGTCAAAGTGTTTTCTGGGAAGACAAAATTTAAAAACAATAGCAAAATTTAAAAATATATATCATTAATCAGAAAAGTTTTTAGTTAAATTTGTTTTTAAAAAAATCTTTAACTATAAAAAGATGGCAAAACACATGATCCCCAGTGGATACATGAGACCCAGTTTTAGGCAAATGGGTACTGAAGTGGCTTTGGGTGCGCTGATCTCTCTTGCCTTTGAAGAGAACTGGCCTCTCCTCAGCACCGGAAAGCCTCCTGTTCTGGCAAAGCCACTTCATCTGTGGGGACTCAATCTTCCTTGTTGGTAAAATGGGATAATAAACCTCATCCCCACAGCTCACAGGCGTGTTTTCATGGCTAAGCACTTGGTGGTCTACTCAGAGCAAGCAGTGGAGTTTACCTTTCCGAGCCCTTCCTCGGCCTTTCCAGAGGCACAGGACTATGAGGAAGGTGAGCACCAGCAGCAGCGAGACGGCCACTGTCGCGCTGAAGACCACAAGATTCCGATTGTTTGGGGGGCTTTGGAAGAAGGACAAGCCAGGTGAGGAAAGTCGGAGCCCACCTCTGCCTGGAAACCTTCCCTACCCCCATGCCTGTTGTCATGACAGCTCCTCCTGCTGGGCTGGCCAGGAGTCAGCCCAAGGTCAAGGGCTGGGCAGCTCCATCTCTGGACTTGTCTCCTCTGTAAAACGGGAATGTCAGTGGAGACTGTCTTTCTTTGTTCCTTTCCCTTTCTGCCTGCTGACCGCTTAACTTGCCTCTGGACCCCTGTTAAGGGATCTGTGCTCACGTCTCTCACATCCTTCCCTTAGCCAGGCTCCATCCCAACTCCTGAACCTCAGCCCAGCCCTGGAGATGCAGTCAGCCCTCAGAGAATTCTGCTGCAATTTGACCAACAGCTCGGTCACATAATAAACACGTTTTAATAGGCCCTGTCTTAAGCCAAAGGAGGAACACACAAGCAGACTTTCTTACACCACAGCAGTCTCCTAGGGAAAGCACCTGGTCTGGTCTGGCAAGGGCCAAAGGCCGGGAGGGGGCAGCAGCCCTAGGGACATGGCTCTGCTCCACGGACCAGGGCTGATTTCAGGTGAAATGCCTCGAAGCAAGGGACTGTGGTTTGCAAGAGCCCAGGATTCACAGGGATGGTGGGTGGGAAGAGGGCAGGGGAGGACAGAGTCAGGAAGGGAAGCAGCCATCAGGCCAGTCCCCAGGGTGGGGCATTGAAACCATCAGGCAAAGGTAGAGAAGAAAGCAAGCCCCTTCCCAGGACCCCTGCGGCTCTGGAACAGCACCCCTGGTCCTACTGAAAGACAGGAGGGCTGGAGGTGGGCAGGGGACAAGCACCAGCCCTGGTCGGGTCCCCCGCCCTGGGCCCTTTGAATCCAACATCTCCTTCGATCCTCATAGGAGCCCCATAAGACAGTGGCTCCCCAGTGGGGGTGGCTGTGTCCCCCGAGGCAAACTTGGCAATGCGCGGACACATCTTTGGTTGCCACACTGGACAAGTCAGGGAGGTCTGCCATAGCCATCTAGTGGGCAGAAGCCAGGCGTTCTGCTAAATGTCTTACAGTGCACTCTCACAAGGAAGTCTTTGGCCCCAAATATCAATAGTGCCAAAGGTAAGAAATCCTACATTACTGGACCCATCTTGCAGATGAGAAAACTGAGGTTTAAAGAAGCAAAGTGACCTAAAGTGAATTGTCCTACTCTCATTATGTCCCCTGAGAGCCAAGGAACCTCAGGAATGTGGTAGCTGGAGGCACAGGGCACCGTTGACAGTGGGTGGGAGGAAATGGAAGCTGAGAAGACAGGGAGGTGACAGTACCTGTCAATGGCAGGACTGGTGGTGGAGGTCCAGGTTGTGGTCCTCCTGGTGCTCCTGGGAGTGGGCAAGGTTGAAGCTGTAAGAGATGACAGTGAGCAGAAGACTCCTAAAACTGTTTGCCCTGCACCCCAGGGCAGCCCACTCCTGGCCCCCAAACTCAGGTAGGGGGAGCCCACACAGGGCCCTGGACCACATGAGGACTCTGGGAAGCAGTGCATGCCCTGCAGACAACTGGAGGCATCACACTGAGGCTTTGGATTAGGTACCACACTGTCACTCGGGTAGTGGAGAGATTCCACAGCTCTTCTGTTTTCACTATTTTTGAACTTGAATGCACTTCCAATCTGTAATGCCGCCTCCTCATTCCTAATACCTTTTATCTCCTTTGCATAAATTCCTGCTCATCTAGTAAGGCCCAGGTGCTGTAACCTCCTCTGAGGAGTCCTCCAGAAAAACCCCATACCATCTTCCCCAGCAACCTGGCCCCTCCCTTCACTGGGTCCCCATCAACATGCTCTTGCTATGTCACCTACCACCCAGCATCAGAGCCTTTTATTTACGTGTCTGTCTTCCTGGTTTGGCTGTGGGCTCTTGCAGCATAGGATGGGGTCCCGAGGTTTTTGATGGAAGGGGTTCCAGAGCCTAGTCCCATGCCCTGCATAGCGTAGGTAATGAGCCAAGGGTGATGAAGGACCGAGCAGCTGATCTGAGTCCTCCAGGACCCAGAAGGTTGGGCAGACCTGACAGCAGGGCAGGGGTGTGGCAAGGAGCTGTTCAAGTCCTTACCATCACAGAGAAATGCAGGGGGGCTTTACAACTTTGGGGTTTTCAGGAGCAACACCTGGAGGCCTCGGGTTAAGGGTAAACCCAAACGTCCCATTCTGAGGCTTAAGGTGTCTCAACTATTAGAAGCAGGTCCAATGTGAGGACTTGGGGCCTCTGAGCCCTCGACCGCTACACTTCCCAGCCTCACCCCCCTCCACCTCACCTATCTGCCTATCTAGCTGTCTCCTGTTTATCCACATTTCTTGTACCCCACCCAGTTACCTGAGACCGATCCCAAGCACACTTTGAGAAAAGTCAGGGGTAGTGATACCCAGGAATGGACTGATAAGCCAGGCTTGCCTAAGCTCAAGGACTTTGGGATAATTACAAATCAGTAGAGGAGTCCCATTAGTGGCAACGAAAATATTCGGAGAAATGCATGTGGTTGGGAGGAGGCCCCAGCTGAGAGCTCGTGGGTCTGAGCTCCAGCCCCAGACCTGCCCTTCACCAGTGGGCATCTTGGCCAAGGGATCCCCAGGCTCAGCTATGAGAGGGTTGAAGGAAATGATTTTTAGGGTCCTTTGTACCTCTAATATTTTACAATTCAAGAATTCTGAGAACCACACATAAGAAGGGAAAGAACTCACCCTGAGATACCACCAGATGGATGGTTCTGAGAATAAAGATCCCAGGAGATTCGTAGATTCCACACCAGTAGAATCCCGTGTCCTTTACCCTGAGATCAGCCATGGTGACAGTGAAGTACCCAGATCTGAGGTCATCCTGGATGGAGTATCGAGTCTCCCAAAGCTCAGCCTTAAGTCGGGGATGGGCAGCTAACATGGTACAAGTGTACGCCGATGTTTGCCTGCACCAGATTTTCACCTTGTTTAAATCTTGCTGGGGCTTATAAGGGCATCTCACGGAGACTGTCTCACCTTCCAGTTTATTCAACTCTGGATTCTGTTCCCAGGAGCCTGAGGATAAATTCCCAGGTCAGGGATCCCTCCAACTACCACTGCAGGGCTGTGAGACGGGGCCCCCTCCTCAGGGAGCCCCGCTCTGTGTCTACACTCAGTATGCGTCCCGAGCCAGCCCCCCGCTCCCATCCATGCAGCCCCCTTCATCCCCACCTCACCTAGCCACACCTCGCCTAGCCATCCGCCCTCCTCTCCTGCTCACCTGAGGCCAGAAGCACCAGCAGGATGGGTGGCAGCAGGTATGTGGCCTCCCACGCCATGAGTCTCTTCTGGAGCTGGGGTGGGAGCAGGGAAGCCCCTGAGAAGAGGGAGCCAGTGCTGAGGGATTCAGTGCAGCCACCCCAGCCTGTTGGGGAAGAAGAGCTGAGGTAGGCAAAAGCCTCCGATGGGGAAGTGGGAGGTCTGGGAGGAGCAGGAGGTCTTGGCCTATAGGCAGGACCCCCAAGTGCTGGCGCTACATCTGGGCCTGGAACCGCAGCTCTGGGACTGCTCTGAGGCTGCAGGGGCTCTATAGCTACTGCTGGGCTCTCTCCAGGCAGGCTTTCCCACCTCATCTCACTGGCCCTGGGTTGGGAAATACGTGAAAGTCCAGGACAAAACTCTGGTGAAATAAGAACCTTTCTCCTCCTCTTTTTCCACCCACTCTCAACTTCCTCCCAGCCTCAACTTTCTCCTCCCCCTCAAGTAAAGTACTGACTGAAGGTGAGTGACAGAGCTGGGGAACCCTTCTGAGGCCACCAGTGGTCAGACACTTCTTTCCCATACCCGCCTGGGAAGTGGGAAGTTCTGTGGCGCCCTGAGGGGAAGAGAAGAGTGACATGGAGAGCCATTTCCAAGCGTGAGGTGCAGGAAAAAGTCCCTGCCAGGGCAGGAGGGCCAAGTGGGGTCAGGACCAAGGGGTGGGGTGGGGCGGGGCGGGCCAGAAGGTGAGGGAGGGGAGGGGGCTCCATGGCTGCAGTAATCACTCCCTTAGCATTTGTTGAAAGATCACAGTAATCAAGCACATTTAGAAAAAAATTATCATTAGACAGCAACAGAGAAACAATTGTCCCAGGCTGCTGATAGGTAAAAGATAACTGAGCAAAGAGCAAACCCTGTAAAGGCACACAGTGTGGTAGGGTTTGCGAGGAGCAGACTCTGAGGTGGAGATGAGCAGTGGAGGTTTAATGTGCTCAGGAAGAGAGCACAGGCCCGGGGAGGAGCCGGGCTGCCCTCGGCCGGCAGGACGCTGGGGCCACCTCGCGGAGTTCTGATGCAGGATACCCTCCCGGATGGCAAGGGTTGTCTGGGTCTTTAGCCCCCTTTGTCAGTTGTCAGTCATCGGTTGGTCGGGGCGGTGGGCTGCCCTGGAGGGAGTCTGCCCTTGGTGAGGCCACTCTGGGCAGCTAGGGCAGCCCCCAAAGAGTCTGGCAGAGAAGGCCTTCCACCGTCACTACTCCCTGCACTGGAGCAAGAAGTCCATCAGCCCTGGAGGAGTGGGTGGCAGTGCAGCACAGTGTCCACCCACTCAGTCTGATCCAATGAGAAACATTTTGTAGCCATTTGGAGAATGGAATTTGCAGCTGGCCTCACAGAGGGAGCACGTGTCCAGAGGTGTCAGATCCACCTGTGGACCCTGCAGTAGGAACATCCCAGTAGGGGTGGGGATGGGGGCTGGGTTCTCTTTATCCATCTTCCCCTTGCTCAGGACAGGAAGACCGTCACAGGGGTGCTCTTTCGCCAGAGGAAGCTCAGGAAGCTTTGTTATCTCACCCACTAAGCAGCAGCCCTGGCCTGCCTGGATCTGCTGGGGCTCCAGGAGAAGGGTGAGAACAGAAAGGAAGAGGGGAGAGGCTGGGCCTGGGGTACACCCAGAGGCCTGGAGGTCCAAAGAAGCAGAGGGTCTACCTCCTTCTCTGTGCCACGTCCTTACCGTGGAGTTCACAGTGGAGGCAGGCTCCACATGTGAGCAGCTCGAGCAGGTCCTCCTGGTTCCAGGTGCCCTCATCCTGGGCAAACAGGGATGGCTGCTTCCTTAAGCTCTACCCTGCCTGACATCAGGCCAAAGCAAGGGACCTCCTCCTAGGTCCGACCCGGACCACGGGGGGCCTGTCCATGTAATGACGTGCCCTCCCTAGCCCCTTGAGGTCAAGGACAAAACAGATAAATCAGGTCTGAAGGTCATAAATGTAGAATGTGATGAAAAATATTACACCTGGAAAGGAACTTGAAGACCAATAATCACAAGGCATTTACTTAGCTGTAGAGGTTCATGTTATTTCATTTCATCCTAAAAACATAAGTCTTGAGAGGTAGGAATTACTGTCCCCTTTCATAAAAGAGGAAAAATGAAGCCCAATAGGGTTAGTGATTGACATGGGGTCACACAGTGACAGGTGGCTTCTCTGGGTCTGGGTCTGGTCCTGGGCCCTCCGCAGCGCTCCCCCACCAGACACTGCTCACAGACAAGAGCAAGCTGTCAGAGTGCTGCTGAAGGATCATGTGTGGGGGTGCACTCTTGGGGTGCTCTTTTCCCCCAGGGAGGTAAACCCCTCCTAGTTACACACCAGGGCGGTTGCCACACCCTCCCAGTAGGGAAGATGGTGTGTCTGAGTCTCCCCTCTACTGCCCTCTCCTGGAGACAGAGAAGTGCCTCCTCCCTGATGTCTGCCAGGATTGTCCCTATCCCCTGCCCCTTCCTCTCCCCCAACATCCATCCTGGAATGGTCTCGCTGACTACCCACCAAGGTGCTGACTGTATCACTCTCCTGACTGTGATGTTTATTCTCCCCTCCGGGAGAACCCTGATCCAGGGCCAAGAGCAGAGATGCCACTACTCCCAGGTGCTTATTCCCATCACTCCAGGCTGGTGGACCCCCTCCCCCTCCAGAGGAGAAATCCTGCCCATACTCTCCAGCTTTCACTGCAGAAGAGGCTGAGTCTGAGCCAGGCACTGGTGAGGCAGGAGCAGACTCCCGGGGCTGCTGTGCCCAGGCTGAGGCTCGAGGCTCCATGCTCCCTGCCCCGCCCGCCCCACCAGGCAGTCCTCCAGGCTCTGGTCCACTTTGAGTTGTCTTCTCCGTGTCAAAGGTTGGCTCTTGTCTTCCCAGGGGACAATGAGTCCCTGGGATGGAGTGATCCACCCCTTCTCAGAGCCACGAGCACCTGCAGGAGCCTCCGAAGGGCCCTCGATCCCCTGTGCGGACTTGGCCCTGGACCCCAGGTGCGGGAACTGGGGGAGAGGGCCCTGAGCTCAGCCTCCGCACGCTACTGTTGGGATAGGAGCCGATGGGCTTCAGCCGCCCATGCACAGCTTCGCCTGCAGGGGCCAGCAAGTAGGTGGCGGCAGTGGTGGGGTGTGGGCTCCATGGCTCCCAGGACTTGAGGGAGCAGCTGCAGTCAGGGCAGGCCAAAGGCCCATCAGGGAGCACATGGCCTGGGGAGTGAGGGGCTTGGACAGGCACAGCGTCCTCTGCTGCTGACACCTTTGTGGATCCCCGTGTCTCAGATGGTTCCCTCTCCTCCTCCAGGACAGGGCCCTTGGGACACTAGCTGCCTCTGGGACTCCTTCTTCCCAAGTGTGTGGGGAAGCTTCAGGAGAGCCAAGGGAAGGGCACAGGGTCCCAGGTGAGGAGAGGGCACCTGTCTGCCCCTCCCTCCCCTCAGCTCAACAGTAAGGGATTCCAAGGCTGAGTGGAGCTGAGGTTCTGTCTGGATACAGCACCGCTGGGGCCTCTCTGCCATCCAGCTAGGACCTGGGGGTCTGTGGCTCTGAGCAGAATCCCCTTGATGGCTCACAGGGACTTCCTGCCTGGTGCCCTCCACTCCAGGCCCCTCACCCAGTTCCTGGCAGCCCAGGAAACTGTGTGGCTGAAGAGCAGCCTCTGACTCTGGGAAGCCTGGGTCCAGAACTGCACCTGTCCTCACCCCCAGCCTGGCTCCCATCCAGCCAGGTCCCTGTCTTTGCTCCTCTTCTGGCCTCCTGGGGCCCATCGGGAGAAGTTCCACCACAATAGTTAAGTGGCCTCAGGCCAAGCAGGCTTCCACAGAGGCTGCGGTCTTCCAGGCAGGTCCCTCCAGGGCCTAGCAGGTTCACTGCATATGCTGTAGCCTGTGAGCACCAGGGAGAGGGAGGATGGAAAAGGGCGCCCCCTCTCACCCCCCTGCCCCTGGGCCAGGCCAGCTCCTCTTCTGGCTCCGCCCTCTGCTTCCTGCCAGGCCAGCCCCCAGAGGGCTAGGCTCTGCTGCCTGCCTGCCTGCCTGCCCCGTGGGTGCCCTCCTGACTGCACACAGGCAAGGACACACCACCTGGGGACCGAGTGTGGTCAGGTGCCCTTGAAAAGCATGTCGCCTCCTAGTGCTCTGCCCTCAGGAGGCTGGGAGGGTGGACTCTACTCACTTCCCATGTGTCTCTTCTTCCAGAACCCATAGACCACGATCAACATCACGGGCACCAGGAGGAAGGTCAGCAGCCCCACCAGCACAATGGGGTAAGAATCCTGTTGCCTGAGGAGACGGGACAGAGTGGGGAGGAGGTAAACACCAGGTTTCTCCACCCCAATGCACATCTTTCTGCAGGCCATGCAGGAGGAGTTGGACCCAGTAACACCCTGACAGCCCCTGACAGGCAGGAGTGACCATGTCCCTTCCTTGGACACTCTGAGGGGAGCAGCCTCTCCGTTATTCCCACAAATCTGCTCATCGCCAAGGACAAGGACTCCAGGAGACCTCCAACTATAACAGAAGAGACCACAATATTTGCTTTGCTCACATTGACTGAGAATGGCTCTCCCCACCTTTGTCCTCTGTGACAGATGCTGTAGATGTCCACTTGTACCCCCTCGCCTATACTGCCTCAATGTACACCGGTTATCAGCACCTCCATTTATATTCATTTTGGCTTGAGGACTTTCTCTTGTCTCTGGAACCCTCCACGGCACACACGGCAGGTCCCCCCTCCCAGTGACCAACAGCACCCGCCTCTCCACCACAGCACCCAGCAACAGTATCAATACCCCAGCTCCCTGAGTGTGCAGGCAGGAGCTTGACCCTGGGCCTGAATTTCCCCAGGGGGGTTGCGCTCCTGATGCCCAGGGTGGTGGCTGGCTTGATGAAGTGTTTGTGGGCTGCCTTCCCTTCCTGTTCCAGTGTCCCAAGTACAGTGCAGATCCTGACAGCGGAGTCTGCTCTGGGGGAACCCAAATTAAAGTGTCCCCCATTTCCCACCTGAGCTGCATCCTAGTCCTGTCCCTCCCCTGTCCTCTCCTCTCCACCCACAGACTCTTGTGCTGACCCCTCATTGCCCACTTCCATCCTTTATGTCATGTCCCCATCCCAGCTGCCCGTCCCCCACCTCCCATTCAGCAGGGCCGCATCACGTTCCTGGAGGATGACAGAGAAAGGTCTGCTGTGACATTTGCACCATGAGGTCTGTCCAGGTACCAAGAACTATTGCCACATCTGGGAAAAAACCATTCAATCCCAGGGCCCAGGGGTACCTGATGGGGGATAGTTTGTTGAGGAGAGATCTACTGGTGTGGCACATTGTCGTGGCGGGTGATCTGGTGTGCAGGTGCCCATCCTTGGTGGAGATGGGTGCTGAGCCAGAAGAGGAGGTTCTGGCATTGCTGGGGGATGCAGTCACTGCCAGGGACCCTGAGGTCCTCCTGGGTGCTGTGGTGGAGAAGCGGGTGCTGGTGAAGCTGTAGCCTGTCACAGAGGTCAGTCGGATGGAGCCTGAGGCGGTGGAGGGCAAGAGTCTGGCCAAGGTGAGGTGGCCAGGTGTGAGCACCGTCACGCTGGGAGAGAAGGGGGCAGCAGGGCCTGAGGTGGGGGCTGGGCCCGTTGTGACGACAGTTCCGCTCTTGAGGATGTCAGCCAGCTGGGTAAGAGGAGAGTTTCTCTCTGTTGTAGGGGCTGAAGGACCAGAGAGAAAGGAACGTCAGACTGAGTTGAGGGCCTTGGTGCTGGGAGCAGGCCTGTCCTCATCTCCCCTCCTTGACTTCAGGTCTAGGATTCTGCTTGGCTGAGTGACCATGTTTGCATTTGTTCAGAGGGTGATGTCAAGGAGAGAAGTAGCCACAGAAAAGAAGAGACTTTCACAAATTTCTTTAGTCTCCCTGTCAACCTCCTATCTTTGTCATCCCCTCCAAGGTCCTCCCTTAATTCCTGTCCTTGCCATCCCCATCTCTCTCGTCTCATCTAGACCCTCCTCATTTCTGTGGGTCAAAGATTTCCCTACTACAGTGTTGAGCCGGGATGTCTCCAGGTGCTCCATAATTGGCACCTGGGGTGCAGGATGAGGACAAGGAAGCATCACAGGCCCAAATCCCAAAGGACGCCACAGCCATAGGGCTGGATGCTGTTCTTGGGGGTTATTAACAGACACCCCAACTGGTCCTGCTACCCTCATCCATCAACTCCACCCTTTACCTTCCCACATGCCGTTTTCTAGAAGAAACCTGGCATTTGGACAGGGAAAGAGGAGGGAGTTGTAGGAGGCGGGAGGTCCCTCTAGGGGCAGTGCTGGGTCTATCTCTGCAGAGAAGAAAACTGGAGAGAGATGGCGGGAGTGAGGGTGGGGGTGGATAGGGCTTCTGCACATCTGTGTGCATGACAAGGTTGTGTTCCTGAGGGCCAGATGGTCGCCATGGAAAATGGCCATTTTTCTGGGCAAGGGAACCTGGAATACCCAGCATTAGTGAGGGTGAGAGTAGGGGAAGATGCTGACCTGGAGCCAGATCACCCACATCATCCTGTTTAGCAAGGGGAGACCCCCACAAAGGACTCTTCGAAGAACTCACATTTCTGTGATGGAACTTCTTTTCTGTGCCTTTGGAGAGCCAACATCAGGACTCCCTAATCACAGAGGATCTCAAAGGACTGGGCAGAAAAGGAGTGACATGCAACAGAGAGAGAACCCCTACAATGGGCAGTGAACTCCACACCCACTTCCCTCTGTCTCTTCCTTCCTGCCTCAGTACATCAAGGAGTTGGGAGGGGAGGTCCAGGAGAGGGGAGCCGAGAGGAACCCCTGCTTCCCCAGCAACCAAAATGAAGTGGGGGTTTAGGTTGCAGGCTATTTCGCCTTCTCCACTTCAGGTGCCTTGGGCCATAACATAACTGTTCTTCCAGGGGGAGTGGAAGAACATATGTTGCTAATAGTTTTCAGTTGGGCTGAGGATTTTTTATTTCCTAATAACTGAAAAGGTCTGCAAAGTTGGAATCTTTCCAAATTGTCAAAAGAGATGGACGGTGGGATTTGGCATAGTACAATGGGCGAATGT
The DNA here is from genome assembly GCF_040802235.1 of Manis javanica. Lineage (NCBI taxonomy): Eukaryota > Metazoa > Chordata > Mammalia > Pholidota > Manidae > Manis > Manis javanica. The sequence goes on from NC_133171.1 coordinate 47,544,156, forward strand.
GCTCAGAAAAAACCATCTCATGTTTGTATCCCTACAAATTAGCACTTCCACATAAATGGGTTTCAACTACTTCCTTGGGTCTAAATCAGAACTGGAGAGGGAAGGAATGAGAACTGGCTCCACGTATTAAAGAGAGCAGTTGTCCTAGCTCAGACCCAACAGAAGATGCCGAAGCAGGTGGTTAGGGGCTTGTGGGAAACGCAGACAACGTATTTCATGATCACTGCCTCCTTCTTTTCAAGCTTTCTTGCCAGCTCCTCCTCATCATCATCACAGAAGTGTAGGGAGGACCTTGGGGTTTGGGGCTTGGCCCTCCTCTCTTTTTCTACATTCAAGGGACAGCTTTTATATTGTTTTGATTTTTCACTGCTTTACTGAGACCTTACTCACATTCCATATAACACACCCATTTAGAGTGCCAAATTCAATGTTTTTTTTAGTATATTCACAGAGTTGTGCGACCATCACCACAGTTGATTTTAGAACATTTTTATCATCTCAAAAAAAACCCACCCTTTAGCTACTATTCACTTATCTCCTCTTCCTTCCCCTCAGCCTTGAGTGACCACTGATTTATTTTCTGTCTCTATAGATTTCTCTAATCCTTGAGACTTTAATCTATCTTACTGAGATACTTCTGAATGTATCCCCAGCTCTGATCTCTCACCTGAATTCTACAGGGAAGCTCCTGCTTTTTTTATGCACTTGGGAGTTCTAGGCTATATACTAAACTTAACATGACAACATGCACCTTTTTATTTTTCTTCTCCAAACTAGCTCCTCTTTCAGGATTTGCCCAAAAATGGTACCATCGTCTACCTTGCTGATGAAATAGAAAACCCTGGAGTCATCCTTGATTCCTCCCTTTTGCTTACTTCCCACCTGAGCAAACCCTGACTTCCCTCCAAAACATACAGGGTGGGCAGGAAGTCTGAACATCATAGATTTGAGCCCCTTCACTTCCCTCCACCTACTACTCCAGGGCCCACATCCTACTCCACCATCATTGCCAGCCAGGATGCCCACCATGACCTCTCTGCCATGTTCTTACTCTCCCACAATCCATCCTCCACACAGCAGCCATTATTATCTTAAAAACAAGCTACATTATACCCCTCAAACTTTCCAGCAGCTTCCTATTATACTTAGAATAAAACTCAAACTCCATAGAACTTTAGGATTACTGTTGGACTTCCCAGCCTCATCTACCACTCTGTCCACACTCACTGTACCACATAGGCCTGCCTTATCCAGGCCCGGCTCCTTCTCACCTCAGGGCCTTTGCACATGGATTTCTCCCACCTGGAACACCCTTTGCAGCACCCACATTTCAGCAGGTCAAGAAAGCTGTCATCATGCAGGACTCTACTCATGTCATCTTCTCAGAGAAGCCTGCTCGGATCCCCAGCCCTACAGCAGCTCCCCAACCACTAGGTTACTTTCTATTTCATCACACTGCTTTATTTTCTTACGAACATCTGCAATTATTTGTCTGATCACATGCTATTGCCTGTCACCTCTCATAGGGCAGGACTGGGTCTGTTTTTGCTCTTCACTATATCCTCAGAGCCTAGAATAGTGCCTGGCACATAATAGGGATTCAGTAAACATATATCAAACTGATGGCTGAATAAAACAAAGCACAGAGAGTCCTGAGTTTGAATCTTGTCTCTGCCACTTGCTAGCTCTGTGACCCTGGACAGGGTCAGAGCCATGTCGTGCCTTGTAGATCTTTTCCTCATCAGTAAAATGGGGATAATAAGGCCCATGAAGATGTCTGTAAAAGAACTGTGAAAACCTACAGTGACATATGTCCATTGATGGAGTATTATTCTTAGTATAGCTGATGTTAGCAGAGTGCAGGGCAGTGAGGACACCCCCACGTTCCCAGAGCCCCAGCAGGCCTGCTCACCTGGAGACACTTCCAGCAGGAAGCCCATCAGAGGGTACAGGGTTCCAGAGCTGTTCCGCATGCACCAGTACCTGCCCGAGTCCTGGCGCCTGAGGGTCGTCATGGTGATCTTGACCACCTTGGCCCGAACATCGTCCTGCAACAGGTAACGTGGCCCCTGCGCCCAGGCCCGGGTGAATCCTGGCTCACACTTCTTCCTCCTGATTTTGCACCACACTTTGCCCTCCACGAGGTTTTTGCGGCCCTTGTAGGAGCACAGCACGGACAGAGTCTCCCCTTCAAGGTGCTGTACTTTGGAGTACACACTCTCAGCAGGGGCACCTGCAGAGACACAACTTATTGAGCAAAATCGGCCAAAGAGGAGGGAGGAGGCCATCCTGAAAGTCAGAGCTCCTGGTGAAGGCAGAGCGGGCGGATACTGCTCCATTGTCACGGTGCTCACAGTCTGAGGGAGAGACACAGCCCCACTGAGAGCTCCGCCCACTCTGATGGGGAAGATACCCAGGCCCTGCCAACAGCTAGCTCCCAGTCTGAGAGGGGAGGCACAGGCACCTCCCTCCAGGAGCTACCAGTCCGCTGGAGGAGACACAGCCCTGTCCTCTGGAGAGTTCCCAGACTAGTGGGGAAGAAAACAGCCTGTGCCCGCAGGCCGTCCTACAATGCTAAGGAAGATACAACACTAGCCCTCAGGGAATTCCCAGTCAGCCGATGGAGACACAGGCATTTCCATTCAGGGACCCCCCAGTTTAACGGAGAAAACACAGCCTTCACTCTCAGGGGACTCTGTCAGACACCATCCCTTCCTTCCTGGCATTTCCTGGTCTGATGGGAGAGTGATAAGCTCTGTCCTCAGTGTCTTGAGGGGAAGACCGAAGTGAGAAGATGCAGACACAAACAAGTCATTATTAAATTCCAGAGCACAACTTAGGTAAGTAAGGAAATCCAATATTCCAAACAATTTAGGGTAATTTATTTCACAGATAGTCATCTTTTCCACAGCAAGTTCTCGTAGTTCATTCTAGATGGTGTATCATTTTCAAATAGTCTAGTTACATGAAGCTCACAGGTACGCCCAACATGCATATAAACTCACTGGAGTGCAAAACTCTACAGTTTTTCATGCTCAACTGCAGGAGGCTGTACTCTGTGTAGGATTCAGACATGGTCCGTGGACTTCACAATCCACGGTCTGGTGGGGAGTGAGTAAAACTAGGGGCTTAAGTGGTGAATCAGGGGACAGGGAGAGGGAGAAAACTGTGGTGGGGTCCCCTGTCTCCTCTGCCTGCCGTAAACTCGCCACGCTCTCCTCCAGCACCTCCAGAGCCGCTTGTGAATAAGCACACACACAAAACTCTCTCCCCAGCAGGACAGAGTAGAGAGCACACGGTTTGGTGTCTAAATAAGCATGGGTTAAAACTCTGGTTCCGCCGTTGATTGCGTGAGCAGATCACTTAACATCCATTTCTTCCTCTGTTTCAGGAGGGCATCGATAACTGTGCCTCGGGACAGCACCCTGAATGTGGTTAGGGCTCAGTGCACGATTCTGTTTCCCAAAGGCAGGTGCTCCAAACTTCTCCGACGGAGCCCAGAGCTGTGACAGCCAAGGGCCCGCCACCCCAGACATCTGCCTTAGTATCTATCCCAGCTGCCCGGGTAGTTGAGGCTCAAAGTAAGGCAACGCCCTCTCTGAGCACAGTTTGTCCCACGCAAACCAAACAGAATGATCCAACTCAACTATTTGGTGGGTGGGAGGTTTAGAGGACCCCAAGACTGCCCAGCACAGGAGCCACTCTCTTGCCCTGGCAGACTGAGGGGTGATGCACGGGAGGGAAGGCCTTGGGAAGGGTCTCCAGGACTGTGTTCCTTCGGGCCCACCTTCCACCCCTCCCACAGGCGGTGCCCAGAACGGAACAGGAAATGGTAAACTGGTTGCCATGGCAGCGAGGGAGGCAGACCTGGAAGGGGCCCCCTCAGGAGCATCTAGTAGATGTGGGGTAGGAGAGGACTTCAGGGATTGCTTCCTGGACAGGGGTTAGTGGCCTCAGCTTTCTGAGAAAAAGCTCAAAAGCTCAAGGTCAAAGCACACACATGATCAAATGATTCCTGTAAGAACCAAGCAAGGCTTTCCCAGCAGAGGCCAAGGGCAGGAGGCTTTTGTGTGAGGACATCGTCCCTGGCTGGAGGTCCTGAGGAAGTCTGCAGATAAAGGGGCCCATGCAGAGAGAACCCAGAACTTTATCTCAGCTTGCGAGGCCTAGGTCAGCTTTGCCTGGGGCCAGATGGGCGGATGGAACCTCTCACCGAGCTCTGCTAAGGAGCTACTGCGTCAGTCCTGATCTCCTCCGCCTCCTCCTCCAACCCCACAAAACACTTAACGAGGTTAGTGGACAAGGGAAAGCAGGGAGGGAGGGCCCGGATAAGGCCATTCCCTGGGGCGAGGCCAGCCCACGCACCCACTCACCTGAGACGTGGCCCTGGAGCCACAGCAACAGCAGCAGGACTGTGGGGGCCATGCCTCCATCCAGCTGGGGACAGTCACAGGCCAGCAGGGGGCCAGCGCGGCCCGGGCACCCAAGGCCCCAGGCTGACACGGGACTCTCCGTTTGGGTCTGCCAGGGAAGGACCTGGGGTTATAAACGTAAAGTTGCCCATTTAGGGAAGTGAGGAAGTTGTGGGACCCGCCGTGACCAGCAGACCGCAGGGGCCGCAGAGCCTGTGAGAGGGCGGGGCCGCCGCTGTTTCCGCCCTCTTCCTTGAAACTTCAGGCAGGTGGGGCTGCTCCACCCAGTCTGGGGCCCCCGAGCCCAGGGAGGGCTTGCAGGGTCCCCATCCTCTCCAGATTCCCTCCTGGCCCAATAGGGGTGTCTCCTACTACAGGGGATCTATCTGTGAGGTTTCTAGACCCTCAGGTAAAGACTTCCCTGGAATTCTCAGAGACCCAGGTTCAGGGGCCAAAGGGCTGAGGCAGGTCATCTCGTATCCTACATTTTTCACAAACAGGCGTTCACAGGGAGGTTCTGAGAAACTCATTCATTCATTCATTCATTCATTCATTCATTCATTCATTCATTCATTCATCTCTCCCAGAACATTCATTGTGCTGCCCTGCCCCTCTCTCTCTCTGTCCCAGGATTCTGGCTGGTCAGATCATCAGTCATGCGATCTTATTTTTGTCACACTTAGAGTAACAGGGTAAAAAGATGCAAATCTTAAGACTAGAGCATAAAGTTTGGGTTCGGGGAGGGGCTCCTGTGATCTCTCACGTGAGGGCACGCACCTGAGCGCACACACACTCACACCCAAGCTGCGGCTCCTGTTTACTACTCAGTGTCTCCTCAACCTTATCCTTAAGGCTCTCCACCTCCCCTGCCATCATGCCATCATGTCTAATTACCCTCTGGCTCTCTCCAGATTGCTCCCTCTTGCAGGCTGCCTAGGCAACGCCAGGGCTTCCCCTCCCCCACCTCTTCTCCAGAAAGCAGCCGCCAGCCCCTTCTTCCCCCAGCTCTGGCCCCCCGCCAGCACACAGGCATGCCCACTAAACTTCCGCTAACTCAACCCTATCTCGCCTATACAGCCGCCAGCTCTAGCTGAAATGACCCAGCATTTGGCCCAGGACCCCACCCTTCACTTAGTCCCGGGGACTAAGAATCAGGATAGACTTAAGACGCTGGAGAGCTGTGTCATCTGCTCCTCTAGGGTGGTGGGACCCAGGTGGACCCCCCTCACTGTGTGTGCCCGCCTTGCTCACCTCTGCCAATATTCTTCTCCTTAGATGAGATTCAGAGTAAAAAGTCCTAAATTTTCATGGCCACAATCTTTAAACCAACCTTGAACTCCCAAATCCCAAACCAAGAAAGTTTATCTTTGCTGACTCCAAACTTTTAGTTCCTTAATTTATTCATTCATTCATTCATTTTTGTTCTTACAATCTTATTTTGTAGATACCAGTACAGACATGCGCTCTGTGGAGTCTAGGCATTTGGGGTAGAAGAATGAGTTAGTTATTACTTGAGACCTCTCAGCATTCAGAAGATACTTTATGCTTTCCTTATTCACCCTTTTTTTTTTAAATGTCCTTCCCGCAGTCCACAGGTCCCTGAGGCTATCACCGTCCTAACACACGGGATCATCCTGCCTTCCTCTCCTCCATCAGAACAGTTAACAGCTCCAGGAGTGGAAGATCTCATTTATCTCCTGCGGGCACTTCGTGCATCTGGAATCAGTGCCGCTATGAATCCCCTACAGTGTACCCACCCCTGAGTGAGACACAGTGAAAAATGTGACCCCTTTAGCTATGCCTTAACCAAACATTCCCATTCCACTGAAAGAATGAGTATAAACTGGATCCAGTGTTTCTTGAGGGACATATGAAGGATTTATCAAAATCTCAAATATCATATATACTTTAGGCTTTTATCTGTGAAATAATTTAGCACAGTATAGTATTTTTGTTTCTTCATATTCATTTTCCCATTTAAAAAATTAAGGTCCAATTTACATAGATTAAAATTCACCCTTTTCATGGAAAGTTCTTGGAATTTGACAATCCCAGAGACTTCTAACTACCACTCTAATCAAAATACAGAGGCTCTCCATTATCTCTAAAATTTCCCTGGGTCCCTTTGGAGTCATCCTTTGCCCCACCCTTGGTCCCTAACAGACACTGATCTGGTCTTTTTCCCTCTATAGTTTTGCCCTTTCCGGAATGTTATAAAAATGGAAAGATGCAGTGTGTGGCATATTAAGTTGGCTTCTTTTACTTAGTATAATGCATTTGAGATGTTGTATATTGGGTATACCAATACTTCACTCCTTTTTTTATTGCAAAGTAGGATCCCATTGTTTGGATGTACCACAATTGTATATTCACACCCCAGTTGAAGCACATTCAGGTTGGTTTTCAGTTTGAGGTTATTTCAGATAAAACCACTACAAATATTTGTACACATGTTTTTGGGTGAATATTGGTTTACATTTCATTGGTTCACATAGTGGGATTGCTGTGTTGTATGGTAAGATTATGTTTAACTTTAAAGAAATTGATAAATTATTTTCCAAAGTAGCTACACCATTTTGCGTTTCTACCAGCAATGTTCCAGTTGCTCCCCACACTTGCTAGCATTTTGATATTGTCGGGTATTGGTGTTTTTCCCCATTCTGATAGTGTGTGGTAGTACTCGTTGTGGTTTTGTTTTACATTTCCCTCACTAATGATATTGAGTATCTTTTACTGTGCTTGTTTGCCTTCAGTATATCTTCTTTGAAATAGTACCTGTTCAAATCTTTTCCTTATTTTTTATTTATTTTCTTACTTTTGAAGTTTGAGAGATATTTATATATTCTGATATAAATCCTTTATAAAATGTGTTTGCAAATATTCTGTGGTTTGCCTTTTTATTTTCTTAATGTCTTTCAAAAGCAAAGGTTTTTAATTTTGATGGAGTCCAATATATCATTTTTTATGGATCATACGTTGTGTGTCATATCGAAGAAATCTTTGCTTAACCCAAGGTCCCAAATATTTTCTTAACAGAGACATATCACATAATATAAATCCACCCAGTTAAAATTTACAATTCACTGATTTTCAGTATATTCACTGAGTTGTACAACCATCACACAATCCAATTTTAGAACATTTTCATCACCTTGCAATGAAATCCTATATCCATTAGCAGCCACACCCTGTATTGGTGTCCTATTACTATAAAATTGGTGGCTTACAACAACAGAAATTTGTCACTGAATTCTTGACACCATTGTCAAAAAAATTAATTGACCCTAAATGTTAGAGTTTATTTCTGGACTCTCAATTCTACTCACTGATCCATAGTCTAACTGTAAGCAATTACCACACTGTTTTGATTACTATAGTTTTGTAGTAAGTTCTGAAATCAGGAAGTGTACATTCTCTAACTTTGTTCTTTTCAACATTGTTTTGTCTGTTTGGATCACTTGCTTTTTCATATGAATTTTAAAATCAGTTTGTCAAATTCTGCAAAACATCCACCTAGGATTTTGTTAAGGATTGTGTTGAATCTGTATATCAATTTGGGGACTATTGTCATGTTAACAGTGTTAAGTGTTCTAATCCAAAACATGACATCTTTAATTTCTTTCAACAGTCTTTTATAATTTTCAGTGTACAAGTCTTGCACTTCTATAGTTAATTTTATTCCTAAGTATATCGTTCCTTTTGATGTTATTGTAAATAGAATTACTTTCTTAATTACATTCTCAGATTGTTCATTGCTAGTATATAGAAATACAATTCAATTTATGATATTGACCAATCTTGCTGAACTTATTTATTAGTTTTAATAGTTTTTGTGTATGTCCTTTCAGATTTGTATGTACAGGACCATGTCATCTGCCAAGAGAGATAGTTTAACTTCTTTTCCAATCTAGATGAAATTTATTTCCTTTTCTTGCCTGATTGCCCTAGCTAGAACCTGCAATACAATGTTAAATGGAAGGAGCAACCATATACATCCTTGTCTTGTTCCTGATCTCAGGAGAAAGATTTCAATCCTTCATCATTAAGCATATTAGCTATGGGATTTTCATATAAGCCGTTTGTTAGGTTAAAGAAGATCCCTTCTATTCCTTGCTTGTTAAGCCTTTTTTTTTTTTATCATGATAGGATGTTGGATTTTGTCAATGCTGTTTTTGCGTCTATTGAGATGATCTTGTGGTTTTTCTCCTTTGTTCTATTTACATGTCTTGTTACACCAATGTTCATCTGGTGAACCAACCCAGCATTCCTAGGGTAAATCCCATTGGCCATGGTGTGTAAACCTTTTTTATATTTTGCTGGACTTTGCTAATATTTTGTTGAGGATTTTTGTGTGTATATTCATAACAGATATTAGTGTGTAGTTTTCTTTTTTGTGTGTGATGTCTTTGCCTAGTTTTATAACAGGATAATAGTGACCTCATAGAATGTGTCTCTCCTCTTCTATTATTTTGGAAAATTTTTTAAAGAATTTATATTAATTAGTCTTTAATATTTGATAGAATTCACCAGGGAAGACATCAAGGCCTGGGATATTCTTTGTGGGAAGTTCTTTTTATTACTAATTCAATTTTTTTATTGTTATAGGTCTATTCAGAATTTTTATTTTTTGAGTCAATTTCAGTAGTTCATGTCTTTCCACAAATTTATCCATTTCGCCTAAGTTAAATAATTTCTTGACATAGAGTTCAAAGGATTCCCTATATTCTTTTCTATTTCTCTAAGGTCAGTAGTAATGCTCACCTCTTGCTCATTCCTGACTTTAGTAATTTGAGTCTTCTCTCTTTTTTTCTTGACCAATCTAGCTAAAGGTTTGTTGATTTTGTTGATCTTTTCAAAGAACCAGCTTTTGGTTTTGTTGATGTTCTCTATAGTTTCTTTTTTTCTATTTCATTTAGTTCCTATCCAATCTTTATTATTTCCTTCTTTCTTTTTGATTTAAGTTCAGCTTTCACTTCCTTTTTCTAGCTGTTTAAAATGGAAAGCTTGGTAATTGATTTGAGATCTTTCTTCTTTTTATCATATAGGCAATTCCAGTTTTAAATTTCCTTCTGAACACTGATTTAGCAGCATCCTACAAGCTTTAGTAAATTGTGTTTTGTTTCCATCCATCTTAAAATATTTTCTAATTTCCCATGTTATTTCTTGTTTGACTCATTGATTATTTAGGTATATGTTGTTCAATTTCCACATACTTGAGAATTTCTAAATTTTACTATTGTTACTGATTTCTAATTTAATTCCATTGTGGTTGGAGAACATATTTTATATGACTTTAATCCTTTTAAATATACTGAGGTTTGTTTCATGGCCTAGTATATATCTCTCCCATGCCCACTTGAAGAGTCTGCATTCTGCTATTTTATGGTGGAGTGTTTTATAGATGTTTGTCAGGTCTAGTTGGCTTACAGTGCTGTTCAAGTTTTTTATTTGATTTTGATCTTCTGCCTAGTTGTTCTATCCATTATTGAAAATGGGATATTGGAATGTCTAATTAATATTGTCTAATTATCTGTTTCCCCTTTCATTTCTGTCATTTTTTTGCTTTGTGTATTTTGGGGCTGTTTTTTCAGGTGTAAATATTCATAATTGATGTTTTTTCTTGATGGATTGATCCTCTTATCATTATGAAATATCCCTCTTTGTCTCTAACCTCAATTTTATATTAAAATTAACTTTATCTTATGTTGATATAGCCACATCAACTCTCTTCTTATTGCTGTTTGCATTGTATATCTTTTTCATCTTTTTTTCAATCTATTTCTATCTTTTAACCTAAAACATGTCCCTTATAAACAGCATATTGGTTCATGTTCTTTTTTCCCTTCTTTCAATCTCTGCTTTTTATTGGCGTGTTTAATCCATTTTTTCTTAAGGTAATTAATGACAAATTAGGATCTCTATCTTCCATTTTTCTATTTCTTTTCTACATGTCTTACATCATTTTTATTCCTTTATTCTTCCATTACTATCTTCTCTTGTGTTAAATAGATATTGCTATGTAATAACACTTTAATGCCCTATTGTTTTTTCTCCCATTATATTAAAAAAAATCTTTTTTTTAGTGGTGGTCCTGGGAATTGCATCTGACATCAGAATTTTGCTGTACTATAGCTTCATTTTCTGTCCTCTCCTTTTTGCTATTATTGCCAATAAATTACATCTTTATACATTATAAGCCCTATAATATAGTTTTATAGTTATTGCTGTATGCAGCTGTATTTTAATCAGATAGGAAAAGTTATAAGCCAAAATTGATACTTTTTTTTCTATTTACCTATGCAGTAATCTTTCTAGCATTCCTTATTTCATCATGTGAAGTTGAGCCATTTTCTAGTATCCTTTCATTACAGACTAGGAAATTCCCTTTAGTATTTCTTACAGGGAAAATCTGCTAATACAGAATTCCCTAAGCTTTCTTTTAATTTCTCTTTAATTTTAGAAGGATAGTTTGCTAGATATGTAATTCTTCATTTACAGTTTCTTCCCACTATAATAACAAATCCAATAACATAGTTAAAAGTGTTTAACACTCCCCTGTTGGTAATAGGCAAATACATAGACAAAAAAAATCAGTAAAGATATAAAATATTTGAACAAACTATCAACCAACTTTACCTAATTGACATTTATAGACCATTACACCTAATAACTGAAGAATACATTCTTTTCAAGCGCATATTTTATGACATATGCTGGACCACAATACACAACTCAATAAATTTTAAAATATTCAATTCATACAGATGTGTTCTATGAATTGCATTACAAATTGAAAGGAATACAATATCTATAAAATCCTTAAATTGTTGGAAATCAATCAACAAATTTATTTCAAAATAAACCCATGGATCAAAGAAGAAATCATAGGACAAATTAAAATACATTTTAACTTAAAAATAATGTAAACACAATATATAAAAATTAGGATATCTAGATAAAGCAGTCCTTAGACAGATATATAAGGTTTAAATGATTATATTAGGAAAACAGAGATGTTCCTTGAGGGCATATTCTAAATGAAATTAGAGAAAGACAAATATTGCCTAGTATCACTTATGTGTGGAATCTAAAAAAGCCACACTCATAGAAATAAAGAGTAGAGTGATGGTTACAAGGGGCTGGAAGGTAGGGGAAATGGGGAGATACTGGTTAAAGAGTGCAGACTTCTAGCTATAAGATTAACAAGGTTTTTCTTCAAAAAGAATAAAATATCTAGGAATAAATTTAACCAAGAAAGTCAAAAACCTATACTCTGAAAACTATATGACACTTATAAGAGAAATTAAAGAAGACACAAATAGGTGGAAATCTATCCTGTGCTCATGGAGAGGACAAATTAATATTACCAAAATGACCGTCCTGCCCAAAGCAATCTACAGATTCAATGCAATCCCTATCAAAATTCCAACAGCATTTTTCAATGAACTAGAACTAGTTCTAAAATTCATATGGAACCAAAAAAAATCCCAAATAGCCAAAGCAATTCTGAGAAAGAAGAACAAAGCTGGGGGGATTACACTCCCTGACTTCAAACTCTACTACAAAACTGTAGTAATCAAACAGTATAGTACTGGCACAAGAACAGACCCATAGATCAATGGAACAGAATAGAAAGCCCAGATATAATAAACCCAAACATATATGGTCAATTAATATATGATAAATGAGCCATGAATATAAATGGGGAAAAGACAGCCTCTTCAATAACTGGTTTTGGAAAAACTGGACAGCTACATGCAAAAGAATGAAACTGGATTGCTGCCTAACTCCATATACAAAAGTCCATTGAAATGAATCAGAGACCTGAATGTAAGTCATGAAACCATAAAACTCTTAGAATAAATTATAGGCAAAAATCTCTTGAGCATAAAAATCAGCAATTTTTTCCTGGACACATCTCCTCAGGCAAGGTAAATAAAGTAAAAAATGAACAAGTTGGACTACATCAAAGCAAAAAGCTTCTATACAGCAAAGGACACCATCAGCAGAGCAAAAAGGCAATCTACAGTATGGGAGGATGTATTCATTAATTATTTATCTGATAAGGGATTAACATCCAAAACATATGAAGAGCTCATATGCCTCAACACTAAAAAAAAAAACAAATAACCCAATTTAAAAATGCATGGAGGACCTGAACAAACATTTCTCCAAAGAAGAAATACAGATGGCCAACTGTATTTGGTTAGGGTTAGGGTTAGGGTTACCAAGAAAGACATGGAACATATACATTATGGAATATTATTCAGCCATAAAAGGAAAAGATGCTCTGCATGACTAATCATCAGGGAAATGCAAATCAAAACCACAATGAGATATCACCTCTTATCAGTCAGAATGGCCACTATCCAAAAGACAAGAAATAACAAGTGTTGGTAAGGATGTGGAGAAAAGGGAACCCTCCTCCACTGTTGGTGGAAATGTCAACTGGCACAGCCACTGTGGAAAGCAGTATCAAGGTCCCTCAAAAAACAAAAAATAGAATACCATTGGACCCAGTAATTCCACTTCTAGTAATTTACCCAAAGAAAATAAAATCCCTGATCTAAAAAGATATATGCATCCCTATGTTTATTGCTGTATTATATACAATAGCTAAGGTGTGGAACAACCTAAGTGTCCATCAATAGATGAATGGGTAAAGAAGATATGGTACATATACATTATGGAATATTATTCAGCCATAAAGGGAAAATAAATCCTGCCATTTGCAACAACATGGATGGATCTACTATACTCAGGCATAAGAAAATAAATGAAATATGTCAGGCAGAGAAAAACAAATACCATATGATTTCACTTATTTGTGGAATATAAATACAAAGCAAAACAGAAGAAATAAATCATCAATGGACTCATAGACACTGAGAAGGGACTGGTAGTTACCATGGAGAAGGGGTTGGGGTGGGCAGGAGGAGAGGGTGAGGGGGATAAAGAGGAACAATAATTCTCAATTACTTTATAAGTTGGTCACAATGGACAGTAGTACAGCATGGAGAATATAGAATATAGTCAATGACTGTGTAACATCTTTCTCTGTTGATAGACAGTAACCACACTAGAGAGGGTAAGGATTTAACAATGGGTAACTGTTAAACCACTGTGTTACACATTTGAAACCAGTATAAGATTGTATATATGTGATACACCAACAAAGAAAATAAGAGAAAAGATTATCCAGTGGACCTTAGCAATGAATTAGCATCTTCAGACCAAGTGATTAGGGTGAATTAAAAAGCCTAGGAAAATCTTGGGATAGCCACTGTGAGAAATTTATTTTATTTTTTAAAAAGCTAGGTAAAAAATAAAGTTAATTCAAAATTACACATACACTTAAGTATAAGGCTAAAAACTATAAAACTTCTAGAAGAAAATATAGGAGAAAACCTTTGTTTCCTTGGATTAGGCAAAGATTTCTTTGATATGACACCAAAAGGACAATCTGTAAAAGAACAAATGGGTAAATTCACCATCAAAATTAAAACCTTGTGCTTTAATGAAAAATGAAGCCACAGATTGGAAGAAAATATTTGCAAATTATGTATCTGACAAAGGCCTTACATCCAGAATAAAGGACTCTTGAAACACAATGACAACCCAGTAATATATGGTCAAAAGATCTGAACACTTACCCCCAAAAATATTCAAATGGCTAATAAGCACATGAAAAGATGCTCAACATGAAGGAAATACAATTAAAACCACAATGAGATACCAGCACACACTTGTTAGACTGGCTCAGGTTGCAAAAACTGACCATACCAAGTGTTGATGGGGATGTGGAGAAACTAGAACTCTCAGACACTGCTGGTAGAAATCTTAAAATGACAGAGCCACTCTGGAAAACAACTTGGTAGTTTCATTAAAAGATTCCACCCTCACCTACCATATGACCCAGCCATTTCACTCCTAGGTATTTACCAAGAGGTATGAAAGTATGTCCATTCAAAAATTTGCACATAAATGTGTATAGTAGCTTTATTTGTAAGAGCTAAAAATTGGAAACAGCACAAAAGTCCAAAGGTGGGTGAATGAATAAACAAACTGTGGTATAACTGTACACTGGCATACCACTCAACAATAAAAAGAACTATTGACACATACTACAACATGGGTGAATTTCAAAATAACAAGTGAAAGAAGCCAGACCAAAAAAAAAAATACTGTATAATTCCGTATATACAAAATCCTAAAACTGCAATTACAAACTAATCTAGAGACAGAGAGCAGATCAGCAGCTCCCTGGGATGGGAGGGGCAGCACACAGAGGAGCAAGAGCAAAGGACTAATTACAAAGGAACACAGGAAACTTTTTGGGGGTAATCAGCATGTTTATTATCTTGATCATGGCAATGGTTTAATGGGAGCATATATATGCCAAACTTATCAAATTGTACATTAAAATATGTATAATTTATTGTACATAAATTATACCTCAATAAATCTGTTAAGAAATTACTGAAAAAAAGATTAACAAATTCTGATGATCTAAAAGACAGCATGGTAATTATAGCTACTAAAGATGCTAAAAGAATAGATCTTAAATGTTCTCACCACAAAAAGGAAATGATTCTTATATGATAGGATGGAAGTGTTATCTAATGCTATGGAAGTAATGCTTTTGCAATATTTAAGTGGATCAAATCAACATGTTGTACACCTTAAACCTACACAATATATGTTAATTGTATCTCATAAAGCTGGGGGATGCTGGGAAAGCAGACTAAAAAGGTTTAAAATCAATGCTCTAAGCTTTCTCATTAGGAATCTTGAAAAGAAGAACAAATTTTAAATGAGAGTATTTAAAAAAAGAAATATGAAAAAATGAGTAGAAATCAATGAAATAGAAGACAAGTAAGTAATAAAGAAAACTAACAAACCTAAAAATCTGTTCCTTGAAAATCATGCAAATTTTTTAACTTTAGCTAGACTGATTAAGAAAAGGAAAGAAAATGCAAATGATAGAAGGGACATTTCTACAGATCCTTAGAGATACTAAAAGAATGGAATATTATGAAAATTGATATGCCAATTGATTTGACAACTTAGATGAAATGGTCAAATTAATTGAAGCATACAACTTGCCAAAACTAACACAAGAAGAAATTTAAAATCTGGATATCCTCATATTTATTAAATAAATTGAATCTGTAAGTCAAACCTTCCCCAAAAGAAAACTCCAGATACAGTTTTCTTCATTGGCTTCTTTGGTGAACTGTATCAAATATTTAAGATAGAAACAGCACCAGTGTTACAGAAACCATTTTAGAAAATACAAAAGGAGACACTTGTTTCAGAATATCTTTGATACTAAAACCTGACAAGAACATTACAGGAAAAGAAAATTATACATGCCTTTTGAATATTAATAAAAACATATTTAACAAACTATTAGCAAATCAAATCCATCAATGTCTATAATAATTATAATACAACATGTCTAAGTGCAATATATCTCAGGAATGCAGCATCTGTTCAACATTTGAAAATCAGTCAACCTAATGCCTCACATTACCAGAATAAAGGACAATTATGAGATTATTTAGAAAGATGCAGCAAAAGCATTTGTACCATCCCCACAATTTATGATAAAAACTCTCAGCAAACTAGGAATAGAAGGGAACATTCTTGTTCTGATAAGGGACATTTACAAAAAAACTTATCATTAATCTTATATTTATGGCAAAAATATTGGGGGACTGCATTTCCCTGAAGGATTAAAACAAAAAGCAAAGATAACCACTCTTTTCACATCTGTTCAATACTGTACAGAAGGTCCAAGTCAGTGCAAGAAGATAAAGAAAAGAATAAAAGCATAAGATTTGAAGGAAAAAGGAAAACAGTCTATTTGCAGATGACATCATTGTTTCTGCAGAAAATCCTAAGGAACCTACAAAAAAACGGTTGGAACTGACAAGTAAATTTGTTAAAGTTGCAGGGTGCATCTACAAATGATAAATCTATATACTATCAGGAAACAATTGGAAAATTAATTCTAAAATACACCATTTCAAATAACATCAAAACCATAAAGTAGTACCTCATAACCATTTTTTAGTACTCCAAAACATTTACTTTGAAAACTAAAACTCCACAGAGACAAATTAAAGAAGACCTGTAAAAATTCGGAGATATACCATGTTCATTAATTGGACTCAATATTGTTAAGATGTCAATTTTCCCCAAATTCATCTGCTAATTCAATATCATCTCAAGTCAAGGCCTAGTTGGATTTTCTTGTTGAAATTGACATTTTGATCCTAAAATTTATGTGATGATGCAAAGGTTATAGAACAACCAAAACAATCTTGAAAAAGAACAAAGCTGAAGTAGTTCCATATAAAAATGTTTATAGCAATTTTGTTTGTTACAGCCAACCATTCAAAACAATTCAGATGTTTACCAACAGGATGACCAAATTGTCGTTGTGATACAATGAGTCATAAGAAATACATATTGGGTCTTTCGTATGGCCCAATATATATTTCCCAGGTATATTTGGTCTTCATCCACAGTTCCTGAAAACACTGCAGTCTTAAAGGTGAAATAGGTGTTTTGTCATGTTAATGAGAGACTTTTGGATACCCCCACCCACAAGGGTGGGGGCTGGAGGCTGAATCAGCCAATGGCCAATAATTTAGTCAATCATGACTATGCAATGAAGCTCTCACAAAAACCCCCTGAGAGGAGCTTACTGCCCTCTGCTCTCTGGGATCCTGCTTCTCTGCCAGAGAGAGCTTCCACACTTGGGGAACCAGAACCCTTCCACCTGCCACGGAAACAGGCCCCAAGCTCCAAGAGATCTTGCCCTATGTATCTTTTCATCTGGCTGTTAACTTGTATCCATTACAGTAAGTATCCTTTATTAAACTGGTAAACGTGAGTATTTTCCTGAGTTCTGTGGCTGCTCTAGCAAATTAATCAAATATAAGGGGGAGTTGGTTGGAACCTCTAGTCTGTAGCTGGTAGGTCAGAAACACAGGTTAACTGCCTGAGGCTTATGACTGGTGCCTGGAGTTGGGGGTGGAGGGCAGTCTAGTAGGACAGAGCCCTTAACTTGGGGAATCTGATGCTGTGTCCGGATAGACAGCATCAGAATTGAATTGAGTTCTTGAACACCCTGCTGGTATTTGAGAATTGTTTGGTATTGTGTGTGTGGGAAGACCAGTCCCCACCACACACACACACACACACACACACACACACACATGCACATTGTAATTGGTTCAGAAACCCAAAAGGAGTTAGGCAGTACTTATTGCAGCTGTATATTCATATGATAGAATATTACTAAGCAACAAAAAAGGAGCAAACTATGTCTGGATATACACAGCAAATGAGAGGATCTATAATGTTAAGATAAAATATTAAACAGCTGTAGCTGAATGCTAGCTCTAGCATCTGAACTGATGAAGGTGTATTTTTATTCTATATACTTTTATCCCACTGCCAAGTTTCTTTAAACTAATCTCAGTATTTCTGTGTTGTTAATGAAGACTTGTTCAAATCCATTGCAGTTGTATAAGATCAGTACAACAAGGAAGGATTGGGTTAAGCCATATACACAAAAACCAAATAACTGTGGCTTCAATATGTGTTTATATGTATGTATTTTTTTAATTATGAACATTCCCAAGCTTGCACAAAAGTAGATATAGTAATACATCTAACACCCATGAGCCATCGTTCAGCTTCCTTTATTTTCATCCTCCTTTTTTTTTTGCAAAAACATCCCATAGTTAGTGCTGTGTACCTCAGATAGTTTCACAACAAGAAAGACATAACCTCTAGTTGTCTACATCAGGAGTTCAGGTGGCATAAGATGGCAGCATTAATTAGATGTCTGAGACCCCACTACCCAGCTACTCCCACTTGGATATAAATCTGAAAGGAAATCTCACATAATTTCTACTCTCCTGGCTCTGTCCCTCCCACCCCACTAAGCTCTGATCCCTAGCTCTTCTTGGAACTGCGCCCAGCCACAGGCCAACACCCAAACCAGCTCCCCTCCAGGGCAGGACGTGGCCCCACTCCCAGGCATGGTGGGTCAATGATGTCTTTTCACTCTGGGAGGTTTTGAGTGGGCAGAGAGTTTCACTTCCAGGAACCAGAAGGATGGTCCCTGGGAAAAGGTGGGGCCCCCAGAGGTGGGAGAAGAGCGTGGGCCAGGCAAGGACTATCAGAAGGAAGGCAGGAGGGAATGGACCTGCTGGGGGCCGAGGAGCCAGCTGCTTGGCCTCATCTCTGGGTATGCACCTCTCATTCCCTAATGGTGCTTGGTCAGTGTTGGCTGCTGGAATTATGAGTGGGTGAAAAGAGGAAAAATCCTCTCATTTTAACAATGTGTGTGTGAAAGTGTGTGGAGGAAAAAAATAGGAAAAGCTGGAACAACCTGAGCAACAAAATTAAGTGGTATTACATTATAATCCAAAGTACAAACTGTCTGTGAATCCATACAGATATAGATAACTGATTGAACAAATTTATAAATGAGTGAGTGGGAGAGAAGAGGCAAATTTGGAATTCTATAGAGAAGAATTCCAACCAGCTTAAACAGTCTGCCCTTGAGGGGAGGGGGGACATAACTCCCACCCCTCAAATGTGGGCTGTCCTTCCTTCCAAAGAGGAGAGCATAGAAAGGGAGGGAAGCATCACCTTACAGTGGGCAGGCCTGGCAAACCACCTCAGCCCCGTGATCCAGTTTAAAATCAACAGTGCACCCCATGTTTGTAGCATGTCCCCTTGACACGTGATAGGCATGGCATTACCCTCTGTGGTCTTCCTCCCCCAAGCCAGTGAGAAAAAAACGCAAACTCCCCAGGGAAATAACTGATCAGAGCTCCTCAAAACTGTCAAAGTTGTCAAATATCAGGAAATTCTGAGAACCTGTCATGGCCAAGAGGGATGGACTCAATGTATGGAAGTGTCCTGGATGGGACTCTGGGACAGAAAGAGGACATTAGGTAAATACTAAGGAAGTCTGAATGAAGTATGGGCTTTAGTCAAAAACAACATATCATTATTGGGTAATTAACTGTGACAAATATATCTTATTAATGTGAGATATTGCTAATAGGGAAAACCTAGGTTTGGAGTGTTGAAATCTTTAAGTTCCTCACAACTTTTCTGAAATCTGAAACTATCTAAAAAAAAGACTCAACTGAAAATGTAGAGATCCTTGGTATACAAAACCTGTTTTATAAATACTTGATAAATAACGAAAGAAAATATTTTTTAACTTAGTTTGATTAAGCATAAAGAATAGGAATGCAGCCATTTAAGTGGCTGCCTGACCTAAGGCTGGCTGGCTGCGCTGCACACCGACTCTGAAGTACCCTGTGTGTTCGGAAGTCACATCCCAGTCGGCTATAACCTAGCTCTCCCTACGTGTGCGCAGTCTTCACGGCATCCTGTTCAGTCAACGTGGTTGTCTCATCTCCCTAAAATGAGCACACACTCTGCTCTGCTTAAGACTGCACGTGTCCCTGCATCTCTGCTCTGGTCCTGTGGTGGAACAGGGCCCCCAGGATCCCCAGGGAGAAGGGTAAACAGGAGGCAGGAGGTGGAGGCTAGAGTTTCTGAGGGAAATGGCCAGGAGGCCTGGAGCCCAAGCTGTCACTAGGCACCAGTAGTCTGCACAGGTAAGAGAGGACAAGAGTGGGGAGGCGCGCACAGCTGTTTCCTGTTCTTGACCAGGAGCTCCTGGGAGGGCTCAGCTATGCTGCATTAACAGGGCTAGTTTAGAAGGCCTCATCATCTGTGCCCACCCCAGCCTCTAGCTCCCAGTGTGCCTAGTCCCTGCATGCCCCACTCCTGACTACCATGCCATCCCTGCACCAGACTGTGCTGGAGCTTGTCGGCTTCCCCAGCCTCTGGGACGCCTCCAGGAGCAGCTGTCCAACTAGCCTCACTGGGCCCGGCCACAAGGGGGCCCTCTTGCCAGAATCTGGTGCAGAGGACTCCAGCCTGCTCCCTGTCCTAAGCACGTGGTGTCTGGGGGCTCACGCTGGCACCTGGTCCTGTGCTGTGCTCTGTCGCTACCTTATTGAGGACACTCTTCTGTGTTGCTGTCAGACAAACCCTGAGTCCCCTTATGGCCAGGCCGGCTTCTCTCATTTACTGTGTAAGCCCCGCCTGGTCCATACTTGCTCCTTCATCTGAAGTGTAGGGTCCATGGTGGGCATCTCCGGCCTCTTTCCTTTCTCCCTGTGGAGGCTGAGCTGCAGAGCAAGCAGCGAGGTCGCAACAGGGATTTCACAGCCAAGCTGGGCATCCCCACCCTGTCCAACTCACACCCAGCACGTTGCCCAGTGCTGAGCAGTCCCCATCACTCAGGCTTCCGGCGCTGTCCCCATCAGCTGTCCAAACGGGTTGCCCCTGCAGGCCCAAACACAAGGCAGCATCAGAGGAGCCTTGGGGAAAAGGGAAAAGGATTGAGTCACCAAAGTAACATTGAGCCCTTTCTTTTGAGAAAGGAAAATAGAAAATCAGAAGTGTGATTCTCTCTTTAAGAGGAAAATCTGCTTTAATTAAATGGAAACTATAAATCAAACTATGCAAATGTAAAAGTACTGCGTGCTATAAAAAGGTTTCATCTGTATTAATAAGAAGCTAAATTTATAACAAGGAACTTAAAACATTGTTAGCCAACCAGTTATGTTGAAATAAAACTCTAGAAAGTCGTGCTGACAATATCCTATGATGGTAGAAATGTCCTATATTTTTCTGTCCAACAAAGCAGCCACTAACAATGTATGGTTGTTGGGCATCTGACACGTGGCAAGTGCCACCAGGAACTGAATTTTTATGTTTCATTTAATTTTAATTAAATTAAATGTAAATTGCAACCTGTGGTTAGTGGCTAGTGTATTTGATAACACAGCTCTAAATGACTGAAATGAACTCTAATCTGTCCCCTCATAACAAAGATCTTTGTTGCATGGTCTTTGTGAATGTCAAAACTGTAAAGCTGACAGAAGCTAATAGATAAGAATATCCCTTACATTGTCTTAAAGACGATACTCAAAAATATTATTGTACTTCAGATTAAGAAGGACATCTTAAATAAGACCCCAAAACATAAGTCACAGGGGGAAAATGCCTGGGTTTCATTCTACTGTTCAACGCTGGTTTCCCGATATCACCAACACAAGCTGTTAAGAAGGACAAGCTGTTTATTGCTTAAGGTGGTCAGGGAAGGCAGCGTCCTGCAGAGCTGTGGGAGCATCCGGAGGAAGGCAAGGTCAGAATTCTTTTAGTAGTTGGTTTAAGACAGGTCTTCCAAGGAGCCGTTGGATCAGGACTGGGGAAGGGTTGCAATACCATCATCCAGGATTGGCAGAATCAGCAAGTTGGAGGATCCTGAGGCAGGAATTCAAAGAACCTTGAGGTGCAAACTGTTTCTTGATGCTTTCCATTCTAGAGTAGATGGGTCTTTCCAGAAGTTTCTCTAACAAACAATTCAACCATTTGTCTGGGCAGGAAAACTCCCAGAAATGGAAAGTAACACTATCTGGGAGAGTGGCATAGCAAAGCCATGTCAATATGGACAGTAAGATGTGGTTTCAGTTCTCAGGCATGTGGTTATAGATGGTTTCAATTCTAAAAAAAAAAATGACAGGAAAGTTATTTTACAAACAAAGGATATTGTAGACGAAATCAATGTCAGGGAACAGTTCCACAATGCACACCACTCTGGCCGTCTTGCATGTGTCCACAGAAGCCACCCAGGCAGAGACTTGACAGCTAATCCGAGTCACAGCAGAATGCCCTTGATCTTCCGGGAAGAGGGTGGGAGGCCTGTGCCATCTCCCCCTTCCCCTCCCCATCTCCCCCAGGAGACAGTTTCTCATCACCCCCATGTTCTGATGAGGCTTGACCCCCTCAGAGTAGAGCTGCAGACTCTAAGCCCACTGAGCAGCAATCATCACACGTGGGCTCCTCAGCAATGGGGTGTCAATGACTCACACAGCGGTGACCTGTCCCCTTGTTTTGGTGTGTGGGACAAGGACCCTGGGAAGCTGGCAGCTTTGGCTACTTTCCTTTTGCTGCCTAGGTAAGTGATAAGCTTTCTAAATCTAAAAGCAGCCCACTGTGGCTTGCGCAGCCAAACCCGTGGGGCTTGGCCTCAGCCGGGCCTTGTCTAGTGAGAGATGAGAGACTGAGAGAAGGTATTTGCAGGGTCTAAAACTGACTGTAAGTTAATATCTAAACAAATCAAGAGGATCAAAATTCAGCAAGCAGAAGAAAGGAAATCAAACAGAAAAATGGTCAGAAGTAGATGATACAGTGCAGGAAAAATCCTAGTAAGCCCATAAATATGTTTGACCTCTTAAGTTATCAGAGAAATATTAATTTTAAGACACTGAGGTGGTACTTTTTACTTATCCTACTGGTAGGAAGTAGAAAGTTGGAAAAGACTCTATGCATGAGAAAGAGTGAGTACTCCAGCCCTGCCGGGAGGAA
This sequence comes from Manis javanica, assembly GCF_040802235.1. Taxonomy (NCBI): domain Eukaryota; kingdom Metazoa; phylum Chordata; class Mammalia; order Pholidota; family Manidae; genus Manis; species Manis javanica. Next base: position 47,567,054 of record NC_133171.1, read on the forward strand.
TGGACCAGTTTTCCCGAGAGCAATCTGCAGCTTCTACGTGGAATCTGTGACCATCCTACACCCAGAGTTCCACTCCTGAATACATTCTCCCTTATGGTGACTATTTTTGTGTTCTGTTTAGGAAATATTTGCCTACTTCAAGGTCAAATTTTCTGTTTTCTTCCAGAAGCCATATTGTTTATACCTTCTCTATTTAGGTCTATGACCCATATTGAATTAATTTTGTATATTGTGTGAGACAAGGGTAGAAGCCTTTTTTTCCCTTCTGTGTGACTGTCCTATACATCATCACCATGTGTTGGAAAGACTCACTTTTCCTCCTAAATCAGAGGCATTTTATGGTAATCAGGTCCATGTGTGGATTTATTTCCGATCCTTTGGTCCATTTGGCCTTACGCTGCTTATGTTTGTACCCTAGAAAAAGTCTTATATGGGTCCTCCAGGACCATGAATGGAGATGTTTATTTCAAAATTCTGTTTTTTGTTTTTCTTGGTTTTGGCTTGTTTGTTTTTTGCAGTAAACTGTGGAAGCAACTTAGCTGTCCATCACTAGGGGAGTGGAAGACTACAGTGTAACACACTGTATGGAATCCTAAAGAGAAGTAAAAAAAAAAAAAAAAAAAAACCAAGGATTTTGATTTACACATAGTGACAAAGACTGTCTCAGAGCACAATACTGAGTGAAAATTTATCAACAGTTACAGTTTTCAAAAAAAGGTTAAATCATGACTCTCATACAGTTAAAAATAAACACATTAAAGATTTTATTTAACGCATCCTGAATGAGTGAACTAGGCAGATGTTAGAACTGATTAGAAAAAGAAGTCAAGAAGCATAAATGTACATGGAATAAAGGATTGTTGTGATGAATTGCATGAGGAGACAAGCCAGTTTTTGTTTATTTTTTCTCCCACTGCAGGGGAAGGAAGATGGGATGGAATTTGCATGTCTACAATTTACAGAATTATAAAGTAGCTCTCGTAGAATCAGAATCAGAGAACACAAGGAAGAGTGTGCTAGAGACAATGCAGTTTTCCATTGAAATGTACCCTTTTTATACCATAGAATGAAATCTGTATAAAATAAAGCACATAAAATCAATTCTATTTATTTTCAAGGATCTACACAAATGTAAATAAACATATGGACAATAGATTGCAAGGACACAACATTAAACACATTAAGAGGATGCCTTTGTGGAGAAGGGTAGGGAGTGTAACTAGGAGATGAAAACAGGAAAAATAAAAACCACATCAAACCAAATGAGTATTGAAGTTATTTCCATGGATGACTGTGTGCCATGGAATAAGGAGTCTGTCAACTCAGTTTTGGGCACTTGAGCATCTTAAATTTAAAAAGCAAAAACAAAAACAAACCATGTTCACATTCTTTGTTTGCAATTAACCTGATCTATCCTATAGGTAAGTGTTACTTCCCAACATAAATGAGAAGATTGAGGCCCAGCCTGGCTATCCAAAGAGGAACTGGCTTATCCAAAATTGTAACAGTGTGTGGGTGTAGGAGTATTCAAGTAGGAAGAAAAATTGGGCTGGGAGAGCCTGACTATAGGAGATGGGGAGGACATTCGGCTGTAACAAGATCAACTCAGTGAAAGGGCCCAGTCCTGAGATAGTGACAGTCTCTTGACAACCACGGAGGCAAAGAAAATACAATGAAATGATACTTCTCCTCAAGCCCCAAAGAGAACCCTGGTCCTGAAGATCAACCCCCATACAAAAGAATTCCAAAAGTAAATATTTCTGATTTTATGATATCTTGAAACTCTCCATTTACAGGATGCTAAAATGGAACTATTCTCACTTAGGTGACTGCATGGAAACTGAACTTTCCAATGTCATGGATCAGTTAATGATCATGTTAGCATTCCAGGAATAAAGTCAATATTTTATGATGGGAGATAACAGCCATTTTCTCTAGTGTACTGAAGTTTTCAATAAAAGTGCCATACATTTTGGAACAACAGAAAAACAGGTATCTCTTTTCTGTGTCTGTATCTTTTTATGCCATCAGGATGATATGTAGCACATAATCATATCCAATATATTGTTTTTGGTAAATAGGAACTTATTATTATAACATAACTTTAGAGTAGGCCAACAGATGTGTTTGCCATAACACAACAAAGAATGATTGATTGTTTTTCCCTTAATTTGTCTTTCATTGACAGTAAAACAACAACAAAACTTTAAAATTTGAACTGTTTCAACCTCAGTTTTAGCTGAGATTGTCTGGGCAGATGCTGTGGACTTACGCAGCTTCCATCCTGCCTCCTTCTCATGGGCCTTTCTCTAGTAAAATGTCTGCAAAATCACTTCTCAGATTTTCTTGCAGCTGGGGTTCCAGATATGACTTAGACCCCAGCAATCAAATACATTGGTGTGAGGCTTAAATTTGGAACTGAGTTGAGAGGGAAGAAAGGCATCCATGCTGCTGGATGCACAAGGCATCCATTGTGGTGGGGATGGGGTGGTTATGGAACCAGAAGCTATGCTGCTAACTTGCTGATTTGAAAAGTTTTCTGGTTCTTCAGGGTTAGTGACCCCTGTGGTGTAGCAATGAATTATTCCCAGCAGCCCAGAGGAAGATCTGATTCTATAAATCCTTTAACATTCTATTAAAAAACTACCTTTCTACTTAAAATAGGTATATTGGATTTTGCTGTCTGCAACTGAATCTTAACTTGAAGCAAGTCCTAAGAAACACACATCATGCTCCAGATTGCAATGGGAGACCAGTGTGGAATGCACAAAACGATGTCTATGCCTCACCTGCATCAAGGGTACAAAGCTGTGGGAATTTTTAAGATTAGGAGAGGATTTTTGGAGACAGTTTTGGTGTCCTATGCCCCTTACCTCCAGCGTAGGGAAAGAAACTTAAAGGTCACAACTTGGGGAGCTTGTTTAATGTCCATGGCAGTTTGAGAGACATAGAAGACTGGCATCTGACTGTGGGGAAAATGGAACTTTCTTACCAGGATTCCCACGTGGCTTTAATAGCACTCACTGTGTATACAATAAGAGCATGTTTGCACATTTATGGGATGTTTACCAGCAACGAATTGCCAGTCCAGGGCAGGGGTGGAGAGGAATCACCCATTCTCCCCTTTGTTCCTGGTATGTAATTGGCCAGGCGCCCACCAGTCACCAGTGACCCACTCACAGAGTTTCTCCCAGTGTGGGAGGGAGGCAGAACAGTATGGCCAGGGATGGAGAGAGAGCTTGGAAGCAAGAGAGCTCGGGAGCAGAAACCTTGGGAGCCAAGAGCTTGGGAGCCATGCGAGAGGGTGTCCCAAGTGGTGCTGGAAAGAGCTGCTGGTGTGAGTGAGGGGAGACTGAGCCATGAGAATAAGCCCTTTCATTCCCAACTTCTGAGCCCTTGTTTTCCTTCTGTCTCAACGGTTGATAGGGAACTTGCCCTGCGTGGGGAATCCCCTCCTCTTGGACTACATTGACTCAAGCCTGAGAGCTTAATAGCAGAGACTTCTGGTAACTAGCTGTCCCAATGGTGGAAAGAAGCAAAGGTGGCTTATGGGTCCCCGCCAGGGCTCCATGAATCTGTTGGGGTGAATGCAGTGGGTATTTCTCACAGACCAGATGTGAGACTGCCAGCATGGGTTGTCACAGATAGTGTCCAAAAGGGAACCTGAGAATGGAGGGAGTTGGGAGGAAGGAAGCTGGAAAATGACTGATGCAGGAGAGGAAAGTCATTTCCTTTGCGAATTCTTGACTGAGACCCTTGTAATAAAAGACATATTAACAAGAGAAAAACAACAGAAGTTTATTAACATATATCCCTTATGTATACATGGGAGATACCCAGGAAAAAAAGTGAGTAATTTCCCAGCATGGCTCAGAACTCCAGTTTAAATGTCATCTTCAGCTAAAGACAAAAGAGGAGTAGGGAAGCCATTCCTGGGGAGATAACCAGGAAAAGCATGATAAACAAGGATAAAGTTATTTATGCAGGTTTAAGGTAGTGATAAGATTCTCCTGTGGCTTAAAGTCATCCTTCTCTTACTGGCACAGAGAGGGAGACATGCTTACAAATGGAGATTTCCTTCATAAATGTAACTTTCCTTCACAAAAGGTTAACTCTGTTTTCAGAGCTTCTCCTGTGTCTGATGTTTCTCAAAATAATCCTCCTGCCAAAGAGGCAATGTTCTCAGGTGGCATGTTCTGCACCCCTCCCCTGCCTGATGCTCAGAGACCGAAGGGGAAGTCAGAAGCAACCAGTCAAAAGACACACACAGTTGCTTGTGTCAAAGAAATGGCAGGTGACAGACAGGGGTGGAGCCCACAGCAGGCTAGGAGAGAAACCCACCAATCCTCAGATCAGTGCTGTTAGGTAAGACCCTGCCTGCTCCCTTCGTTTTCCTCTTCCCCTTTCCGTTGCTCAGGCCTGGAGGAGTCAGAAGCTGCAACCGAAAGTATTGATGGCGAAGACAGGAAAACTGACCTGTACCCTTCTGTCTTCTAATAGGGTGATAAATCTAGAGGCTTTGGAGATTTCATTTTAAATGAAACTTTTTCCCAAACTGAACTGAAGCTACTTTTAGAATGAACTTTTTTACTGCTTAAAAATGAATAGAAGGGTTGGAGTGAATAGGTGGAACACAGAGGACTTTTAGGGTATGAAGCTACTCTGTACGGTGCTACAGAGGTGGGTACTTGTAACTATACACTTGTTCAGACCCACAGAATGAAGAGTGAACCTTGGTGTAAACTATGGGCTTTGGGTGATGATGACATGTCCACATAGTTCATCATCTGTAACAAACTGCTCTGGGGCACAATGTTGATGGTGGCGGAGGCTGCACGTGTGTAGGGACAGAGACTATAGAGGACCTTTGTACTGTCTTCTCAATTTTGCTGTGAACCTAAAACTACTCTAAACAATAAGGTGTATTTTTTTTTAAATGACCGGAAGAGTGATGGGTTTTGCCCTAGGTTTCCCTGGAGAGCCAAAAGTCTCCAGCAGAGCAAGTCTGAACAGCAGGAAGGAAACGAGTATTAGGTTCATTTGAGCCATAGTTTGGGAGTCCCAGGTGTTGCATTTAAAGCAGAAATATATTGTCACTCCCTTGGCTCTGCTTACTTCCCCCAGTCTCCTTCTACCCCACTCTCCACATCTGGCTGCTTGTTACTGTTCCATCCCCTCTGGGTAAGAGAGGGGCTGGGCAGAGATCCCACAAAAGTACAGGAAGCATTTTATTTCCCACCGAATGGAGAATGGAATGTGAAATGTGCTGGGGGAGGAGGGCGTGCCTGTGGCTCCGCAGGTGAGTCTGCAGCTTCCCTGGGTTTGCCTTGGCCTGGGGGCTCGTTAAGAGGCTGCCTCACCTGAGGAGTGAGAGAAATGAACAGTATTTGAAAACGATCCATCCATGCCAGCCCAAGCTTGAGTCTCCCCACTCCTCTGAAGAAAAGAGTGGAAGGCCAAGCAGCAAAAAGCCTCACCCCGTCCCCCCACCTCCAGGTCTTCCGTCCTGGGGAGCCCAACCCAGCCTCATTCACACGGTTCCTGGGGCTGGCCCTGCCTCCTGTCCAAGGACTCCTGAGCAGAAACGTGACGAAAGTCAGGGACAGCTCTGGGGAGCCCCTGGGAGATGGTCCCTCTACAGTCGTGTCTGTGTCCCCTCATTCATCCACCCAAGCCTGGTCCAGCCACCCTCTCCCACTTACCAGAGGCCTTTCTGGAGAAGGACAAATAGGACTGAGAACACCAGGCCTTTATTCAGGATGAATCCACATGTCAGAACAATAATCAGCACCTGCAGGCCTGTGTCAGGGGCAAGCAACCTGAATCCAAAAGGGCGAGTGTCTGCTGAGTGCACTGCTCTGAGGCTCAGCCTGCTCCCAGCCTCCTGGCCATGAAAGCAGCCAAGCAGGAGTTTACACCCTTTGAAGACGGGCCTCTGCTCTTCCCATGATCCTCAACCCTGTCTTTACCCTAAAGGAATCTATTCCGTCTCCTGCCTCTGCTACCTCCCTTTTCCAATCCCTCCTGCACACAGCTACTGGGCCCCTTTGCACCGAGACCCTTACTCTTCCACTCAAGGGGCCCAGAGAAAACCCTTCATGCTCTCCACTGCCTACAAGACAAAGTGCACATGACTGCATGGCATTCAAGGCTCTCTGCAATCTGAATTTAAGGTCCTGCTTTAACCTTACCATCTCCTCTCCACTCAGCCGAACTGTCTACCTTTGTGTCCAACACACTGCAGACACGTATTCCCACACACTGCTCCTGGCATGGAATGCCACCCCTTTCCTACATTTAGAGCTTCTTCTCCTCCAGGTGGCACTCTCTGATACCCACCCCTTGATACCCACCTCTGGCCACCACTCCCTAGCAGCTCTGAGTGGGGAAGGACTTCTGTTGATCCCATTACTTAACTCCAAGGAAGAGGCTGCTGATTGCTCAGATTCCATTCCCACCTGGGCCACGTTTTCAGGGGATGCATTACTGGCAGGGCTCTAACATGCCTGTATGATCTTAGCTCCCAACCCCCCTGTTCCTTTCCTCTGGGGCGGGTGGCTAAGACTTTGGCTGTGTTGAAGTAATAACACCCAAGGCTTGCATTAGGGCTTCTGGATAGAAATAGAAGCAAAGGTCATTCTGCCTGCTGGGGTTCTAGACTCCCTTGGCCTGTCTGGAGCAGGATAAAGTCCTCCATGTGGTTCGGCCTGGCCCTTTGGAGTTCTCATGCGGGACATGAACTGGGGGTCCCAGGTGGTCCCCAAGTGATAACTCTGCTTTGCTTTGACCTCTGTGTGGCAACTCTCATTCAGACACGACTCACCCTGAGTCCGGATTGCCTTTTGGAGTAGGATTTCTTGAGCTGGTGCCATTTTCTGCAAGAGGTAAAAAGCTCTTTAGGACCTCAGCTCCCACTGGGCTCCTACTAGGTGCCTGGATTATGCTTGACGAAGATGGGATAGCATACCCTGAGCTTGCCAGGCTGCCTGCTCAAACTGGCTGACTTAATCTGAGCAGGAGAGGGACATCCAAGATGTTTGGAACAATTTTTCCTCTCCTACACACTGAACAGCCCTCTTCTAAGTTCATTATCATGGGCCTGTACTCTGTTAATGGGAGAAAGGTTCACAGGATCCCAGAAGGTCAAAGGAAGAAGGAGCATTCAACACCATCCAGTCCAAACCTCCAAGGAACAGGGTGGACAAGGACTGCCCAAGGTCACTCGATAGACAGCAGCAGAGCCAGCACTGGGACTCATGTCTCCTGACTCCACTCCTGTGTGTTTCTTTGCTGTCTTGCTGGTCTCAGCCTTCAGAGCCTGGCCTAATTTTCCACACAGCCTACCACAGTCAAATGGCCCATTCATCATGCCACAACAGGGCCCTATGTTCTTGCTTCTCACCCATCATGGAGCTTGTGCAGTAAGCAGGGAACCTTTCTCCTGTCTTCCACAGTGTACCTTCTCTTCCCTTAAGTCCCCATTTCAATCCTCTCTTCCTACAGTGGGGTTGGGTGAACAACATCCCTCACCTCCAAATATAAGTCTCTCTCTGTGGTCCAGCACTGCCATGCCCTTCCCCACTTGGAAAAGTGAAGGGAAAATTAAAAAGGATCCATTTATCACCAGGCAGGCCCAACACCCCAGAATGAAACCTTCTCCATTCACTGTTTTCCTGACTGCTCTTTCCTGTCTACACAGCCTCAGTAATTATGGCAAGTATCCTTTGCAGAGGACTATATTCTTGTTTCCCCATATAACCACTAATTCCTTCAGGCAGGAACAATCTGTACTAGACTCAGTTCCCTTAGCCACATTTGCCTAAAGTTTTCTTCAGTTACTAGAGAGAAGCAATACGAAGCTTCTGTCAAAATTCTGCTGCCTGTTATTTGTAGTTTGATGAAAATAATTACATACACAGTTCTCCTGCAATAGTATAGGCTGTCCTCAGTTACTTTTCTTGTTGTCTTTATTAAGATTTGAGTTAAAGAGCCAGGCAACTATTGAGTGATGGATTCAGATCTGGTGGGCCCAAGCTGTCTACCCATGCCTGGAGTGGACCAGTTTTGCCAAATGCAAAATATAAGGCCTTTGTTTCTCTGAACTCAGTAAATAAACTCAGAGGAACCCAGAGAACTGTAGCCATTGAATGTCACAGTGGGGAAAGCCTAGAAGAGGGTGAGGGACTTCCTCAAAGTCACTGAGTGTGCTCCGGGTAGAAAGGGAATGGAAACCTAGGCCAGAGCACTTCCCATTACCCTGTGACAGCCCTGCTTACCTCTGTAAAGCACTATGGTTTTAGGACTTTCACAGTGTATAGATACATAGTCTGATTAATAGAACATTCCTGACTAGAGGGTGGTGGTGCTGTTTAACTGACTGCATAGATCCTTTGTAACCAGAAACATCCATTTCTGGATGTTTCTAAAGTATGGAGGAATGATTGAGTTATGTTATGTGGGTTCAGTAGCTTCCCTACAGTCCTGCCTATGACACTGTCATTTTGCTTGGTCTTTATTTTCAGATACTGTAAAGTTCAAGTTAAGCCCAGCCAAGTCCTGATGGTCACATATTCGGGTCAGCAGGAAGCAGACAAGCGGAGTCCTACGTGGTGGACGCCTCCCCAACTTGCTGGTGCAAAAGGAGGTTTTTTGAGAAGCTCGAGGCAGATGCACGGGGCTCTACCATCCTCACTTGGCCTCCCCACATGGATAACCAGGCTTTCCAATAAAAGATGGTGAGAACTGGCGGTGCCCCCTGCAGCAAGAAGCAACTCAAGATCAGCAAAAGGCCCTTCATTTTGCTCTCCAATATCCATTTCTCATCTGCTACTTTCTAAATCCCTTGAGAAAAGGGACAGCTTTTTACTGGCCAAACAGGGCCCATTCCCAGGGTTTACCAAGGACAATCAAATCAGATGGGTCTCTGTAGGATCCCAGCTGCACCACGAATCTGCTGAAAGACACAATATCTTAGCCTCTTTGTGCCTCCCTCCCTCTTACAATGAGGCAGCCACATTTATTCCACAGCAGAGAAATTAGCAAGCTAAATGCTTGGCACATAATCGATGCTCAGTTATTTGGTTCTTCTAGCAGGTTCTCTGTCATAGAGAAAGAGGATTTTTGAGATCATCTACTCCAACTTTCTTAACAGGTGATAAAACTGAGACCCAGAGAGGAGCTATGACTTTCTCGAAGTTACAAAGCGAGAGCATGGCAGGCCCAGGGGCACTGACTTCCCTTCTAGAGCTTTTCCCCTGACTTTGGGCTATCTCTCCAAGCAGCCCTCATGGAAGATGGGGCCCCAGATGTGGCTAAGAAGGTCAGCCTCTGTAAAGTCCCTTCCCTGTCCAGGTCTTGCTGCTGCTCACCTTTGTATTGTGTCAGCCGTATCCGAGGAAGCAGAAGATGAAAGTTCTGAGGCGACAGGTAAATGACACACTGGTACAGCCCCAAGTCCTGAGGCTGGAGCTCTGTGATGGTGACCATCATTATGGCATCACTGGGTCTATCCTCCAGCAGGTATCTCCCGGCCCGGGCCTGGTTAAGGCTTAGGTTTCTAGTACTCGTGTGCACCAGAGTCTCTGGAGGACCCTGGCTCTCCACCCGCTGCCAAGCCTTCAGGCTGGAGGAGAAGAGCATGATGTTGTAAACACAGGACACGGTCAGATTTCTTCCTTCTTGTAGGTATATTTGTTTCTCCTCTTCGTCTACAGCTTGGAATCCTAGAACAAGAAGGCAAAGGGCTTCACTGAGCAAATGTTTTGTCCACTACCCCAACATCCACAGACCACACTGTACATAAAAGATCACAGATCAAGAGTATTAGCGGCTCCATCAAACATTTAGACATAATGTAGGGTTTCTGTGAATTATTCTGAAGTGGTTCAGTTATTTTATATTGTGAAAATTTAAAAAGGAAACCTCATTTAACATAGAGTCAGGAGGCCAGAGGGAAAGCCCTCATCCCCTACCCCTGTTCTCAACTGCAGACCCCAGCAGAAAAAAAGGTATCTTGCATTCCAACAGGAAGAAGCCTATGATTTTCTTTCCAGCAGGAGGAAGGAAGAATTTCTCCTCACCCAGCAATAGCCCAATCAATGAGAGACTGTCACAACTCAGCCAGCGAAAAGCCACGACGCTCTAAACTCCCCAGTTGACTCCAATGGACTTTCTGTCAAGAGCTCCTCCCAAAGCCCCCTTTCCTCTATAAAATAATGTTCCTCTCCTTCATTCTCCAGACTTGCCTTTGGTTTTGCCATAGCTTGCATGTCCCAAGTTACAATTCTCTGCTATTCCTGGATAAAACCATCTTTTGCTGGTAAAATAACTGACAGTTTTATTTTTAAGATTAACATTGTATATATATGTAATATGACATATATATATGTCATATAGATGTATATGGATACATGTGATATGTATCAGCAGTATATACATGTATGGAGCAAATAAAGAAAAATATCAATCATGGTTAAATGTTTCAATCTAAATGATGAGTTCATGGTGGCTATTCTTTCTATATTTGTAGACTGGAAATTTTTCATGATAAAAAGGTTAAAAAAATTAGAAGAGAACTTAACCAGTTTTATTGCCCATATTCTATTCTACTTTTTTCCTGAGACATAACTCTTGCTTCCAGGCACATGGTACTCTTATGTACTCTTATGGTACCCCAAGTTGAATGCTCATCCCACTCTCCTCCACCTATATCCCTCCCATTGGGTCCCACTGGGTAGTCTACCCGAGCAGTTCCAGCTCCAGCTGGCACTAATCACTGTCTGCCCTTGACCCTCAATACCACTGACCACCCTTCACCTCATTATAGCATCATCATCATCACCACCCACCATAAGTTTTATTAAGCACTTACTGTGCCCTAAGTACGGAGCTAAGCATTTTATGTCAGTTTGCTGTTTAACTCTGAGGCTAACCATTTACAAATGAATACTTCTGAGTAGGTACTATTTCAAATGAGCACACTGAGGCTCAGAGAGGTGAGAGAACTTCTTCAGGTCACATATGTAGAAAGTGGCAGAGATAGGATTTGAACCCAGCTCTGTCTGACTCCAGAACCCTTAACCTCTTTTCCACATTCTCTCTCTGTGCCACACTAGAGTGACTTCCACTCTATTCTTGCCTTCTTGTTGCTAGTTGGCCATTTTATTGTTATTTACCTTTTTCTCTACTAACACCTCCTCTACCTCAGTGCCTGATTCTTTTAAGGGAAGACTTTGCCTTACACTTTTTTCACATCTCCAGGATATTGGCCCAGAGATGAGAGATCCTTTGGTTGACTTCACCCAATTTTCTCAACTTCAAGATGCACTAGAGAAACTTCCAGCTTCTTTTTCACTGCTCAGCCCCTGATGAGACACAGCCAACTAGCACAGTCTGCATCCTTACCTTCTTTTTCCTTTTTCTGTCTCTAGCACATAATCTGATCCTATTCTAGCCACTCCTAAGGAAGTGAGATACACCCTTCTTAAGTAGGTTCAGACCCCTCAGGATAGAGGTAGACCACCTGAGGCGTCTACGTCCCTCTTTCTGCCTCTCCTTACCTGAGACCCTGAGCAGCAGCAGTAGGCATGGCCACCCCCAGGGCCCTGCGCCCTCCATTCTATCCCGCTTTCTGGATCTGGTGGGGTTGGTTATCCCAGGACCTCTTCTAGTTGGTGGAAAATGTTACCCTACATGGGTGTTTTCCATCTTCCCTAAGAGGCTTGACTCTTCCTTTGCAGTTAAGAAACCCTGAAGGCGTGTGATGAGAAGAAGCAGCTCAGGAAAAGAGGCAGAAGGAGAAAAGAGAGATCACTGTCCTTGGGACATCTTCCTTCCTGCTTTCCTTACGTCACAGCTGCATTGGGCAACACTCGATAGCTCCCCATTCTCCACCACAGCAGCCCAATGCCGCCCATCTGATGTCCCACCTCTGCTCCACTCACTTCCTCAGGCCACCACAATGATCTTACCAATGACCTCTGACCACTACATCCTGCAAGCCCCCCTGCCATTCTCCCTGCCTGGAATGATACTGTGTGCCCAGATCCGGCATGCCGTCAAGGCCCAGTTCAAACCTTCCTGATGAGCCTCCTTCATCTTACTCCACACCATGGTTCGCAAGTGCGGGCATGCGGCTGAATCACTCAGGAAGCTTGGCCAAAAAACACATGCCTAGGCTCCAGTCCCAGAATTCTGATTTGGTAGGTCTGCAGAGGGCCAAGGAATCTGCATTTTAACTAGAGTTCCAGGTGATTCTGAGGCAAGTGGTGCAAATAGACAATGCCTGCACATGCTCCATGTGAGGTCGGTGGGCCCTGAGGCATTTGGAACTCTGCCTGTGTGTGTGCTTCCAGTAGCCACAGGCCTGGGGACCACAAATATAATGGTACAAGGCAAACCTACCTCGGACTGGAGTCTACTTTGTGCCAGGTGCTTTACTCAAGTTACTCTCTTAATCCTCTCAGCTCTGGAAAGTTGTGTAATGGATATTTGCCATCTTTTGGCTCTTGTAACTCCAGGGGGAAAATCCCAGGGCAAAATACCACTGAACCAAAATCAGTCAGAGAGAGAAATAAAGTGGGAGAAACCTGTTTATTGCTTACAAGCAGTCATCCACCTTAGCTTACTCGTATCTCTCACGACCCAGCTGTAGATAAAGGGGTCCCACCCAACCTCTCTGGTCCAGATGTGCCCTGGCTTCACTTGTAATTACCTATTGATATGGAGACGGACTACTTCTCTTCACCCCTTGGAAACACCTGTTGATATGGAGATGCACTATTTTACCCACACTCTCCAGTGTCCAATACCTTTCCCATTTGGGGGACATTCCCCAATGTATGGGTCTCTGCTTCTCCTTCTATTGAGTATGGAGGCAGATATCTTTCCTGCTCCTTCTCCTTGGCACTTACGTGGCAGGCATGTGACTTGGCCTAAGCTTGGCCAAATGCAAGATTCTACCCAGGATTATGGATTCTAAGGGTGTACTACAAGGTTCAGGGCCAGATGGAGATGACCTACACACAGGCAGTTTAAGCATTGAGAGTCTAGGAATACCACTGTGGTGAGTGCTTGGTGGTACTGGGGAGGAAGATATTTCCTCTGCCTCTCAAAGTTCTTCTAGCTGGTCTAAGAATCAAATGGACATAAGACAGAGTAACAAGACAGAAAAAAGCAAAGTTTAATTACATACATATGGGAAAGCTACAGACATGGATTCCAAGATAGGGTGAATGTGACACGTCTGTTATCCAGAATCAAGAAGGGGGAAGGGATCTGAGACTTCAAAGGACAAGGGAAGTAATTCACAGGAATATGAAAAGAGTAAAGGTTTGGCAAACAAAATACTTGATGAGTCACACAGAAACAATAGGGTACAAGAGAAGAATTTTAACATGTCACGTCCTCCCTAACACCCCTAGTTTACATTATAATATAGTTGCTGCGGCAATGGCTCTTCTTCTGGAGCAGTTCCTCCATCTGAGTTCCTTATGCTGTTGTGTGGGGCTGGGCAGCTCACAGTATCTTCCTGAGTCTTTTGTGCCTTGATGGTTTTTCAGCTCAAAATTATCTGCATGTCACAATGGCACATCTTGGGGCAGCCCACCCTTGGTTCCTACGGTGGCTTGGTCCCTATGGAAACTGTGCTGTGACTGGCTTCTGAAGTGGGTGCACGGGAGAGGGGTTTTGTGTGACTGAGCCTTTTGGGGTCCGATGCTACCTCTGGGTAGATAGTGTCAGAATTGAAATGAATTGAAGGACACCTAGCTGGTGTCCAAGACCTGCTTGTTGGTGTGGAAAACCCCTCCACCAACTCACACATAGGAATTGGGTACAGAATTCTAACTGGGGATCAGAACCTTTAATTAGCTCATGCTATAACCTCAGCTGTGGCCTCTGCTGTCCATTTGTTATAGTAGTAGATAGCCAGACATGAGCAGGGAGCCGGGAGGAGGACTTCAGCCCATGTACATTTAGCTAGATGATTGCTTATATTCTACAAATTCAGTGTAAGCTACTCCCATGGGATATGGAGGGAGACTATAGATAACAGACAGGCAAAAACTGGCTAGTTCCAACATGGAAGAGAAATTGACCCAAACTTCTCCCCAAAATCCATTACTGTAGTAAAAATCACACCCCTCCATTATTAGCATAGTAAAAACCACACCTTCCCTGCTGTGACAGTTTAGACTCCACCTGTTCTTTGCAACCTTACTTAGTGAATATTCATTGCCCCATTGTTCTCTGTGTGACCCAACCTAGAGAGGGGTCACACAGAGAACAATATCCAGCTCTCCAGGTGAGGACTCTCTCTTTCTTTGAACTTGCTCAAAATAAACTCTTACTGCTCAGTGGCTTTTCTGCATCCATTCAACAAGACCAAGGACACATCTCCAGTAACGCATCCTCTTTCAGTTTCTGCCATTGTCTAAATCCAGTCCTCCAGCCTTCTCATCAATGCTATAAGTTACTGATAGTTTAAAATTCCACAGCTGCTTAAGATAGCCAGAATTGCATTCAGCTGTTGGCATCAGGAATCATGACTAGTGTTGGTTATTACGTCCATTGAGGCAAAAAGGAATGTTTTCAGACTGAGGTCAGAGACCAAGCCACCCAAGATCAAACATAGTTAAAGGACATTGCCAAGCTGGGATTCAAACCTGGTTTAATTCCAAGGCCTATATAACCACACACTGCTACTGTATCAGATAAGGTCGCAGTAAGAAATAGGTGGCTCACTGAAACTGGGTAATTAAGAAATGTTTGATTAAAGTGTGGGCAGAATTTACACTGAGGCTGGTGGCATTGGTGAGTCATTACCACCTCTAGGCCTAAAGGGGCCCTGGACTTGGATATAGTAGCTGTTTGGTGAGGGGCTTTAAAGGGCCTTTAATAGAGGAATTCAGCCTCCCATGCTACTCCATAGAGAGGAAACCCAGAGGAGAAAAACCATGACCTCATTCTCTTCCCATCCACTGCTGGCCTTTCATGCCACCCATTGGCTAAACCCAGGCAGAAGCTGGTGGGCCAGGCTGCCTGTTGAGTTAGCCCACATTGGTCAGGTTTCCTGGCATAGAACAGGGAGGAAGAGGAGGGAGGACAAGCCTGTAGGTGCAGACAGGAGAATATCCAGCATAACCATTTGTCTGACAATTTAGAATATATCATTTCTCAGGAAGTTTAAAATACTGGACTTAAATACCTCTTACTCTAGAATTAAATCACGCACACAAGCATCCTAAACCATGCAATTGGTTACCTCAGGGTGTGTATGAATGTGTCATGGTGTTTGGTAAGGAGCATGACTTATTATCCCAGACAAGCCAGAGAACCACCAAGAGACAGCCACGTGCCATGACTCAGTAGGTCTGGGCGGGGTGGGGGGTGGGGTGGCAGGAACCTACGAGTCAAGCAAACGCTCCCAGAGAATCTAATGCCAGTGGTCCGAGGACTTCCATCTGAGCAGCCCTGCCCTGCAGTGCCCTGCCTTTCCCGGAGCTTCCCTTCTTGCTCTGGCCTTCTCCGACAGCCTCACAGACGGGCCAGAGTGTGGACTGCTGAAGTGCTGGTCCCAGACAACAGCCCAGAAAGCGAACCCTGCATGCCATGCAGCTCCTGCCTCTGAGCTGCTCAGTTTCTCTTGGGCCAGAAAAGAGACGTGCTGAGACGAACAGCTTCTGGACCAAGTGCTTCTCAGCAGACTCTCACCAGAGTACCCAGATGGCATGAATTCCCTTCATATGCCTCCTAATGGACTCAAAATGTAATCACAGATACTCTTCCTGGGGTCAGTGCCATGACCTGGAGGGTTCAGACAGAGCAGTTCTCAGTGGATGAGGAAGTCCTACCGTGGCAGACGCGGGCTCAGAAAGGGAGAACGGAACCCTAGCATGCAAGGTACTTCCTTCACGGGAGTTGGGGGAAGTCACGCTGATTGGAGGAATATGGTTTCGTGCCATGACAGGGATTGTGTGTGGTAAGGTGTTTTTGCCCCTGAGGAATTTAGGATGAAACTGGTCTCAGCCATTGCTGGATTGGAATGGAAGTTCCAATCATCTTTTACCCACCAACGGGGCCCCTTCCCAATTAGAGCCAAAAGAGGTAGAAGATCAGAAAATACTGATGTAAATCTTTTGGAGTTTGCAAGACACAGGTGAGCCTGGACACCTATTTCATGAGTAAGCATGGGAGCTACAAGGGGGTTATAGGGGCAGACAGAGTGGAGAACCAGGTACACATTAGGGGACAGCCTCCAGAAGCCTGACTGGTGAGACTTTGTCACCCCACCATCCCTGCTCCTCATTTGACACAAGGAAAAGAAGTATTTAGATAGAGGCAGAACTTGTGGTTACTCTATTCTATATGGCTTTCAGGTGCCTGGTCTTCAGTAAAAGAACTCTAGTTTTTACTCCTCCCAGTAGGAGCTAACTTATTACTCATGTGGCTTCATTCTAGTCACGCAGTTCTCTGCCTTCATGGGATTGTTCCGAGGAACACCCGGAATAAAATGCACCCCCGATAATTCATGCAACAGACAAATGAGAGTCTCTATCAGTCCCAGACTTTGGATCCTATCTCATCCTCCCAGGATTTTCCCAAGATACAACATTCTGTTTAACTTGGTTTTTCTTGCCCAGATGTGGAATTCTCATTGTGACATCTTGTCTTCTTCTTGTTCCATGGTTTTCAACACCTTTTTCTGGGAGCATGGGGAAGGGCCACAGATGAAGGGAGACCCCGAGCATCTGATTCTAGAAGAGAGGAAGACTCCAGTGGCTGGGAGAACAGGATGGCAGTTCTGTCCAGGTCAGGCTAAATATTATGGCTCAGGACAAGAACCAGGGCAGAATTAGCAGCTGTGCCCTCTGTACCTCATAGCCCCCCTAAAAGAGTGTCAAAAAAAACACTGGGCTCTACTTAATGCAAACCTGAGCTGCTGGTGGAATGGGCATATTTGGGGCTGTATCTTCTCTTCAGAGGGCACAAAACACATACCCAAGGTTATTAGTGAAATGAGGGGAGGTGGCAGGCCAGGAAGGTGGGTTCCTGAGCCTTGGGAATAACCTGTGTGAAAGATTCAACTCATGTCATTGCCCCACCCACCTGCTCATGCTCCTCTTCCAGTACAACTACCAGATGGATGTGGATGGTGGTTAGAGGTCAATCTCAGGGGTTCGTGGCCCTTGGATCAGATGACCTCTGCCTGATAGCACACAAGACAGTAAAGACCAGGCTGTTACTCAGGAGTCTGCACACCACATGAATGGCAATGTTGATCACAGAGGCCCTGGCGGAGATTAAATACTGCTGCTGACACTGATGTTCCCTCACACCTGACTGCTTACAAAGCCTTCACACCCTTTATCTGCTTAGGTCCTTCCAGCACCTTCCCCATACTGACTGGCTCTGTGCATTTAGTTTGTCCATTGCCTAAAACTACTCATTAGAAATATATTTAGCAGAGAGCACAGGGTCCGTGTCCAGAAGAGGCATGGAGAAAAAGGGAAGGCTGATTAGGTTCCTCTTGCTGAGATTCAGCAGAAGAGTGGGGTCCCAGAGCAAGGAAATCTGGTGTCTATTCATCATGATCTACTTCCTGGGAGAGTCACCTGACCTCCTTGGTCTCAGTTTCTTCATCTTTAAACAGAAGAACCCAATCATTGTCAAAAGACCATCATGAATTTTTATAATTTTAGCAAAGTGACTCTAAAAGTCCTGGGCAAATGTCAGCAGATATCATAAGCACAGGGTACAGTGAGTGAGGAACCTTGGTCTGCCAGACTGAGTAGCTATGGAAATAGATTATAGCACAACTCATTTACATTATAAGATACAGGGTCAAAAGGAAAATAGGTATCAGGGAAATAGAAGCCCAGATATAGATCTAATGTTACCTAAGAATTTGATGTCTAAGGAAATTGCAGCCTAGTAGGTTGACAAAGATTGTATAGTAAACAGTCTTGTAGTAGTTGCATAGCAGTATGAAAAAAAGTCATTTTTCAACAATTTATACCATGGCTCAAGGCTAAGGCCAGGGGAGAATTAGCAGCTAAATAACACTCCTTCCAAAGATGGACTAAAGATTTAAATAAAATGAAAATAATAGAGAAGTCCCCAAGAAATAGAATGAAGCACAATTAAGGACTAAAGCAAAGCAATCATTTAAAAATCAACACATTTGTTTACACAAAACTATCATATTGGCAAGGGGCAAAGACCCTTTTGTGCTGAAATGCACTCACAGCCTGTCCTGTTGTAGCTCCGGGAGGAGGGGGTTCCCTGCCTGGGGCAAGTTCACTATAAATTACGTGAGACTGAAAGAAGGCAGGAATAAAGTTGACAAAAAAGGGGTTGTTCTCATGGCTCAGTCTCTCCTCCCTTGCATCAGTCGCTCTCTCTGGCACTGCTCAGGACCCCCTCACAAATGGCTCCCAACTCTCTCTCTCTTTCTCTCTGGCTTTACTCCCTGCTCTGAACCCTGGCTGCTCAGCTTTCTCTCTCCCCAAGCACTCAGCCCCCTCCTGCTTGAGGAGGAACTCTGTGGGTGCATCCCTGGTGTCTGGCAGGAGACCTGACCAGTTACATACCAGAAATGCAGGAGAGTAGAGAATGGGTGCTTCCTTTACACCCCTACCCTGGGCCAGCAATCCAGTGACTAACCAGTGGTTCTGCCACAGGTAAAAATCCTATAAAAGTGCAAACATTGCTCTTATTATATACACAATGGGCACTATTAAGGCAAGGTGGGAATCCTGGTCAGAAAGTTCCATTTTTCCCCACACCTGTATCACATGAACTAGCTGTCCTAGGTGGCCTGGTCATGCTGCAGGACACCAGTGCAGGGCCCAGGAAGCAGCTCAGTGGCTGCTGGTCATTGCAGCAGTGTCCACAGCAGTGTGGTCCGGTTTCCAGCTCCCAGCCCTACTGTCCAAGGGTCCCAGCTCTGGGCTCTGCTAACTCTACCTTCTCAGAGTCTCCTGCCAGTGCCCCACCAGGTCTCTTTCCAGCCCTTTAATATTTTCACCCATAGAGCTCCTGGGGTGTGTCCACTCTCGAGAGCTAGTATGTATCCCTCTCTGAGTGAGCACACAGGCTGCCAAGCCCCCCACAGTACCTGGATATTCATGTGCCCTCGGGGCCACCCCTGGCCAAGGATGGGAATGAAGGAGTGTAAATGCACCAGCTCCCCAGCCCTGATGCAGGCACTTCCCGTGGGTCCCCAGTACTCTTCAGCAGTACTGAGCCAAAATCTTCTGTGGGACTTGGCTTGGTTATGAAATCCTTGCTAGACTTCTTTCCCTCCTGGTCTCACTTCCCTAACAGTTTTACCTAGGGTTGCTTCCTAAAGCACTTGGTGCAGACTTTTCTAACAGCCTGCTTCTGGGAAACATACCCTAAGGCAGGGTGCCAGTGGCTTCCTATGAGGTGCCTCACCATCCATCCCCAGGTGGGTGTCTCAGCTCTTCCATCACCTGGGCAAACAGCAACCTATACTAAATTACTTCTTTTTCACATAGCTCAGTGGCTCTGCTTCCTGAATAGTTCACATTAGTTAATAGACAAAAGAGGTACAGCTTCTTCTAAGAATGTGGGCTCTCAATCTACATGCAGGAAAATAAAAGTACTGAAAAAAGAACACTGACTCTCAGTAGATCATTTATCTTATTTAGTCCACAAAGATTTAATGAGCATCTACCATGTACCAGGCATAGACTGGTGCCAGTGAAACAACCATAAGGGGAAAAGCAGCATTACCTCTGTCCTCAGGGAGCTCGGAGTCCATGGTAACAGAGATATTAAAGCAGTACCAGTGTACATCTATTTTAGCAGGAATATTTTCTAAATACCAAGTGCTTGTAGGCAAACCTGCAGTGACAGTGCCTCACTTACTCATTATGGATCACACTACAAATTGCATCCAATTTTTGGAAGACCATCTGGTAATATGTATACAAAGCAATATAAATGTTTAACTTCTCTTAAGGGAATTTCTTTTGAATAAACAATTTTTTAAAAAGACAAAGACACCTGCAAAAATATGTTCATTTCTGACTTATCAAGAGTGCAAAAATGAAAATCATCTGAATGTCTAAAATAGTCAAGTGCTTATACAAATAATGGGTTTTCATTGAAATTGTAGTTACAAAGGTGAGGTAGCAACATCAAAGAATAGTTTTAGCATGGGAAAATAATGAATGTGGTTAGAATTACTACTCTGTTAAAATATGTATAAACATGAAAAAAGAATAGAAGAAAATATGAGAAAAAAGGCATGTTAGATTACTGGGAACATAGAAGAACATTTCTTTCTCTGTTAATTCAATATTTGAGGATAAATCCTCAAGATAAATCCACACTTAATAATAAACTGTAAGGAGGCGTGTGCAGAAAAGTTAGTGGTTCTTGGCTTGCCTGTACATTAAGAAATCTCCTGGAGATCTTAGTAATAATACTAAGACCATCCTACCTCCAGAAATTCTGAGGCTGTTGGTCTGCACTAAGGTACATGCATCAGTATTAAAAACAAACAAAAGCAAACACTCAAGGTAATCCTAATATGCATGTTAATATTTGTATAAACATAAATAAAGACTAGAAGGAAATATGAGAAGAAAAGCATCTTAGATTAGTGGGAACATGGAAGAATAATTCTGACAACTGTTGGGCTAGATTATGTCATCCAGCTCTGGTTTTTCTACCCTCCCAAGAGGACAGACAAGAAAACTGAAGCCAGAGAGGGTTCCTGACTCACGCAAAGTCACACAGCCAGTTAGGCTGGTTGTCATAAGAATCCAGGGTTCCGCACTCAGAGTGCTTTTCCACTAACCATTAGGCCCTGGGGGCAGCTGAGGTCCACTAGAATCAGCAGTGATGCAGTTTCTCTCTCCTTACTCTCCTGGTGTGCAGGGAAACCCAGAGGATGAACTGGGGAGAACGGCAGCTCACCAAGAGCCTCTTCCCCACTCTTGCCCCATCGCCTTCCTGCCCTGGAACATTTCACCAGGCTCAAGTCTGCTCCTGTCCTCCACCTTACTCCGTCCCTCACTAACCACATCCTCTCAGCACATGGACTAGGAATCAGAGGACTTGGAGTCTGAACTAGGGGCCCAGAGACCTGGAAACCATTCCTGATGACATCCATCACATTGTGAGGTTGACTCCATGGCCAAGAGAGGAGACGCTGGCAGCTGACCTGGGGGGGAATTGGGTCCCAGCCCCAGGACTGATACAGAGCTTCCTCTGGCCTTGGCAGTGGCAGGAGGAAGGGTGGGAATCTGAGCCAAGTTCTGGGTAGAATTCTTATCTGAGGCAGAGGTACCTAAGAATCTATAAGAAGGCACATTGAATGGATAGATGGATAGATGAATGGATGGATACCTGGATGGGTAAGTGGACAGATGGATAAATGGGTGCATGGGTGGATAGATGGGTGGATGGATGGGTAGCAGGGCAAATGCAGCTGAGGAGAGAAGTGAACATGGCTGTTCATAAAGCAAGGTTTTCTTTTGCTGAGATCAAAGAAATAGTTCAGGGTCAACCTGGGTCAAAGACAGGGAAGAGAAAAGGAGGAAGCAGGCAGACAAGAAGAGTGGGAGGAAGAGCAGGAAGGAGGGAGGGAGAGAAAGAGGAGAAAAAAAGGCATTTCCAGGCTATTTGTGTCATTGGAAAACACTTGCTTGCTATTTTTCACCAGTTCATAGGCCCCCGTCCTCTTCAAGAATAATTCCCTATTTCTCCACCTTATGCCATTCTCTCGCCTTGTCCCCAGAGCATACTGCTTTACAAGTTATCCTTTATTAATGTACTACATACATACTTGTATTCCTTAGGCTTAGAATTCCCCAGATGCTAGGAACTTGAACCTTCCTTATTCATCCAGTCAACATCTACTGAGGCCCTACTATGTGCCCCGCATTACCTTAGCTGCTAGAGATACAGAGCTAAGCAAGGCACAGGTCCTTCCCTCAAGGTGGTCAGAGACAAGTATGGGAGACAGACAAGTAAACCAGCCACTACTACCCAGTGAGGTAGGTTGTCTATGAGAGGCGACACAAGGTGAGCTCTGGAGCTTTGCTACCTAAAATGGGAACCATGGACCGACAGCGTCAGCATTACCTGGGAACAGATCAGGTCCCACCCTAGACCTGTTGAATCAGAGTCTGCATTTGTGTTAAAATCCCCTGGTGGTTCATACCCACTGTTGGGTCTGAGAAACACTGCTTTGGGAGTGCATAAGAGGCACAGTAAATGCATCCTTGGGAAGGGGAGAGGGGATCGCAGAGGCTTCCTAAGGAAATTACTTCTACATGGAGACCTACAGAATGAGTCTAAATTATCCCAAGCCTACCGCTCACCTTTCACTGTACCCTACTTCCTACAATAGTGTACCAGATTAAGCCTGTTAAGAGCAATCCCGCATATAGAAGTCCCTTATTACTGTTGGACTAAAGGCCTCTCAAGTACCTCAAGTGAGAGACAAGGATCTTCTGAGAGAGGACAGGCTGCTAGAAATCCTGAGCTACAGCCCTGCTGGTGCCTTAACCACTGCCTACAACCTGATTGGCCTGAATCTCCCCACCCCTCACCAAAGGTCACTCACCCTTGGTCACCACCAGGTGGACAGGACCTAACAGGATGACAGGGTCCTTGGGAGGGCCTGTCTGTGTGGACCAGCACCTGGGGCTCCCCTCCATCCATCAGCTTCTGCCAGGCTTTCCGGTTGTTGGCATACTTAAGATGGAGAAAGGGCATTTCACAGTCAGGGTCTACCCCTCTGCTAGGATATACTTTTCCTAGTTGGTTCAGTGGCAGCTTGAAGCTCTGTAAGCAGGGAAGCAGAGCTAAGCTCTGCAAAGAACAGCTTTTCTCTCTTTGGAAAAAGAGAAAGAGAAATTATCTCTTTTTCTCAGTCAACCATGCATTTTTCAGATAAATTCCTCAAGGCTTCCAGAGAAGATGCAAACCTTCTAGGCAAGCCCACACTAGAACCCAGATCTTTTCACTGTGAGCAGTTTTTTGCTTCTTTTACAGCAAGAGCTGGACTCCATATGGTTCATGCAAATCAACATTCATCAATGATTGTTTATGAGACGAAGAAATTGCCTGATTGGAGACAGAACATGGATGTGTGGTAAGACTATGTGTGACAGGGGCATAATGGGAGAGAAAGATTAAGGACATACACAGTGAAGAGTGGATGTGAAGACATGATACTAGCAGAGAGTGACTCCTTGTAACAGCTAGAGGGCCTTCATCTAAGGGGAAAGAGATCAGCTCAATAGACTATTGGAAAACCCATGAGAAAGCCATCTTGGAAATGCTGGACCCTGACATCTGACTGTTACTCCTGTCTCCTTCCTTGGGTATCAAAGCATCTCCCTCTCAAGGGATCCACACTATGTGGCTTTACTGATGGGGTTACCCACATTCTCAAGAATAGGCATGACACAGGCTTCGCCAATCAAAGAGCCCCATCATTTTGGCCATGCTGATTGGTTTAGAAATGGACATGTGATTGGAGCTAGCCAATCAGAATCCTCCCTGAGACTGCTGTAGCTATTAAGAAAAAGGCTTTCCTGCTGGTGTTGGTAGGTCAGTGGGATGTGAAACTTCAGTTGCTATATTTCCACTATGTGGAAATAGTCTGCCTGAGAATGAACCCAACAGAGGCAAAGAGAGAGAGACAGAAAGAGACTAGCCCAAGCATGAGTAGATGCCTAGTGATTCTGTTTCCTTGGATACAGGAGCTAGAAGGAGTTTTCAGGTCACCTCCTAACCTGTCTTCATGGAACACAATGAAATACATGTCACTGATTTTCTCTCACACAAGTACACAATCTCCAACCCTCCATCTTCTCCCATTTCTCCTTTGGAAAAACATGAATAAGGCACAAAGAAATGCCCTCACTGGTCCATGAGAACCAAGCTCCCATCCGCCCATCTGGATTATCACCCAGTTCCAAGAAGACCCAGAACACCATTTGTGTGGAGACTCTGCAAGGTGATTGTGACCTTGCTTAAAGTACTGGCTTCCTGGAGAGCAGCCTCTTCTTGTAATTTTCCTGCCTTTCCAAGGGAAACCTTTCTTTTTACTCACTCTTTACATTTTCCTTTTCTGTGGTTATTCCCCCAATTTATTCGTAAAGATTAAGAGGAGGAGCAACTTCATTTTAGCAAGCATGGAAATGCTTCCGTTTTCCATGAAGGTGTGACCTGTGCGATAAAAGATGTAAGGGCCAGCAGATAGAGCATCTCTGCCGAGTGTGAGCTCCGTGCCTGCTCAGGCCAGCAGACCACAGGACCTGGGGTCACGGCCTCCAGGAAAATGGGCACTAGCCCTCTTCTCTTCACTTCTGTGTCCTCAGCAATAGCATATTTCCTGGCTCATAGTAGGGCCCTAGGAAATAGTGGTTGAATGAATTATGTCTTTTGGGTTTAACAGACTGTCAACCTCAAAAGCATCATGATGGAATATAAGAAAACAACTTCGAACTCAGATAAAATTATTATAGATTATGTCAAGTTGAGATTTACTCCATCATTTTACCATTCATGGTTTTGCATACCTCTGACAATATCAGAATGTACAGACAACCTGTTTCCCTAAGTCACCCCCTTTATTTCTGTTCTCAAGCCCTGCGTGTTCTCCTGAATCTGCTAAGTTTGCGTAGAGAAGCCCCTTCTGGCATACCTTCATGTCAGCTCTATCTTGGGTGGCCATTCCCCCGGAGCTTCAAAAGAAAAGGGGGACCTTTCTTATGGTGGTGTTTCCCGAGGTCCTGGGAAGATCCTCATCGCCTCATGCCTCCTCCTCACCTTACCTAAGACAGAGCATC
This sequence comes from Manis javanica, assembly GCF_040802235.1. NCBI lineage: Eukaryota > Metazoa > Chordata > Mammalia > Pholidota > Manidae > Manis > Manis javanica. The sequence continues at coordinate 47,591,893 of NC_133171.1, forward strand.
AGGCCAGCCCCTGGAGCCTGGCCCCCCACATCCTTCATGGGTGACAACTCAGGCCGTGGCTCCTGGGACAGCTACCAGGGGACGCTGTGATCTAGAGGCTCCAGAGAGTTACCCAACAGGATATGGTGGCGTTGCTGGGCAGTGCTGACTCTGAGCCTCTGTTTTCATCGCTGGTTGCCTGGCTCCAGACGTCTAAGATGGCACAGGAATCCCAAGACAGGGCTCAAATCTCAAGTAAGATTCTCAAACCCCAGTTTCCTGTTCTCTGGTGATGACAATGGCCTTTTCAACCAACCTTACAACATGTGTGTAAAAAAAAGCAAGCGTTACTCTAATCAGGGTCCTAGAGGGCCGCTTTGCTCTCCCGAGGCTGTTGTCCATTCCCATCCAGTCGAATGCAGGTGAGGGGGGCCAAGCACGTGGAGGGACAGGTCGGGATAATAATACCTCACGGACAGGGTTTCTGTGAGGACTGAATGAGGGCCCCGTGGAAAGTGTTCAGCAGTGTCCCCGACACTCATGTTATTTCCACATCCTGTCCCTGCTCACCCCACCCTGTTTCCCTTGCTTTCTCTGACTTGAGGCCCGCCCCCTTTTCATCACCAGGATGGCCCACACCCTGCACCTGCCCTCAGCATCCTGTCACAGACATGGCCTGGGAGCTCACAGAAGTGTAGGAAACCCAGAAATGATTTGAGAGGACGTGGCCACCATAAAACAAGAACAGACTTAGATATTTTGTCTTAAAGGAAACAGACTCATATAGGATAGGACAGTGATTAAGGAAGAAAAAAAATCCGTCAGTTGCCAAATTAGCAGCCCAGATTTGACAGTGTGAAAAGTCAAATCGATAACAGGGAAGATTCACTTCAGAAATGTTCCCAAATGTAAAATGAATGTAGACATTATGAAGAGCTCTGAAATGTTCTGGAAGAAAACGCATAGAAATCCAACCTACAAAATATCTACAGATAAGAGATGTTCTTGAACTACAACATGAAACAGTAGATCGTAAATGAGCATAAAAAAACTACAGTAAAAAAATGTTTTCAGTATAGCATGGCAACTGTAATGAATAATACTGTACTGCAGATTAAAAGTTTCTAAGAGAGTAGATCTTTAAAGTTCATCACAAGAAATATTCTGTAACTATATACAGTGATGGATGGTAACTAGACTTATCATGATGATCATTTCACAATATATACAAATATCAAACCATTATGTTGTACACCTGAAACCAAACCAATGATGTTCACTTGAAACTAATATAATGTTGTATGTTCATCACACCAAAAAAAAAAAAAACACTTTCTAGATCTGAAAAGAAATCTTTACTTGGAGGTTGAGAGGTTTGACATGGGCAAGGAATAATTCATGAAGTGAGACCAAGACTAGGAAGTTTCCAGGTGAAAACTTTTTAATTTAAACAAAAAGACTCCTGCTGCTAAGCAAACAGAAAAAAACCCTGATTCCTTCAAAAGAACTGAAATGAGCAGGACCCAGATTTCCTTTCTGAGTAACAAATGCTAAGAGATAGTGGGCTGATGTGTAAAGAGCATTAGGACTCTAGAATTTTATACCCAAACTGATGGCTATTCTAGTATGAAAACAACTCAAAGGTCACGTCTGCAAATTGAAAAAAAAAAGAAAAGCTTCTCAGGTTAACTCTCTTTAAATTAAAACTCTTGAGTGTAGCAATTTATGAAAAACAGACAATAACAAAGAAATTTAAACATTGTTACACTGTGGAGATCATTGGAGGCAAGATTTTTACTAAAGTTCCTTCTATTCTTTGTTTTATAAATATCAGAAACCATGCTTCAAACTGTGCTTGGATTGAAGACCCACTGTTTGCTTTATTGATTTGGCCCACAAGGAGGGAAAGCAGACATAGAGGTTTTGAAAATTCTGACTCAGAGAAAAGCCTACATGATTTTTATAGGGATGAGTCAGGTTAGTACAGTTTGTTGAATGAATCCCTTTCTTACAACAAACATCTGTGTCAAAAATTCTACTTCCACACTTAATCCTCTGGTGTCCTGAACACCAGGCAGATTTATTTTTAAGTTACCATGAACATTTTTGTATTTACTTGTTAAGTGGTGCTTTCAGCACTCCCCAAACTTGCTATTATGAAAGCCTGAACAAATTATTCTGGTTGGTTGTTTTCCATCAGTAAGTCACTGGCCCAAGTCAATAGGTCCCAATCTTCAGGATGAGGTAAAATAGCAGTTTCTTAATATAGACTGGTTTATCACATATCTATTCTAACCTACCTAGAATATATGTGTGACATTTTTTAACGAGATAATGTATATCTTCTTTTCTGGCTCAGAGATCCCTTGAGCCAGATCTCTGAAGCCTGGAGCTGGAGTCTCTGAGAAGGCTCAATGTGGCTGATACTGGGAGTGGGGGAAAAAGGAAGCTGGAACCAACTGCAGCTACTGGAACCACGACCCCTTGCCCTGTTGCAACACTCTGAAGAACAGGACACAAACAGGAAGAGGCATATCCTGTCTCCCTCCTCCAGCCCTCACCCCACCTCCTCTCCCTCCAGGGCCCCTACTGACAGAGCACAACAGGGAACCACCCAGCAAAGAAGAAACCTAGTTTCAGAATCTCAGCTCAGGCCAGGGTAAAGAAGAGACGACAGCTGAATAAGCAGCTCATGGGAGTCTTCTATAAGCCTTGCTGACAGTGACTATACTAACCTAGGGTATAGAAACCCTTCTACCCCCTCGAAAGCATACATACAATTAAATGTGAACATTTTTTTAATGTAGGAAAAAACCAAACTTATATATAGTACTCATTACTTACAAAGAAAAAGATCCTATTATAACTTTTTTGAATATAATTATATACTCATAACTTTATGACTCAATTTGTATTAAAAGACTTACTTGTATGTCATTTTTTAAATTAAGGTACCATTGATATACAATCTCATGGAGGTTTCACATGAGCAACATTGTGGTTACTACATTCCCCCTATTATCAAGTCCCCCGACACACCCCATTACAGTCACTGTCCATCAGTGTAGTAAGATGCTATAGAGTCACTACTTGTCTTCTCTGTGCTATACTGCCTTCCCCGTGCCCCCCTTACATTATGTGTGCTAATCATAATGTCCCTTAATCCCCTTCTCCCTTCCCACCTGCCCTCCTCATCCCCTTCCCCTTTGGTAACCGCTAGTCCATTCTGGGTTCTGTGAGTCTGCTGTTGTTTTGTTCCTTCAGTTTTTGGGTTGTTATATTCCACAAATGAGTAAAATCATTTGGTACTTGTCTTTCTATCCCTGGTTTATTTCACAGTTGTTGCAAATGGTAGGATTTGTTTTCTTCTTATGGCTGAATAATATTCCATTGTGTATATGTACCACATCTTCTTTATCCATTCATCTATTGATGGACACTTAGGTTGCTTCCATTTCTTGGCTATTGTAAATACTGCTGTGCTAAACATAGGGGTGCCTATGTCTTTTTTAATCTGAGATCTTGTTTTCTTTGGGTAAATTCCTAGGAATGGAATTCCTGGATGATATGTTATTTCTATTTTTAGTTTTTTGAGGAACCTCCATACTCCTTTCCACATGGTTGAACTTACATTCCCACCAGCAGTGTAGGAAGGTTCTCCTTTCTCCGCATCCTCACCAGCATCTGTTGTTGCTTCTCTTTTCAATGTTGGCCATCCTAATTGGTGTAAGGTGATATCTCGTGGTTTTAATTTGCATTTCTCTGATGATTAGCAATGTGGAGCATCTTTTCATGTACATGTTGACCATCTGAATTTCTTCTTTGGAGAAGTGTCTGTTCAGATCCTCTGCCCATTTTTAATTGGATTACCTGCTTTTTGTTTGTTGAGGTACATGAGCTCTTTGTATATTTTGTATATCAACCCCTTATCAGATATGTCATTTACAAATATATTTTCCCATACGTAGGGTGCTTTTTTGTTCTACTGATGGTGTCCTTTGCTGTACAGAAGCTTTTAAGTTTGATGTAGTCCCACTTGTTCATTTCTGCTTCTGTTTCCCTTGCCCAGGGAGAGGTGTTCAGGAAAAAGTTGCTCATGTTTATATTCAAGAGATTTTTGCCTATGATTTTTTTCTAAGAGTTTTATGGTTTCATAACTTACATTCAGGTCTTTTATCCATTTTGAGTTTACCTTTGTGTGTGGAGTTAGACAGTAACCCAGTTTCATTCTCTCACATGCAGCTGTCCAGTTTTGCCAATACCAGGTGTTGAAGTAGCTGTCATTTCCCCATTGTATATCCATGGCTCTTTATCACATATTAATTGACCATATATGGTTGGGTTTATATCTGGACTCTCTATTCTATTCCATTGATCTGTGGGTCTGTTCTTGTGCCAGAACCAAGTTGTCTTGATTACTGTAGCTTTGTAGTAGAGCTTGAAGTTGGGAAGTGAGATCCCCCTTGCTTTATTCTTCCTTCTCAGGATTGGTTTGGCTATTTGGGGTCTTTTGTCTGGTATCTCATTTTTAATGCTCACAGAGTCACAGTTTGGCTTTTGGGAGTCCTTTAAGCTGGCTTTTGTGTCATGTCACCACCACACAGAATTACTGAAAGTATCCTTCCTGAATGGAGAAAGATGCCCCAGGATCATTTTGAGTTCTCCTATCCAAACATGGAATCAGCCACCCTCTAAGGGTCCAAGAAGCCTTCAACAGAAGAACAATCCTAGAAACCAAAATCTGGTACCAAGTGAGGGCTATTAGTTGTTTCTGATGAGTATTATAGTTACTGAGGTAACCCTGCCTCAAGCCACTTCAGAAGAAGAGCCAGGAAAAAAATTTTTTTAATTAAGGTTAATAATCTTAAAACCTCCCATAAAGGAAAATTCAGTACCAGATGACTTCACTGGTGAATTTTACCAAACACTTAAAGAAGAGTTAACAACAATACTTCACTAACTCTTCCAAAATATAGAAGAGGAAGAAACATTTCTCAGCTAATTATATGAGACTGGTACCACCCTCACACAAAAAACAGACAAAAACAATCACAAGAAGAAAAAAACTGGAGACTATTATCTCTTATGAATATAGACACAAAAGTCTATATTCACTAGCAAACTAATGCAACAGTATATGAAAAAAAGTGTATGCTATGACTAAGTGGATTAATCCCAGGAAAAGAGTTGCTTCTCAACAGATGCAGGTAAAGCATTTGACAAAATCAAATTTATGATTAAAAAAACACTCAACAAATTAGGAAAAGAGGGGAATTTTCTTGACTTGAAAACGGGCACCTATGAAAACCCACAGCTAACATCATATTTAACGGTGAAAACTGCAAGCTTTCCTTCTAAGATCGGGAATAAGATGAAAATGTTTTCTCTTCCCAATTCTATTCGACATTGTCCTGGAGGTTCTAGCCAGAGCAATCAGGCAAGGAAATGAAATGAAAGGCATTCAGAATAGAAAGGAAGAAATAAAAATATCTCCATTCACAGATGGCATGATCCTCTACATAGAAAATTTCAAGGAATAAAGAGACACTATTAGAGCTAATAGTTTGAGCAAAGTTGCAGGATACAAGATCAATACATAAAAAGCAGTTGCATTTCTACACACAACAGTGAACAATTTCAAAGTGAAATAAAGAAAGGACTTCCTTTAGAAGCTTGTGTTGGCCAAGTGTCTATTGTGGATAATGTTCACAATAGAATCGTTTCCTTACCTTTTCCTTTTGGGTTTTAGAAAGAAGTAGTGCATTCTATATTTTGACACATATACATAGGTATAGAACTCATGGGAATTGCATGAGGATTGTACAGTTATTCTTCATAATTCTTAGTCCAAATAGCTGGGCATTTATTTTACATGGTATTTGTCTGGAGTATTCTCCTGTTAGCATGACCACAGAATAGTGACAATAAACTGAGAAGGAGCACTTCTGGTTTAGCCTTAGGAAGAGAATAGGGAGAGTATCTAATAACTTCAGGGAGAATTTCATGTGACAAATGAAATGGAGAATACAGAGAAGAACAAGTTTGTGAAGATTTATCTAAAGTCTTCTTAGTTTGTTACTCCATTGATCAAAATTACATATAAGTATGGGTGTGTGTGTCAGTATGTATGCATATTTTACATATATGAAAGTATGTATGATCTATACTAGACCTTTAATTTAGATTCAGCCCCCAATATATAAAGTTACAGCTGACCCTTGAACAACTCAGGGCTAGGAGTCCTGACCCCCGTGCAGTTGAGAATCCATATACAACATTAGACTCCACAAAACCTTAACAACTAAAAGCCTTCTGTTCTTCAAACAGAAGAAACACAAACTCACTTTTTAAATAAAAAAGTTTAAAAATCACTTTAAGAAGTTTCAAACTCAGACTTTTTTGTTGTCATGAAACAAAACCAAACCACCCGGTCACAACTTTGTGTAAATCCAAAGTAATCACTAGAGGACACAATTTATCCAGCTTATCTTTAGATAAGCTTCTGTAACTTCACAGGGGGAGGGTTGCATTCGAAGGGGCAGTAGTTTTTAGACTCCTTATCCTCAGGCCTCAACATTCAAAAAGTTTCCTACTAGTAATATGTTTCACACTAAAATAATTCTAACCAAGAAGAATTTTTGTTATAGCAGCTGGAGTTAGCAAGGAGATCTACCCATGGAAACATGAGGTTGCCTTCTGGCCTAGCCAAATCTTGGTTTACATACAGTGTTTATGCTCTAGGGGTCCCAAAGTCATGAGGTTCTTCTATAATTGGGTTGTAGGTCTGGTTCTGAGTAGTTAGAACTAGCTGGCTGAATATAACAGAAAGCTGCATCAGAACATCTTAAGCAAAATGATAGTTCATTACCTCTCACCAGAAAGTTCAGAGATAGGCAGTTCAGGGCTGGTCCAGTAGTTCTGCCTCATCAGGGACTTTGGTTCCTTCTCTCTGCCCCACCTTCCAGCCCATGGCCTCCAAATTCTGTCATCTTGTGGGCCAAAATGGCTGCTGGAGCACCAACCATCACATTTGTGTTCTAGGCAGTCAGAGAGTTTTTACTTATACACTTCTTTAGCTTCAGTGGGTCTTCACCTCCTCCCTGGGGAGGGCAGGGCTTGATGCCCCTACTCCAGTGACTTGAGGCTTTTGTTCCATAAAGGATAAGGGTCTATTTCCCCCATCCTTTCTCAGGCAAGGACTCATCACTAAAGGAGATTCTCTTAATCTTTCTCATGAGCACCTGGAAAAAAGATTGCAAGTGGGTGTCTCTTGTGTCTTGGGATCCCAGGAGTTTTATGCTCTCGTGCACTTGATCTTTGACAACTTGTTAAAATCTTAGCTGACTTATTCTCACCCACTTCCTGAGTATTCTGCCTCTCTCCTCCCTTTCTGTGAGACAGGCGAGCCAGTGCTCTACTTGGAATGGCCTGTCTTCCCTTGGATTTTAGCTTACAACTTCGGCTCTCTCTTGGGTTCAGGAAAAGCTATGACTTTGTAGTTTGCCTGGCTTTTGCTTCTCATGCAGTTGAGAGAAGCACTTGCTTGAGTTTTCTACATCCTAGACATAAACACCTTGAGAGGCAGTTTGTGAAGATGTGACGGCTGCGCATTTTCCAGAGTTATCAAAAGTCATTAAGCCACAGATACAGGCTATCAGAAACCAGGCAATATCAACAAAAAGAAATCCTCATCTCGACATGTTGTTCTAGAAATTGCAGAACACAAAACAGAGAGGAAGCGGCCATCACTTATGAAGAAACTTTAAATAACAGACTTCTCAACAGCAACAAGCCAGAAAGCAGTGAAATATCATCAAAGTGCTTAAGAAAAATAACTGTTAAACTAAAATTGTATACCTAACAAAGCTCTCAGTAGGAAAGCTATATTCATTAGGATTAGGTTCAGCTATAAGGAATAGAAAAACTCCAAACAACAGCGCCTAACACAGCTTAGAAGTTCATTTCCATCTCCTGTGAAATGCAGAGCTATGCTGTCTCAAAGGTGCCTGGGGACTGTGCTCCAAGGTCTCAGGCCCGAGGCCACCTCCAGATCACTATGCTGCCATCATCAGGTGTGATTCTTATACTCAGTATCTGAGGCAACATTTGTGATGTCAAAATGCCTTTTCTTTAAAGAAAATGACAGTCAAAGAACATGGAAATAATCATTGTATACAATAAAAATTTGGCCTTAAATCAGCTTGTAACATATTTTGTGAAATGCTATCAGTCTGAGGAATCCATGCTTCTGGGAGCTGTGGTTCAAAGTCTAGAAGAATGATCTAGTCTTGAACTTACACCTGGGGATCGGGGAGATGGAAGACCAGGGCCTCTTCTCTCTTCCTGTTTAGAGTGTGGAGCATCTGAAAGGATATCAAAGCAGTGGCTGCTCACCTTCCCAGGCTTGGAGACACACTCCACCCGTCATCAGTTGTGTCTGTCCTGGTTACACTCACACAAAGCCCTCCTCCATGCATGCTCCTGATTGCTCTGCTCTGTCCTTCACAGTTGCCTAGGCGAGTCATCAGAGACCAAAGGGATTCCCACTGCTCCCTGCAGGAGGGCTAGTGCCCAGGACTTTCCCGAGCCTCCCACCACCGGACCCACTCTGAGGTAAGGGGCCAAAATGTTCCTAGACATTGACATGGCTGGTGTTCTCAGGGGGATCTCTGGACAGTGAGCAAGCACCCTGAGGGCACAGGAGAGAATAACCAGAGAATTGGGAGGGCGATGGTCACAGGATGACAGAGTTCCTCTCTGTATCTCTGCTCGTAGACAGTTGAGCTGAAAGAAGTGGATAGAGGCAAAACAGGAAGGAGAAATATCAGGTGACAGGGAAGAGCCAGGCCTGGGGGGAGGGGCAGGTTTGAGGGGCTCTGAGGACAGAGTCAGGGAATGGCTTCATTCCTCGTTCTGACCTTTCTCCTCCTCCTTTCTCCCCGGGGCCTGTAGAAAGAAAGGAGAATATCAGTGGTGCGCCTCTCGTTCAGTCTGGACCACAGGGGCCATGAGGGTCTGCAGTAAAGCCTGGACACCCCAGATGTGTACTCACTCCCCTGCTGTGCATGCCTCCTGGGGCGCCCCTGGCCAGGGAGCCACACAGCCTCCACGAAGGGCAGGACCCTGACACTGTGCATGGAGAACACTGCCTGGCAGCAGTGGTGCATTCCTCACGCAGGCCAAGGACTCTCAGACCTCTTCCTCATCCCAGACCTCCTCCTCCTCTGGAGTGTCCCTCTGTTATCACTGGCCCCATAATCTGTCAGTCACCCCAGCTACTTCCGGGGCCAGCTGTGGTTCCTGGCTCTCTCCCTCATCTCCCACATCCCGCTTCTGCCAAGACCAGTCAATTCTGTCTCAGCCCAAAGCTCCTGCACTGTCCAGCCACTTCCCTGGTCCCATCTCCCACTGTCTCCCTTGCCACCTCTCCCCAGATCACTGTTGGAGCCGCCAGAAGCTGATACTGCTTCATATTCCGCCTGCTTCAATCCAGTCCGCTCACAGTTTTCAGATCATTTTTCCTGACGCACATTTCTGCATTACTTGGTTATTTGAAACCATTTGAAATCCAAAGAGGTCAATTACTAAAAGGCCAATAACCTAATGAAAAACGCACAAAGGACATGAACAGCAGGTCACAGAAACAATGCAATTGAAACAGTCCATCACCATTCAGAAAGAGGATCACCCTTCCTTAGAACTGAAAAGATGTGAAACAAAACAGCAACGAAATATAATCTGGACCTATTAGATTAGCAAAAACTGAAACGACTGATAACATTTAGCATTAGTGCACTGCTGGTTGCGAGGAGTACAAGTTAGTGTAACCCCTGAAGAGGACAACTTGGACAGCATCAATGGAAATACACATACCCATCAACCCTGCAATTCCACAGCTAGAAATTTGCCTATAGATGTGCCTAAAAATTACCAATTTAGGTACAAAGAAGTTTACTGCAGCACTATTAGTCAGAGTCTTTTTAAACTTTTTCAATCATTAGGGAAGAGCTTGAGTAAACTGCAATACAGTGCTGTTAGAAAGGATGAGTTGGCATTTGTGGAGTGTAACAATGAAATAAAACTGAAGGAACAAAACAGCAGCAGACTCACACACTGCAAGAAGGGACTAGCGGTTACCAAAGGGGAGGGGTAGGGGAGGAAGGGAGAAGGGGATTGAGGGGCATTATGATTGGTACACATGGTGTCGGGGGTCACGGGGAAGACAGTGTAGCACAGAGAAGACAAGTAGTGACTCTGTGGCATCTTACTACACTGATGGACAGTGACTTCAATGGGGTAAGGGGGGGAGTTGGTAATATGGGTGAATGGAGTAACCACAATGTTTTTCATGTAAAACCTTCATAAGAGTGTATATCAATGACACCTAAAAAAAAAAGAGCAAACTATTAAGAAAAAAAAGAGTGAACACTTATTATGCCAGTGCAGCAAATCTAAGACCTAAATTTTTAAGACTGTACTCTTAAAGATTCCGTGTAGAGATTCATACATACAGGGTTTTATCAGGATAACTGGAAACAGGGGAAGGATATCTAGCTCATGTCCATCTGAGAGAAAGTCCCAATGGGAAGCTGACTTTTGAGGTAAATCTAAAGATAAGTAAACTTGAGGAGAAGAAGGAGGTATTTTGAGCAGAGGGAGTTTTTAAGTTTAATGAGTTCTTTGCTATTAATAAACATTTTGTGCTAAAAAAAAAAAGAACGAAAGAATGAGTTGGATCAGATCTCTATAAAGAGCAATCCCCAAGATGGAGTTCCTGTGACAGAAGATGCAGGACTATGTTTATTACGTGGTGTCTTTTGTGGAAAAAATATTAAAAGATAGCGATACATGTGCTTTTAATATAGAACATTTTCTGAAAGGATACATGGAAGTCAATTAACTGTGGTTATCTTTGAGGCAAAAAGCTGAAGGCTAAGGAAGGACAAGAAAGACTTTAACTTTTCACTTGCTACTTCTAAACCACTTGGGATTTGTTGTTACCAGGTGCATGTATATTTTAAATAATCTTTATTTTCAGATTCACAGCAAAATTGGTCAGAAGGCACAGGGAGTTTCCATATACCCCCTACTCCAGGTGCTCACAGCATCCCTTGTTATCAACATCCCACACCAATGGACCTACATTGTCACATCATTTATTACACAAAGTCCATAGTTTACATTGGGTTCATTCTTGGTCTTGTATATTCTGTGGGTTTGGACAAATGTATAATAACATGTATCCTCCTTATAGCGTCACACAGAGTACTTTCCTTGCCCTAAAAATCCTTTGTGGCCCCTCCCTCCCCACCTAAACCCTGGTAATCACTGATCTTGTTTACTGTGACCATAGTTTTGCCTTTTCCAGAATGTCACATAGCTGAAATCATACCATAGGTGGCCTTTTCAGATTGGCTTCTTTCACTTAGCAATATGCATTTAAATTTTCTCCATGTCTTTTCATGACTTCATAGTTCATTTCTATTTAGCACTGAATGATATTCCATTGTCTGGAGGCACCACAGTTTATCCATTTACCTATTGAAGGACATCATGGTTGCTTTCAAGTTTCAGCAATTGTGAATAAGTTGCCATAAACCTTCATGTACAGGTTTTTTTTGTGTGTGGTCATAACTTTTCAGATCCTCTGGTAAGTATCAAGGAGTGTGATTACTGAAGTATGGTAAGAGTATGTTTAGTTTTGTAAGAAACTACCAGTCTTCCAAAATGGCTGTTCCATTTTGCATTCCCACCAGCAATGAATGACAGCTCCTGTTGCTCCACATCCTTGTCACCATTTGATGTTGTCAATGTTTTGAATTTTGGCCATTCTAATAGGTGTGTAGTGGTATCTCATAGCTGTTTTAATTTGAAATTTCCTAATGACAAATGATGTGGAGCATCTTTTCACATGTTTATTTGCCATCTGTATATCTTCTTTGAGGAGATGTCTGTTCAGCTCTTGTGCCCATTTTAAAAAATCAAGTTGTTTGTTTTTTATTGTCTTTTAAGAATTATTTGTATGTTTTATATAAAAGTCCTTTATTAGGTCTTTTGCAAATATTTTTCAATAGATTGTGGCTTGTCTTTTCATTCTTTTGACAGTATATTTCAGAGAGCAAAAGCTTTTAATTCATATTTGTAATTTATATTTAATTCTAATTTTATGTATGAATTTCTAAATTCATATTTATAAATGAAGTCCAGCTTATCGATTATCCTTTCATGGATCATATCTTTGATATTGTACCTAAAAAGTCATCATGACACCCAAGGTCACTCCTACGTTATGGTCTAGGAATTTTACAGTTTTATGTTTCACATTTAGATCCATGGCCCATTTTGCATTGATTTTTGTGGAAGTTGTCAGGTCTATGTCTAAATTCATTTTTTGCATGTGAATGTCCAGCACATTTGATGAAAAGACTATCTTTTCTTCATTGTATTATCGTTGCTCCTTCCTCAAAGATAAAGTTGACCATAGAAGAAAATCAGCTTTTTGTTTTATTGATGTTTTCTATTGATTTCCTGTTTTCAATTTCATTGATTTCTGCTCTAATTCTTATTATTTGTTTTCTTCTGCTTACTTTGGGCTTCATTTGCTCTTAATCTTCCAATTTCCTAAGGTAGAAACTTAGATTACTGATTTTAGATCTTTCTTTTTTTCTAATATATGCATTCAGTGCTGCAAATTTCCCTGTAAGCACTGTTTTCACTGCATCCCACAAATTTGATAAGTTCTGTTTTTATTTAGTTCAAAATATTTTTAATATTCTTTTGAGGTGTCTTCTTTGACCCCCACGTGTTATTTAGAAGTGTGATGTTTGATCTCCATGTATTTTGGGATTTTCCATTTATCTTTCTGTTATTGACTTCCAGGTTAATTCCATTGTGATCTGAGAGCAGACATTATATGATTCATATTTTTTAAATTTTGTTAAGGTTTCATGGGCCACAATGTGGCCTATCTTTGCTGAATGTTGCCTGTGAGCTTTAGAAGAATGTGTATTCTGCTGTTGGGTGAAGTAGTCTACAGATGCTAATTATATCCAGTTGATTAATCAATGTTTTTGAGTTCAAATATGTCCTTACCGATTTCTGCCTGCTGGATCTGTCCATTTCTCAGAGAGGGGTGCTGAAGTCTCCAGCTACAGTAGTGGATGCATCTATTTCTCCTTGTAGTCCTATCAACTTTTGCCCCATGTAATTTCCCACTCTGTTGTTAGGCACATAAACATTAAGGATTATTATGTCTTCTTGGAGAATTGAGCACTTTATTATTATCTGATGACCTTCTTTATCCCTAGGAACTTTCCTTGCTTCCAAGACTGCTCTGAAATTAATACTGCTTTCTTTGGCTTCAGATTTTTTCTCCATTCCTTTCTCTTTTTTCCTTCTGGTATTTCTTTTACATGCATTACCCATTTTGTAGTTGTTCCACAGTTCTTGGATATTCAGTCCTGGTTTTTTCCATTTCTTTTCTCTTTGCTTTTCAGTTTTGGAAGTTTCTATTTACGTATCCTCAAACTCAGAGATTCTTTCCTCAGTTGTGTCCAGTCTACTTTGTCCATCAAAGGTATTCTTCATTTCTATTGGAGTGTTTTTTATTTTTAGCAGTTTTTATTCTCTCATAGAATTTCCATTTCTCTGCTTACATGTCCCATGATTGTTGCATGTTATCTAATTTTTCCCTTAGCATATTCATCATAGATTTTTTGACATAGATCAGTCTCCTCAAACTGTGCATTTCGCCTTTTAGTATACCTTGTAATTTTTTCTTGATAGCCGGACCATATACTGGGTAAAGGAAATGTAGTAAACAGGTCTTTAGTAACACGGTGGTATGGTGCGAGGGGAGCAGGAGACTGACTAGGTCTCAGTGTTTTAATGAGCTTGTGCCTCTAGACTGCGACCTTCACATGTGATTCTGTTTTTTCCCCCTTCCTTAAGTGGGACCGAATGGCTGGAGGGGGTACATCTGGGTCTCTCCCGTATCCCCTGGAGAAGCCTGGTACTGGCTGGAGCCGGGTATTTTCCTTCTCCCAGGTCATTTGTACTTTGATAAAACTGCAGCAGGTCAGGCTCTGCTAAAACAGTTTCTCCTTAGGGCAGACCTTGTTAAGAAGAAGTGTTCTGGCACCTTCCAAAATGCTCCTGTTTCCCAGAAACAGGGCAGGGGTGGGGCTCTCCAATATTCACTGCAAGAACTGGTACAGATCCAGAAGGTAAAACTCACAAACATGTGGGTCCCTTCCCGTGAGTGGGGACCCCTGGAGGTTTTATTTCTCAGATGTGTCCACTCTGAGCTGCCAGTAATTTGTCAATGACAGTTCATATTTTCCTACCCTGGCACTGTCCCCATGGAGGTTTCTGCTCACGGGTTTTACTCCAGTGAGTTGTGAGTCTCTGTATCTGCCCATAAGCCTCTCCCATCTGTGAGCAGCATTCACCCTGTGACCTCACTTTTCTGACAGATCTAAGAAGAGTTATTGATTTTTCAGTTAGTTTTGTATTTGTTGAGATGAATGACAACTTCCAAGCTCCTTACATGCTAGACTATTTTTTTAAGTGCATTTAACTTTAAACAAGTCACCATAATGCCTCACTGCCTCTGGAATACGTTTGTATCTCTGGCATAGCTTGCTTTCTCTGAGTACTGACCCCACCCACCACTCAACTCTATCACCTCTTACTCTCTTTTAAGAAAATAGTGGGGGATCTGCAAAGGAGAAAAAACCTCTAAAGACTCTGAAGAATGCTCCATCCAATTTGACCTTGCAGTCTCAGCCTGCAAAGGTCAGCCATGCTTGTTTGTCCCATTGTGTGATTCAACCCTACATGTAAAAATGGGAATGGAAGGGAATATGCATGGGAAAAGCAAAGGATATAGTAGAACAATATATGATGCATAGCAATACTGAATGAAGACAGGTGTGCGGATGTGTGTTTGTCAGTGTGCATCTATGTACAGCGCATAGGCATGCACGTGCATTTGTGTACAGTGTCTGTGCACATAAGTGGATATATGTGGCATGTGTGTGAGGTGTTCCTATATTCTTACTCTCAGTGCTTCAAGCAGAATACTGATTGAAGTCCACAGGGAATGGGTTGAGTTCATGGAGATTTTCTGCAAACTGAGGGAACAAAAACTTTCTAAATGAGAGAAGAATGTATATTAGCTGCTGGACAATATGCCTATAGTCCTGGGGCAGAGTGGCAGCCACCAAGACTCTGGCCGATTGATAGGGAGTGGTGATAGAGGAGCCATCAGGGATCAAGAGATCTCCTGGGGCCTGCAGGCAGTGTCTCTGTGATCTTTGCAAAGGGATGGTTGACATTTCCCCACCTTAGCAAAATACTGGTACTGAATGCCCCAGAGAGGTTATGAAGATCTCTAGGGGTGGTGGGAAGGAGGTGGGTTATAGACATGGTTAAAGATGATGAGAGCATCCTGAAAACCAAAGGCTTACATGAAGAACGCAGGCCAGAGTCTGAGAAATACCACAGCCCTCTTTTCCTATTGGTTTCCAGAAAATTGGCAGCCAGACAAGAGACAAGTTAGTTCCCCAGACAAGGAACAAGGGGAGTCTCCCCAGGAAGCCCAGCAGCCTGAGGGGGAAGGCTGAACAACATGGCAAGAATGCCTCCTCAGCAGACCACCAAGGACATTAGCCTCCTGGTCCTCCTGGTGTACAAGCCCTGCCAGCAGCTCACAGCACCCAGTGATCTTTGGAATTTGAGAGATAGCCTCCTTTTATCGATATAAAGCTGTCAAGTGCAAGAGAAAAGAAGGCAACTCAACAGACGGTGGGAAAGCAACTTGGAGGAAACAGGGACCCTCTCAGGGAGCCATTAAGAAAAATAGGAAAACTTGTTATAACAGACATTCAGAGGACCAAAGCAGCCCTTGGAAATTTAAATATATGTGATTGCAGAAATTAAAATATCCTTGAAATGATAAGAATGTAAAGTTGAGAATATCTCCCAGAAAATAAGAGTAAAAGAGAAGGAGAGAGGGAGAGAGAATAACAGCAGCAGAGAAACAGGAATGGGGAAAAAAAAAAAAAAGACAGCTGGCTCAGAAAGTTAGTATCTGAATAAAAGGAGTTCTAGAAAGAACAAAGAAAACAGAGAGAGAGAAATCATCCATGACCTAATCCACAAAGTTTTCCGATGAATTTCTACATTGAAAAGGCCACAGACACCTCTGAGTCTCATCATTGTGGCAGTCCAGGCCCTGGGAACACAAAGAAACAAATGAAGTGGAAACAACAAATCACATATTATCGTAGTTATCAGAACAGCTGCAGACTTTTTAACAATCAGGGAAGCTGGCAGGTAATAGAGCAATGCCTGCAGAATTCTGAGGACAAATAATTTCCAAGTCAAAATAATACCTCAGTCAAACTACTAGTGTCAAGGTGAAAATAAGACATTTTTAAATATAAACCGTCTCAAAATGTATTTCCGTTCTCCCTTTCTCCAGTAGCTGCTGAAGGAGGTGTTCCAGCAGCACGAAGAGGTAAGCAAAGGTACAAGAAACAGAAAAACGGCACAAGGGGAGACAAAGGAGAGCCCCCAGATCATGGGGAAAGGCACCCCAGAGAATGGCTATATGCTAGCTGTGGAAGGCCGCAGGCCCACCCTGGGGCCACAGAGGGCTGCAGGACTGACTTTTTTGGAAGAAAATCAACAGAATTCCTGATATGTCAGAATGCCTTGAGAGGAGATTCAGACAAGTGGCCAAGAATATGGGGTTGAATTATAACATACAAATAAGTTTAAAAGGCAATTATTTAAATTCCAATTAAAACAGATTATTATACAGAAAAGAAAACAGTAATAGCGTGCTACATGGGAGAAGAGCACACAGAGCAAGCCAAACGTTTTTTCTTCAGATAACATGGAATTCCCACCAAATACGTGGACTTTGATCACACTGGCAGAGTTCAGTGAAACAACTGCCTCTGCCCACAAGGGAATCTGGGCACCACAGCCTGGGCACATTCACCCCAGAATATAGTCCATGTTTGCAACTATAATATTTTTATTGAAGCATAGTTGACGCACCATTATTTTCCTTTTCAAACAACAGCAATCATCACACATGTCAAATTACCTATTTGGAAAATGTTCTAGAACTGCTGCCTCACAAGCTAGTTGCTTCTTTTGTTTTCTTTTTCTGCCTTTTTTTTCAATGTTCATATCAGCTTTATTCACATCAGGCAAAAATTAGAAATAACCCAAATATCCATCAACGGTGGATGAATAAATGGCTTTTTCTGCTTTTTAATTCATCACTGCATTGCCTTCCAGGAAGAGGCTATCAATTATGTCCTTCCAACGATTCACAAGAATTCCCTGTTCCCCACCCGTCTCCAGCACTGAATAGGATTATCATTTATTTTCATCTTCTGTGAACTGATAGGTGAAACACAGGGTCTCACTTCATTTCACATTTCTTTGACTATCGGCCATTTTAGACACACAGACATACATATTATCTGTTCTTTATTCTGCAGTGAATTACTTGTTCCTATTCTTAGCCTTCTTTAAAATGGAAACATTTGCCTGATTCTTATTTAAAAGAACAAGATGTTTATGTACTAGAGTTATTAAACCTTTTATCTAGCCTATAAGATGGAAATACTTTCCCTTCATTGACATATACTCTTAGAATTGATGTCATTTTTCAAAATATCAAGTATTACATTTTTGTAAGTTATGAACTAAGGGTATCCCTTTGGCGAGGAAGAGGAACCAAAGCGGAGGGCAATGGGCAGTAGTGACCCGGGTGGCCGGCTGATGTGTGGGCGGATGGAGAAGCAGGAAACCCTGTCTCTGGTGAGGGAGGGGCCCAGGTATGGGGAGCACAGCTGCCAGTTGGGTTCGGTTCCCCCGAGGGGGCAGGGTGGGAGAGGGGTGACCCAGATGCACAGGAAGAGTCCTGCAGGTGGCGGGTCCCCGCTCTGGACACGGGCTTGGAGAAGCACTCTGGGGTCCTCAGTGCCACCACAGCGGTGTGTCCAGGTGCTGGCAGGTGTCTTCCAGAGGCACAGGGATGGCCTTCTCTCAGAGGCCCCGGACCTCAGTGTTCACGGGGGAGCAGGAGGAGGTGGGCTCCGTGGGACTTGCCCGTTGGGCCCTGCGGTCCTGGTGAGGCTGCGGGCAGCCGATGCTGCTACTCCCACAGCGCTCGTACAGCTCTGGGAAGTGAGGCGAGGAGGAGGGATTCCGAACGCTGCAGTGCGTTCACGGGCTGCTCCACGCCTCCCTTTCCGTCCCTTAGCATCTGTCCTCCTCAGCAGACTCTGTCCTCCTTTCCCTCCTGCGCACACGTTTTCAGGACAGCACGATTGTCCTGCGGTGGCAGCTCTAGAGGTGCGGTAAGGGCTCAAGGCTAGTGGGGACTCAGGAGTGTGCACTCTTCTGAGTGTGCAGTTCTGACCCTGATGAGGGAATGAATTCCTGTAAGTGTGTGCGTGTGTCTCATTTGCCTGATGCCAGCCTCAAAGCAGGGCAACCCGGCTGCTGCAGGTGGACATGACCCAAAGGCATGAATTTGAGGGTCAAAGGAGATGTTGGCTTGTAATGACCAAATGAAGTGTGCAGAGACAGAAGAGGTAAAAGAAAATTTTAATTGGTGTATATTGCAACTGATATAATGCCACCTGTGTGATGCTTGGCTACTCCCATCCTGTGGTCCCTTCCTAGGAGAGAAGCTTCCCCCTGCTCCCCCGGCCCCAGGCCAGCCCAGGGCTTTACAGGTCAGGTGCTTGAGGAGGGCTTTCAGCACCAGGACCTTGGTCACAAGAAGTCCACACAACAGCACCATGAAACTGTCGGCAGGCAGATTGGTCCCACTGTGGGAACACGGAGAAGAAGGGACGGAGGCTCCAGGCCTGCAGAGCAACCCCTGGACCTGGCGTGGGGCTGTAGCTTGTTTATGGGCCAGACCACAGGAGCCTCCCGGGACAAGGTCACAGGCACCCAGGCTCCCTGGGTGGAGGGAGTTTTGCCAAGAAAAAAGAACTTAACCAGAGTTGTCATTTCTCCGGGTGACACTGTCGGGGGCCACAGCATAGAGCACCAATGGGCAGGGAGCAGAAGGTCTTTGGGTCCCAAGGCAAAAAATAGAGGGCATGAGCCCCCAGCTCTGCAATGGACAAACCTGGGCAGAGGCCACCCAGTGGTGCCCACAGAGAATCTCTGAGCCCAGGAGGAACACTGGACCAAGAGACCGAAGGCCTGGGTCCTAGTCCTGCTTCAGGCCTGAAGTAGCTGAGGGACTCTGGACAGGCCACATGTACCTCACCTGAGAATTGGCCCAGAAAGTTCTTTCATTCCAGAGAGCAGCTGTTGCTGGGTGGCATCTCAGGGAATGGTACAGCTCTCCTTCACCCTTGCCAGCCCAGCCCAGCCCAGCTCTGAGCTGACGCCTGTGGGCCCCTTTCAGGTGGCTATGCCCCACCCCCCAGCCTCCTCATTCCTGAATCAGAGGCCTTACAAGTCACCTGTCCCACCCTTCCAGACCCCTTCCTCTGGTGAAACCCCAGACCTACCTGTGCTCAAGCCACTGATGGAGTCTGGACTGGTTGTCACTAGAAAAGCACTGTGACTGATAACTGTCCCATAGCCCACCTCCCCTCACTTCCAGCTTCCCTCCCTGTCCCCCTGGCAGGCTCACCTAAGGCCTGGAGCACTAGGACCAGCAGCAGGCGTGAGGCCTCCCATGTCACACTGCCCTCTCCTTGAACTAAGGTGCATGGAGTGGGGGTTACACACTGCCCTCTCCTTGAACTAGGGTGCATGGAGTGGGGGTTACAGATGGTTACAGGACAGACAGACCCACAAACTGGGCCTGACTGTCCAGATGCCCCAGCACATCTAGGAGTAAGACTGAGAAAGGAAAGCCTTTGGTTGGGTGAGTATGAGGCCTGCAGGGTGACTTCCATGAGCAGTAGGAGAATGGGCGCCACCTGGAGGAACCTCCCGCTCTGGGATCCTCTCTGCCTTGCAGGGGCCTGGCAGCCCAGGCCCTGTGTCTACTGCTCGGCTCCCCATGCCCACTCCAACCACCACTCAGCACTGACCCACTGAGAGTTCCAGGAGGAAGAACATGCCCTAATTATGTCAGTCTCGCTCTCTTTCATTTCACCCTTCTGGAGTCCTGGCTTTCTCTGCCCATCTCCACCACCCCAGGAAAGGACTGGCTGAAGGCAGGGAGGGACTATTTGAGGCCTGACCAGCCCTTAAGCCCCTCTGGTCCCCAGGGAGAGCAGAGGCCTCCCAGCCTGGAGGGTGCATGGTTGAGATGACACCTACTCCCAGACTCTCACTGCCCCTGAGATGCCTACTAGAAGTCTGGATTCATTACAGCAAACAGGAACCACGGTAAAACGTTCCCAGGCCACTCAGCCCCCAGGCCGTTTGCCCACTTACCACTGCGCCCTCTCACACACCGGTTACCAGCTCCAGGCATATGGCACAGTATTAAATACCAGAATGCTAAATACCACATTATTTCATGTTTAATGTCTCTAGCAAGTAGGTTTGTATGTAGAACACATGTACTCTATGTGGTTTGAGACACAAATTACATTTCCCTTCTACACTGTAGACATTGATGTTGGTGTAAATAAACATGAAATAATGAGTTAAAGCTACTAAGGATTTTACCTAAGTTGGCCTGGACTGGTTGAGCTCCAGGTGCCTGAACCCTCCTCCCCCAAATGCCTAGCCCCCAGGGAGAACAGCAGAGGCAGGAGGGCTGAGACCCACCCCTCTTTCCTAGACTCAGGCGCCCTGACTGTCTCCCTTGGCTTGTCAAAGCAGGCTTTTTAATAAATAGCACACTTTGGATAACTCTGTGCAGGTGGTAGGAGTGAATGTTTAAGTAGTTTGAGCTCCGATTGTGAGGGAAATCTGCATTTTCCACTTTGAGAGGCTATAGAGGAGCTGGGAGATGCAAGGAGAGAGGAGATGGGGTTTTAGTTTCATGGACATAAAGCAGGGGAAGAGGAATCTTAGGAGGAAGTAAAGTCACATTCACAACTTCGGATTTACAAAGCCTGGTCATAAGAGTAACTCTGGGATTCCCAAACTTGTCTGCACCTTAGAATATCATCTGCGGGTTTGTAAAAAATGCCAATGCCCAGGCCCCCACCCAGACCAATGACCTGAGCCGGGGGTGTGGAACCAGGCATCAGCGTGTTTGAAGCTCCGCATGTGATCCCAGTAGGCTGACAAGTCTGGGAACCACTGGTCTGATTTAATGTCCACAAAATCTTTGTGAAGCAGTCGTCTCTACCACTTTCACAGTAAGAAAACTGAGGCACAAAGACCCGGTGATTCCCTTAGGGTTCCCCCGTGAATCAGTGGCCTCACCGGGCCAGGCCTGCTGGCACAGAGGTCCTCACACCGCGGGGGCCGCCCGGGGCTGACCCCGAAGAGCAGTGGGCGGTCCTAGCGCAGCCCTCCGGGAGACACCAGGGTACAGCGGGCTGCCCTGCCCCATGCTGGCGGGACAGCGCGGGCTCCGCCAGCCTGCGCAAGCGCAGTGCCACCCGCGCCGCAGTTTCTGGTTCTGTCCTCTTCCCCAGAGCATCCCAAGATTTCCTTCTTCCCACTCTCTGCGCCCTGCGGCCTTCGGTCCTTCTCACCTGCTCGTCGCTGTGTGACAAGGGGGATCCTCCGTTCACAGCACACATTGAACACTTGCAGGGTGGAGTCGCCATTTCTCTGCGCTGCGTCCCCACCTGCGTGAACTGGTGACCTGTGAACTGAACTGTGGAGTGAGCACCCTCCGTGGGGGCGGACAGTGCGCAGCATCCAGGCCTTCAGTCGTGCCGGAACTCAGTGGGATCCCCGGGATTGGAATCTGTAGAGAGCGGGCCCCAGATCAGTCTCTGGCCTCCAGTCCTGAGAAGGGCCGCGTCTTCACTGGTGCAGCACTCCCAGGAGGAACTTGGGCACATGGCTCTGTGGGAAGGGGCCTCTGGGAGGTGCCCAGGGAATGTGGGGTTAGGGGTCACTGTCGGGGAATGGCACAGTCTGTGGCTCTGTTAAAGGTAAAGCCCTGGTGGCCTCCATCACCTCTGGAATCCCGCTCTGTTGACCGCCTGGAGAGTACCTGTCTTCTTCCCCCAACCCTTTCATTCAGGACATGAGAAGAATCAAAGGCTATCAGACTGTTACCAGCCCTGCAAATACCAGGTTGATTTCCGTGTTACAGAAATGAACACTGAATTCAAAAGAAAGAAAGCAGGTGGAGGTTACTGGAGATCTCTTGCATACTAGGGGAGCAGACAGAGAGGTCAGGCCCGCTGGAAAGGGACTGGTGTGGAGTTTATGAAGGCAGTCCTTGAAGGTCCAGAGGTTCGGATGTACGACAATGATTAATCTTTCTTGATGTGTTCGGGCCCGTTGTCTCAGGGTGAGGCACTGCTTTGACATTTAACAGATGTCAGTTTGTAATCCCACGGTCTGTTAGTCAAGGCTTCTTTTGATACTCTGGAACAGAGGCACTCAGGGCGGAGTACAGGGGCTGCAGCCGCACTGCCGGCGGAGAGCTGCGTGAGTGTCCCGCATCGCTGCGGTGCCTCGTTCCCCACCGCCCCCAGGCAGTGTCTGACCGCCCTGGTTTGCCTTTCTTTCAGAACTTTTCTGTACTGCTATTCAGTGTGTGTATTGGTGTGTTTGTGCAAAATTAAAAGTCAAGCAAACATGACATTGTGGATATTGGTTATTAATGATGACAGACATTAGTTGGGGAGATACCATGCCACGGACACTTCTCCAAATGTTTGGAAGGATTTACTCATTTATTCTGAGAATAGTCGTATTAGAGATCTATTATTATCTATCTGAGAAAGGAGGAATGGAGACTTTCAGAGGCTTAGCAACTGCCCAAATATTTCAGATACGTGAAATATTTCAAATACTCAGAAGAGGCAAACCTCAAACAAGGTGTGTATCTCAAGAGCCCAACTTTTTTACACCATGATTTTATGACTTAGATGACTTGAAATTGAAAATTCAAGATGTGTATATATGAGTCTGATGTACCTCCAGAGAACAACCCTCCTGTTCCACTGTGGGGACAATTTCTGGGACCCTCTTACTATTTTTATTTTTAAAATGATGACCCCTTTAAGGACAAATAAACGTTGAGATGTTATAACTCCCTTATTGATCTTTTTAGTGCAGAATGAAATATTTTTTAAGTATTTGGAAATATTTAAATATTTGAAAAGGAGATAGAGTCCCTTTACTTTTAATAATAATAAGCAGTATTTATTAGGCACCACCTTTTACATACAATGTCTCACTCAATCCTCACAAAATAATAATTTTGTGAGATATATACTATCTTCTTCATTTTGCAGATAATAGAATTGAGGATCAAGTTTGTCTGATTTTGTGGGTGCACTGCTAGTGCCTCTGGGTGTGTTGGTCTCTGTGAATTGGCTTAAGATGAATTTATTTTAGCCACATTGGTCCTGGCCTGCCCTTGAGTTCCCGGGATGAAATCCGGGAGGCAGTGCCGACCTCAGATCTCACAAACAGCAATGAAAACATCACTGGTACAGCCTCTTTTATCTTTATGTTCCTCCATGCTGCTGCCTGACATGAACATGTGCTGACTAGAGCCCCAGCAGCCGTTTAGAGTCACGAGGTGATGTTAGGATTGGATGCCCTGCATGACAGAGAAATCGAATGGAAACCCCCTGGGATTCTGGAGCTAACTTGCTCTCCTGAGATTCCCTATCTCTGAACATTTTTTGAAAGATAAACTGTTGTTTAGCTTTCTTTTTTTTTTCATTCTTTGTTATTCCCAAATGAACCTATGACTAACTGATAAAAATGCTATGCTGTTTCAGTGAGCTATCAGTAATGCTGCGTAACAAACCACCCCAAAACTCAAGACTTGAAAGAACTTTCATTTACTCTTTTATTCTTGCTCATGCATCTGTGGGTTGGCTGAGGCTCAGCTGTGCTTGGCTCAAAGTGGCATCTAAGATTAAGCCCACTATTGAGACCTACTGCTCAGAAGGTCTCATTGACAATGGACCTGGTCACCCAATAGCTCTGGTGGAGGTGTACATGAGATGGATGTTGTTTTCATGCCTGCTAACACAGCATCTGTTCTGCAGCCCATGGACCACGGAACAATTTCAACTTCCAAGTCTTATTTCATAAGAAATACACTTTGTAAGGCTGTAGCTGCCATAGGTAGTGAATCATCTGCTGGATCTGGGCAAAGTAAGTTGAAAACCTTCCAGAAAGGATTCACCATTCTAGATGCCATTAAGAACATTCATGATTATAATAGAATGGATAAAAAAGCAAGACCCATCTCTATGCCGCTTACAAGAGACTCACCTCAAACCCAAAGACTATAGGAACAAAGAAAGACTGAAGGAACAAAACAGCAGCAGAATCATAGAACCTACGAATGGACTGACAGTTACCAAAGGGAAAGGGACTGGGGAGAAAGGGAGGGAAGGGAGGGAGAAGGGTGGGGAAAAAGAAAGGGGACATTATGATTAGCATGTATAATGTGGGGGGAGGCATGGGGAGATGGGGAGGGCTGTGCAACACAGAGAAGACAAGTAGTGATTCTACAGCATCTTACTATGCTGATGGACAGTACTGTAATGGGGTTTGTGGGGGGGATTTGGGGAAGGGGGGACCCTAGTAAACATAATATTCTTCATGTAATTGTAGATTAATGACAACAAAATTAATTAAAAAAAAGAACATTCATGATTCATGGGAACAGGTCAAAATATCAATATTCACAGGAGTTTGGAAGAAGTTGATTCCAACCTCATGGATGACTTTCAGGGGTTCAAGACTTCAGGGGAGGAGTCACTGCAGATGTGGTGGAAAAAGCAAGAGAACTAGAATTAAGAGTGGAGCCTGAAGCTGTGTCTGAATTGCTGCAATTTCATCATCAAACTTAAGCAGATGAGGAGTCGCGTCTTACGAATGAGCAAAGACAGTGGTTTCTTGAGATGGAAACTACTCCTGATGAAGAAGCTGTGAAGACTGTTGAAATAACAACAAATGATTTAGAATATGACATAAACTTAGTTCATAAAGCCACTACAGGATTTGAGAGGTTCGACTCCAGTTTTGAAAAAAGTTCTACTGCTGATAAAATGCTATCAAACAGCCTAACATGCTAGATAAATCATTCATGAAAGGAAGAGTTAATCAATGTAGCAAACTTTACTGTTGCCTTATTTTAAGAAATTGCCACAGCTGCCCCAGCCTCCAGCACCCACTGCACTGTCCTGATTAGTCAGCAGCCATCAACACTGAGGCAAGACCTTCTACCAGCATGATTACAACCTTTGAAAGGTCAGATGATGGTTAGCATTTTTTAGCAATGAAGTATTTAATTAAGGTATCTACATTATTTTTTAGATATCATGCTATTGCACACTTAATAGACTACAGTATAAACATAACTTATATGCACTGGAAAACCAAAAAATTCATTTGACTTGCTTTATTGCAGTATCTGTAACTGAACCCACAGTATCTCCGAGGTGTACCTGTACTGCCCTAGTGTCCATAGGCAGTGGGAATTAAGGATGCAGAGATGATTCTAGATCCAGGCTCCTGTGCTGTCCAACCCCAGTGATCCATCCACCCCACCAACCCCTCTGGGGATCCCTGTTCTCTGCTCCCAGGTTCCCACTCCCCTTCCCTTGCCAGGAACTCTCCCTACATTTCTATGTGGGGATTGAATTTCTGCCTTCTTTCTTGTCTCTCCTCCAGTGCCCACAAAACCTACCAGGGTGGAAACATGTCACCGGCAGGCCCTGGTGTGAAGTTTCTCACCATCCCTGGGGCTGGGGGGCTTAGGGTTCTCGGTCAAACCTCTGAGTTCCCCCCAGCTTGTCACCCACCCCCAGCATGACTTTCCCTGCTGAGGGGCCAAGGCAAAGGCCCTACAGGCAGCGTACAGAGGGAGAGAGGACAGAGAGAGTGGGCTGTCTGCTACCGACCACAGTGGCCTCCTGGCCTTTGCAGCTCCTCCCCCACAGGCAGGCCATGCAGGGAAAGGGACAGCTGGGCACAGAGGAGAGGAGCAGCCTCTCCAGAGACCTGGGAGCCATGTGCTGAGCAGGGTCCAGATTCATGCCTGCAGCTAGAGGTCCCAGCTTCCGTCTGACCACAGAATCATCCCACCCCCAGGCCTCCCACTCCCCAACCCAGGCTTCCCACTCCCTGACCCAGGCCTCCCACTCCCCAACCCAGGCCCTGGCCTTCCTTATTTTGTCTCTCTCCAAGGTGCTGGAACAGCCCAGAAGGAGCAGGCCCTGGGTTCCTCTCCCAGCTCCCGCATGTCCCCTCCCACCAGCATCCAGGACAAGGGCCTTATGGCCTGGACAGCCCCATTCCCACCATTGCTGCTGCTGTTCCCAGGTGAGGAAGGGAACAGCATGGGGCAGAGGCGAGAGGTGTGACGGGGACTGCAGGGACAGCAGGCCGTGGAGCAAGGGGCTCTGTGTCCAGAGGGCCAGTTGTGGGGCTCGTCCTGGCATGGCCCTGACCCACAGTCTTGTTCTCCAGGACAATGGGTACTACCAAACGCTCAGCAACTTCACAAAATGGCAGGGCAGACACTCTCTGTGAGGTGCCAGTACCCACCCAAGGGCTGGCTTCGTGAGGGGCTGGTGTAAGGAGATTTCTCTGTTCAAGTGCACCAGGCTAATCACAAGCTCCATTCCACACACACTGGTTCAGGCCTATCGATTCTCAAGATGGGACAACCTGTGCTGGCTTCTTCACTGTCACCATGACCGGTCTGCAGGAGGAAGGCTCAGGATGCTCCTGCCGTAGAACCTACCCCACTTCCAGCAGCTCCATCTCTAGGTCCACACCGTTCCATCTGGCAGTGTCTCCAGGTGAACACCCCCTGCTGGGGGCTCCTCGCTCCCTTTTGGTGCCTCCTGGTTCCCTCATCCTGGGAGCCAGCCTGCCCTCCCCCAAGCCCCGTGTCCTGGAAAGCCTGTCGGAAACCCTTGCCCCAGGGAGGGACTCGCCCATGTGCACGCACACACCCAGCTCACACACAGTCTGTCTTGGTCATTTACAAACCTCTTCAAAGATGCTCAAACAGATCCGCTGAGTATGCTGAACAGTCTGAACTTGCATGACCTGGCCACGGGGGAATCCAAGGCTGCCCAGCATCTTGGGAGAAGGCACCTGCACCTGGCACTTACTAGGTGCTCAGTAAATGCGTGTCTGCTGGCCACAAACTCCCCCCACCATGTTGATATTATGTTGATCTGTCCATTCCCCCTGGCCCAGATCAGGGGTCTGAAAACTAAGGATGGTTTTTAATGGTTGGGGGGTAATTGAAAGGAAAGTAGTATTTTATGACATGTGAAAATTATAGGAAATTCAAATTTCAGTGTCCATAAATAAATTTTTTGGAACTCGGCCAAGCTCAATTCTTTATATATTGTCTACAGCTGTTTTCATGTGACGACAGCAGATCTGAGTAGTTGTGACAGAGGCCATATGGCCCACAGAGCTGAAAGTAGTTACTCTCTGGCCCTTTACCAAAAAGTTTGCTAACCTCAGTCTGGATCAGAGCTTCTCAAAGTCATCTGTGGGTATAATGGACTGAATGTTTGTGTGCCCATGAACCCCTCCAAAATCATATGTCAAAGACCTAACCCCCAATGCGATGGTATTGGGAGCAGGTGACTCTGGGAGATGGTTAGGTAATGAGGGTGGGACCCCTATGAACGGAATTAGAGCCCTTATAAATGGGATCTCCTGTGAAGAGCGCCCTCTCCTACTCTTTCTGCCAGGTTACAACCTGGAAGAGGGCCTTCACCAGAACCCCACCAGGCTTGGCACCCTGTTCTCCGACTTCAAGCCTCCAGAACTGTGAGAAAGAAATTTCTGTTGTTTATAAGCCACTCAGTCTATGGTACTTTGTTAAGGCAGCCTGAGCAGGCTAAGGTATCAGGGGGGGAACTTTTTAAAAAATCTCCAATCCGCCAATGACTATTTTTTGGTAAAATGCAATAAAAGTGAATTACTAGAAAAAGAAAATGAGAAAAGACAAACATACAAATACAAGCCCAAAATGCTTATTAGATTTCTCAGACATAAAATAACACTTCAAGAAACACCATCAGAACACACCTAACATGATGGGAAATAAAAACTGCACGACTGTTCATTGAAAGTTCATATGTGATTGATATAGTGGCTTAACATTATACCTGTAATGTTTTGCTGTCCCTCAGTCATAACTAAGCAAGGAGTTAGAATTGGAATAGCAATATTCCATATTAAATGTCAAAATGCACCTTGAAACAAACACTGTGTATCGACATTCAAGGATTTTCATGTGACAAATGGGCATTCTCCTTGCTTATTAACTTACTTAATCTGAGTAGGTAGTAATGATACCAGAACCCTCAGGGAAAATGTAGAAAGACACTGTTTTGATGTTTTATTTTAATAACTCTCATAACAGAAAACTGGTCTCACAGACGTATGTTGACAGAAATACAAGAAGGAATTTTAAAGCAATTTCAACAAGTTCAGTGTTTTTTTTTTTTTTGTATCATTAATATACACTTACATGAGCAACATTATGGTTATTAGACTCCCCGCATCAAGTCCCCCCCACATACCCTACTACAGTCACTGTCCATCAGCGTAGTAAGATGCTATAGAATCATTACTTGTCTTCTCCTTCCCCATGCCCCACCACCACCACATTATGTCTGCTAATCATAATGCCCCTTTTTTCCCTCCTTCTTCCTCCGTTCCCAACCACCCTCCCCAGTCCCTTTCCCTTTGGTAACTGTTAGTCCCTTCTTGGGTTCTGCGCGTCTGCTGCTGTTTTGTTCCACCACTTTTTTCTTTGTTCTTATACTCCACAGATGGGTGAAATCATTACAATAACTGAAATCATACAGAGATTTGAGTTACTGATATCCAATTGCCTTTCCTTTTAGCTTATTTGACTAAAAGTATCTCAGTTTTCAAGAATACACTCTACGGACGAGCAGTTTACATGTAACTGGGCTAAGGTTTAGATGGCCCCAGACTAACACAGTCAATGAAGGCTCTGAACTGATAGGGACTGTGTCTGTCCAGGGGGCTGGAAATGAAATGCAAGTACAATTCTAGCACCAGTCATTTAAAGTCAGGCTATATTTCAGAAAATACATTTCTTCTGTTTCAGGGAGTCTTATTTAAAAACCTCCCAATTTTTGAAGATAATGAACCCAATAAGTAGAATAGATTTTCACCAAAAAAATTTAGAAAACTTGTCTCGTATTATAGTAGTCCACAGGACTTTTGACTATTTCCCTTCCTTGCATTAAAATAAATTTAGCTGTATAACCTTATTATATTGTATACTTCTCTCAGGGGCCAAGCCTCTAATCAGAGAGTTTGTATTGAGGCCAGGCTTGTGTGCAGAAGATAAGACACTTCTTTCAGGGTTTGGGGATAAAAATTGCTCCCAGTTCTTTAGAATGCAAGCCAGAGGCATGTATGGCTTTAGACTTGAAGAGGATGCTCCCATTTGAAAGATAGAGAGAAAGACGGGTGTCCAGCACCTGATCAGCCTCTCTCTCTGTGAGGGCGTCCCCTCGCCTGGGAGCCAAGGTGACAGTGGTTAGTCACCCCCTCTGCCAGCCTACTGGAATTAACCACTCCTTACCAGTGTGGCCTGTACCTTGTCTTGATTTCCCTCTTGCCTTCCCACACTAAGCAAGAGTTGCTTCAGAGCCTTGGATCTAGTGGGGACCTCACCAGTATGCTCTTACTTTATGCCTCTGGGAGCCCTGATCCAGACCCTAGTTTCTCTGCACGGGCTTCAGCATAGTCCACTCGGGCTGCAGATAAGGAAATGCCTAGCCCCAGGAAGACTGCCTCCAAGGAAGAGAGATCAATAGAATAGAGCCATGGCTAGAATTTAAACGGGGCCATTTACATGTACAGTTATGGAGGGGGGTGTCTATACTCAAACACCAGTTTCTGCCACTGCCTGGGATTTAGCCAGTCACCCACTATAACAAATCTGATTTGTGAAACAAAAGGTTGGGGGGTTATCTGCGACTCTCACATAGGCAGCAGCCTAGCCGGAGGTTCACTCAGCACCATGGGATCAATCGGCCAGAGCCGATATGCAAGGACCACTGTCTACTAGTCCGGTCTGCCCTCGGAGTCCGCAGATTAGGAGAGGAAAGTAGGAAATCGGCTCAGCCACTCCCCGACATTCCTATCCATCTGGAGGCGGGGGATCAAGGAGCAGCAGACACCGGGAAACTTTTCACCTGAGACTAAAGACTGGTAGCCAACGCTAATAATCTTTTAAATGGCTAATGGGTGCCCAGACACATTTTTATGAGATAAAAAGTACAGCATTTAGTTAGGAATAAGAGTGAAGCGTGGATCTCCTACCTTGCGGTGGTGAGCATCAGGTTCCATGAAATTGATGAAGTTAGAAGGGAGTTAGGAACATCCCCTGCCTCACTCAGAGGCCAGGGCGGCCTGAAGAAGCAGGCTGGGAGACTGAGACAGAGAGAGAGAGACACTCCTCACAGATGCCCAGTCGGGCTGTCGGGGTCTGATTCCAGACACGCGGGCCTTTGAGGAGCCACTGAAGTGTAGCCTCAGCATAGACTCTCGCAGGTGCCCACGGCTTTCCTCAGTCCCTCGCATCCGAGGAGATGCCTCTGAAAGGGAATCCTGGCCCCCACTCAGCTGACATTCCTGGCTCCCAAGGGGGATGGGGGATCCACTGAGGGAGACGCAGGGGAACCTGTCGCTCGAGACTTTGAGATCAGCAGCCGGGCTAGTCCCATTTAAGTAGCTGACGAGCGCCCGATGCTGTATGCCACAGACGGCTTCCTTCTATAAGGACAGTGAAAGAAAAGCAGGCTTAGATGCTGATACTCACCTCCGAAGTTATCCTGGACGAGCCCCCAAAGATGATGCCAGGGTTCTTGTTCGTGAAGCCGAAGAATGAGCTTCACAAACACTCAAGGTAGGAGAGCAAGGTACAGGCTTTTATTTAGAAATAAAGTGAGAGAATAGAGCTCCTGGCCCACGCCAGAAGGGGACAAGAGAGCCCCTAGTGGTGCGTTGTCTAGGGGGTTTTATAGACAGTTGAGGATTTTTCAAGAACATCAAAAAAAGGCTTAGGGGTATGGACTTGTACCACCTGCCCTGTCCTCAAGGTAGGCTGGGTCATAGTCTGATTGCCTGGGCTGACAGCGGAGTCACGGGTTATGCTGATACCCTTGCAGAACACTCAAATACTCCAGGCCAAGTTACTCCTGGCCTTTCGACCTTTAACTGTTCTCACTAAAGATGTCTGTATCTTTACCTAGAGAATTAGTGTGACCTTGACTTTGCTTAATGCTTAGCACAGATTTCAGTAGGGACTTCTTTGCCTACTGTTACATTGCTCTGACTGTAAATATTCCACCCTGCTTTTCCTGGAGGCCCTCATCCTACTCTGACTACACTCACGGTCCCTGTCTCGAAAGGTCTACCCAAATTTTAAACTGAGTTCTAGTTTATCAAATGGCATTCACAAACACCTAAATCTGGAACAGCCAATATTACATTGTACTGTTTTGACCTAAAGTGTAAATGGCCAACCACTGAGAGATTCTCTTGACAAGCATAAAAACACTTTTATCAAGCTTCCATCTTTCCCTACATGACAGATTTCTAAACTGCTTTTGTAAATGACCCTCACAACCTTCACGTGGGTTGCTCAGGGCCATGTACTCGAATGAGCTGAGTAACAGCACTACTGAGTGGGGAGCCTACTGGCAGGAAAGCCCCAAGAGCAGGGTCTGGGGCTGGTGTTCCCCCACAATTCTTCCAGTTCTTCTGAGATTGATATTCATGCCAGAAATCTAGAAGCAGTTCCTGTGCATATAAATGCTTCCTGTTTCCTTTCCAATAGTCAGTGTACTTTGTACTGTACCAGCTAAATTATGAGAAGTCAGTCAGAATATATTATTAAATGTTTCTCTGAAATCACGAATAACTATGGTGATGGGATTACAAGTAATTTTTATTTTCCTCTTTTCCCCTTATTTTCAACAGAGGCAAATATAGATTTTTTTGAAAGAATTCCCTGAGTTTTGTTTTGTATTTAACCAGAAGAGGCAAATTATTGAATTTGGGGCTTAACTTTTTTACACACCATACAATGAGGCCAAAAACACCATTCGCTAATCTTGGTAAAGTTAATATGGACACGTAAGTAACAGGATGAAGGCCATACAAAGATCATGTGACAACCATGACATTTTCTTTAAAAAGTTATGCATGTATAATATGTGAGCAAGGCAGTGCAGCCCTGAGATAAGTATTAATAACCTTACGTATTTTCACAATAGATTTTTCTTCAAAAAGAAACCACCAGAGTTAAAAGACACAGGTTTGAACTGTGCAGGTCCAATTAAATGCAATTTTTTTTCAATAAATAATACAGCACTCTTAAGTGCATTTTCCTAATAATATTCTTAATAACATTGTCCTTATTGTCACTTTATTGTAAGAATACAGTAGAGAGTTCATGTAACACACAAACTGTGTTAATCGACCACTTATGTTACCAGTAAGGCTTCTGGTCAACAGTAAGCTAATAATAGTTAAGTTGTGGGGGAGTCGGACGTCATATACAGATTTTCAACTGCAAAGGGGGTTGGTACCCCTCACTCCCGTGTTATTTAAGGGTCAACTGTAGAAATGAACTTGACACACAAATACTTTCTTCAATAAATATTAAAGAAACACTTTTAATAGAAAAAGGCAAGGTCTAAATATCAGGAAGAGGAATCAGTCAGCCGCTTCACCTCTTTGTGACTCGTGTCCAACTGACTCCTGAGAGTTTTAAGTTCCCATTCACGGATATCCAGGCCAGCTTGCAGAGCATGCGTGTGCCCTTCCCATTCAGACTTTTTATGAGCCACCATTATGTCAATCTGTTTCATGAGCTCCTGAGGTTCTGCCTCACAGGATGTCAAAAATTCCCTATAAATAAGAAGAGACTCTTAAAAACACAGCACATATGTTCAAGTGGCTTTCCATCTTTCACGTGTAAAAATATAGCAGTTGTAACCCTACCTGAGGTAGAACAAAGTTAACAAACTATCAGAAGCAAAAAACAGGATTTCTGAACCTTTCCTTTTAATGTTCATATTAACGTGATTACTTATTCCACAGAATATTCTGTCCTCTTCTAATAGCCAGCCTAAAGCATAAGGCACGTGGTCAAACACGCATGATGTTTTGAGTCTGGCTTATAAGTGAGACTTCCACAACCAACAACTAGCTCTTTTGCAATGTTTAGGAAACCTTCAGGAAGAATCCGGGCAAGCTCGTCACATTCTTAGCTAGTCAAAACAAAAAGCCTTGGAAGCAAGTAGGCTATTGGGAAAATGACAATGCAATTTAAGAGCTGCTCCAAGAAATTCATGCTTAAGCCAGAATTATTTCAACCATTTCCTCCCACCTTATTATTAGAAACTTACTGTAGCCTACTTTATTATTATAAACTTAACTGATGTCCTTCCAAGTTTCAGGAGATGCCAGACATTGCACAGGTGGAAACAGAAGTAGACATGGATGTACTGGATTCAAAGAGGTTTCTGGGAATGGCCACAGCGAGTTGTAACTACTAATGGCTTACATACTTATTTAAAAAAGCATTGTTCTTAGTGTCACAAAACTTCTGTACTTCTACTTTCGCTTTGTAAGAGGAGAAAATTTAAAGTGGGATGAGAGCAAGCATTCAGCTTGACACTGCTGAGATGAGGCAAACACCCCAAGAACGATGCTGTCCACAGACATGACGTGCATCAGCTTAGCTTTTGCTCAACACTTCTGCTTCTGCACCCAAAGTACAAGATGGTCAGAGGCATAACTCAGATATATGCTTTTTTAACTCAGTGAGAAGCTTGGGGTCAAAAGCCAACTTACTCATCACATCCCCAATTTTGAATTCCTTCCAAGAAAGCCTCCATCCCCTTTGTTCTGGCAACTGGGAAAGCAAAAAATGAGTCAGGATAAATTTCATTTTCCAAGCAATAACATTCCAACTTACAAACTTAAGAATGTGAATGCAAGCACACAAGTAGCACTGAGAATTGCAGCACTTCTTAGTAGAAGTGGCTGTGAAGCAGTCACGGGATATCATCTTGAGGACGTTAGAACCAAATACATTTCAGACTGAAATAACTTAAAATGATCAGAATTGCTGTTGACAAGCTCCCTGTGCGACTGAAACCAGCTTCACAGTTGTATCCGTACTTCCTAACATAAGGGTGGGCCAGGGGTGGAGATGAGGTGCTAGAAGCTGCGGGACACTGTCACAAACTCCCTTTCAAAATGAGAGAAAGAAATTAGTGGTCACACATGCCAGAGGAAGGATGTAGCTCTTCGTCATTTTCAAAAGATATTATAAAAAGATTAAATGCCCTGAGCTTGACCTCCTTGGTCCATCATGGAGATCCCACTCACGCTGGAGGTGACAGGTCCATGACACTTCCTAGAACAACCCGCCCTCCCCTAAAAGGCAGCTAGTGGACCCTCCCTCCTCTGCGCATCATCGCTCCGACTCCTGGGCTCTTTCAGAGGAGTTACACCACACTGGAAATTACACCACCCTTTTTCCTTACTATTCATCCCACAAGGACAGAAAACCGATTTTATGCATTCCTGCAGCTCCAGAGCCTCCTATGGCATTTCAACATGGCACATGCTGGATGCTTTGGGCTGAACTTCTCTCAATCTGCCTCCCTTTTATCTACCCTCCTATGCACACTGGTCAGAGCTGGAGAACTACAGAGAAGAGTGTCCAGCAAAGCGAGCAGGGAAGGGAGACAGAACAGACTGCTGTGGAAAGGGAGACACACCATAAAGAAAGGAAGGTGAGAAGGAGTGAAAAAAGGCCCCCCCTAAAATTTGGAAGTGCCAACAAATAGTACCTGCTCTAAGTTTCTCACCTCTTACCACAAATCTTCAAAAATCTCACCTCTTATCACTTCTCAGACCTGACAGATTTCTTTCTGCCAGGCCTTCAAAGACTCTACGCTAAATGAGTCTCTAGGTACTTCCCAAAGACTGTGCTGT
Organism: Manis javanica; assembly: GCF_040802235.1. Taxonomy (NCBI): domain Eukaryota; kingdom Metazoa; phylum Chordata; class Mammalia; order Pholidota; family Manidae; genus Manis; species Manis javanica. The sequence continues at coordinate 47,627,026 of NC_133171.1, forward strand.
GGAGGCTCGGCCCCACTGTCCTAATGCCTCATCTATAAAGTATTGCTCTGAGAAGGGGATTCCTTTATTCAATAAAGAATTCACTGCTATACCAACCACTAGATAAACAGTGATGAAAGATATGGCCTTTTAAGGAATAGTCCAGTATGGGAAAGAAAAAAATTAACCAAAAATGTTCCCCCAAGTGTAACAAATAAACATAATGACAGGGATAGAGAGCATGTTCCGGAGACACAGAAGAGAATGAGAAGACTGGGGAATAAACCACTGCATGTTACCTACATCTATTTCTAACAGGAATACTAAACAAACTATTTATGCACAAATACGGCAGAGAGGCTTTCTTCCTTGGTTTATCCTTCATATTACACCAAATGAAACAAAATAAAAACCTAAAGAAAAAGGTTTTCGTGTTCTAGTCCACTTTCTTTCAAACCACGATATGGCCAATTACAGTGCAACCCAGATTCCACTTTTTGGTCCACTCTCGGGAACTCAGCAGCAGCACACAGCTCACACAGTGCCTTGCCAACAGAGACCCAGCAGTCCTGTTCTGCAGCTATGTAGCTTTCTAGTCCTTGGACTTCAGTTTTTGCATCTGTAAAATAAGGGGTATGAACTATAATGTCCCAGGTTTCCTCCAGCTTTTTCATGGACTTCTAATAGCTAATTAAGTGTCCACTGTTAAGTAGCATGCTCCTGACAAGTGCACGTGGATATTTATTAAAATATGTAGGAAAGTGCTATTTCTGAGAACAGTGCTGCTACAGTTATTTGAAATTATCATTAGTAAAATTATACATCCTTAGTTCATTAAACGTTAATATATTTAGTAATATATATTAGTGATACATATTTAGTAATAGATAATACACTAACATATTTTCTGGATGATATTATTACTTAATATAATAAAAGTTACTGAATATTAGTCATTGAATACTCAACTGTTCTTCCCTGTATATGTTGTCTAACTCCTTCTTCACAACATTCATAAAAGATAAGATACTATAGCTTTGAGGAAACTGAGGCTTGGAGGGTAAAATAACTTGACTATAGTAAACTACATATTATAATCCTAGAATTCAAACCTCGGCATTGTTGACTCCCAAGTCCCAGCCAATGTGAAATCTTCCTATATTTTAGAGTATTTTAAGACCTTAAAATACCTTCATATCTTCTATTGGTTTAATAGCATGTTCTTGTCAATACACAAAAACAAACCAATCAGAAAGTCTAGATACAGGAAAAAACATAAACTGAAGTATGACATCACCAACATGGCCACCAGGTGGCAGTAGCACAACGATGAAAATAGCCCATATAGGGAAAAACTGCCATCTCAGAATCAAACAAATGGTCTAAGACTAAGACAAAGAGATGCCAGTTTAAAAAAGGGGGGTAAAAAAAAAGAAGGGGTGAGGGGGACAGAAACATTCCCTGTGGAGAATACAGTAATCCTATTAATGTGCAGCGTATTACTTTAATACTACCTTCACCATTTCCTGGAATAGCTGCCAAACACCATCAGTTCTTTTTCCTTAGGATCAGGTAAGTTAACAGGACCCAGAATTCCTTGAGGTTTTTCTCACAGCTACATCACTAACTCTTTTCCTAACCAACCTGACCCTCATTAAACTCTGTGCACGATGTCATATTGCTTTCTTCTTTGCCTGTACCATGTGATGATTGTGTAAAGTTAGATATTCTTTGTTCATAATCTTAAATAGAAATTTAAATAATTACTGTTTGATAATCTGCTCCTCTTTGCCACTAACAAAATGCTAATGTGATTAAATGGAAACTGCTACAATTGTTATAACACAATCTGAGCTATTTCTTAGTGAGACCAACATATCAACAAACAGAAGTTATTAATTATAACTTTTCTTTGGAATGAAGGCTGTTTCAAATCAGTGAAATCTGGAATAGGATGGCTGAAGGAAATTCAAGCTTTTTCACCTAGTCTGAGAAGCAAGGAAAACATACTTTAAATCTTGAGCAAAAGAATCCAAATAGAGTATCTTATAATGGGCAAATATTTGAAATTCACTAACGTGTTGGAATTTAAAAGCTAGAAAGGATTCAAAGGCCTCCCATTTAACCTCTTCATTTTACAAATCAGGAAAAATATCCAGGGTATATGTCCAAAATCAAATTACTCACAAAATGGGACACAGGGAGAAAATAAAATCTCTGAATAGAATTATGAATAAATGTGTACTAACAAAAGGGATATGCCTACTCATCAAGTCTTGTTTAAAGGAGGACAGCAATGCTCTGTCCCTTACGTGCCTTGATTTTACTATGATTACAAAGATCTATGGCAGTATCAGAGATACTGTAGTTGATAACTGTGACTGCTCCAATAAACAATCAATATAATTTACCATTGCTCAGAAAGGTTCCTACTTACACTTTAAGGGGAAAAAATCAGCAGATAATTTGTCAAAGAAATTTTCCAAAATAAAAATGAAATTTAAAGCATTGTCCAAACTATGTCTCAAAATCCAGAAAGAATAAGAAAAGACTGATTTTCAGAGCAGATTAAAAATACACTTTTACAGAGGAAAAATTACATAAGCAAAGTTAAAAGACAACAGTATCTGAAAGTCTTGTCACAAAGGTTATCCAAAATATAGAGAGCCTTTACAATTGAGGGGAAAAAAAATCTACAGAAAAATGGGCAGAAGATATTAACAAGTGGTTCACAGAAAAAGGAATGCAAATGACCTTAAACATCTGGAGATGCTAAACCTTGCTCACAATAAGAGAAATATGAATTTAAACTACACTGAGTTGCCCTTTCTTCTGTATTAGATGAACCAAAGATTAATAAAAGTTGTCCAATAAAAGTTGGACAACATCCTCTGATGACAAGGCTCTGGTGAAATGGGCCCTCACATACACTGTAGGTAGGAATGCAAAACAGCACAACTATAGAGATTTTGGCAATACCTAGCAAGTGATATTTGGGATCTTACCCTTTGACCCAACAATGGCACTTCTAAGAAGCTATCCCAAAGATACACGGGCAAAATTACAAAATCATATATGCATAAGGATATA